>NC_058050.1:23373153-23745653 GCF_020085105.1 Siniperca chuatsi | reverse complement strand
TCATTTCTTTAAATTTGACTGGCTTGGAATGCAGAGACATACATTTAATAGGGGTAGGAATCATCAAAGGCCCCACGATATGATATTATCACAATATTTAAGACACGTTACAATATTATCGTGATTTTAAACATTTTGCGATATGCTGAGTATTGCAATAACAAGACTGAAACCTTCCTACCAATCCCGCTGACTGTGATCTCTGCTGACCTCACCAGAAAAAAAAAAAAAAAAACTCAGCACCATCTAGTGGACTGCAAAAGCAATTGACTTTTTTATTCTAGTACCAAAAAGTAATGTTTTTGTTGTTTCAATATTAATAATTTATATAATAAAAAGATATTGATCTTTTGTTATAAAACTTGGCTATCGATTATTGACCCCACCCCTAACATTTAATGTAGGCTAATGCAGAGCTAGAGTAAATCACTTGCATTTGCGAATGATTTACGTGCGAACCGGAAAAAGTATTAACGAGCACAGTGTGCGAGTAAAGATTACAACCTACTGTAATCCCCCACCACCACGCTAATGGCTAATAGTCAGATTTGCCATCGGGAGCCAGGAATTGAGGGTGGACACAATAACTGATAATTCTGTAAAGTATCAGATAAAACACAAACTTTGGTTTGGTTACTTTAATGAAGCTTATAAACATTCTTTTATGTCACATTTTCATTATTAAGCCGACTTATAACTGCATAATATCTTAATTACTCAAAATATAAAAGGTGACTAAAAATGACAACGATATTTTCAGTTTCGGCACCCAAAAGCCAGGCAACCACTTTTAAAACTTGGTGTTGAGCCCTGCTAATATATTCATTTATACTAGTTACTCATCCAGGTTGAGGATAGTGCATCTGCAGTGGACAGATTTAGTGAGAGCCAGAATGCCATTTTGCCAATATTTGCTCCTTCTTGCCAGCCTCCTCCTAAGAGCAACATGCTCCTCTTGTTCTATTTTCCATTTATTTTACTAAATTTATTGTTATAAATATTGTTCAGTAATCTTGTTTACATTAAGTATGGCACGGGTTGTGTGGGTGGTGCTCGTGCATTGTGTATCCGTCCCACATTCCACAAGCCGCAATACGCCAATTACATTTCTGTGATGAGTGATCAGCATTTTAAAAAGCTGTGTCAGCATTTTAAAAGCTGTTTTGTGTGTCAAATTTTCAAAAAAAAAAAAAAAAAAAATCTGTTTCAATGTTTTAAAAAGCTTTGTAATATTCTAAGGCCCATGTCTAGTGTCTAGATACTGGGGTCTTCCACTTCCATAGTCCTTCACTGGTGTTGTTGTAGCATATTTCTCAGTTCGCAAAGTTTGTGAAGAGCTTTCATCCTTTCATTCTGCTGACTGCTTTACTAAAATACATTTGTTGGATCATGGCATTTGTGTTTTATTGCTGTTTTAAATGTAGGCTATTATATGGCTATTAAAAACATATGTCCGGTAGTGGAAAATTCTGGAATATTAACGGCCATATTGTCTGTCAAAAAAAAAAAAAAAAAAAAGTCTATACTAGGTCTCTGGTCTATACTTTGTGTTTCATAACAGTGTAAAAAGGTAAGACATTATATTTCACTATACAACTATACACTACCACATTAATCATCATTGGCAGTCTAAAAGTCTAAAGACAAGGCCTGGTCACACTGGCATTTAAATAGCAGAAATTTCACAGCAAAATCAATTTATTCCAAGGGACTCTCATGCTCACTCGTGGGTGTGAAGTAAAGCTGTGTAATTTTTTTTGTGTCCAGTTAAACATAGGTGACCTCCGACCCACAAATTTGTGCCGTTGACAAAGAGCAAGCTGTCTTGACAGGGCTGACCTTTGAGGGAATGGAGAGCTGAATTTCTCTGGGGATGGATAAAGGCTTATCTTATAAATCAAAAAAGTGGAAACTATCGTAAGTTATTTTCTCTGTTGCACCATCCAGTTTTAATTTGGAGTTGGAGTATAAAACTGCTCTACAAAAGAGGAATGGTTTGTAGACAGTTGAGACAGCAGTCAACGGTACAAAAACATCTTTTGAATAAACTATATGAACTTATGAGAGTTATCAAGCGGTTAGCAAACTTGTTGGCTCAGAGAGCTTTTTTTCCCTCTTTTATAAACCTTTTCATTGAATGATGTACAATCCTGACAACAAAATGCCAGGGTAAACAGCACATTACAGAAACAATAGACAGAAGCTATTGTAAATAGCGCGTGTATATCCCAGCTCGCATATCCGAGCTCGCTAGCGTGTTAGCGGCTAGCTCGCCAGCTACAGTAGTTTGGGGGTTTTTTTGCGAGTAGTCACTATGTCACCAAGCTTCTAAAACCAAATATTTATTTTACAAAGACGTGCGAATAAATTTCGCTGTGACCGAGCCTTAAAAGCTATTCCTTCTGTTGGTCTTTAATTTAAAAAAAAACAACTCAATAAATAATGAGGGAGACGTGATGAATGGAGTCACTCCCTTTGTGCTGATGAGTGGTTTTAATATCAGACGGCACTGTAACATGAGAAAGGTTTTGGACAATGATCACTAACCTAGTGCCATAATTGAAACAATCTCAGCAGTCAGCTGTTACGACTGTAATATTTCACAATCTCATCTGGCTCTTATCAAAGCGGGAAACTAACAAAACTTGTGAAAATCAGAGGCTTCGCTTTGAGGCTGGTAGTACCAATCTGTTCTGGTTCTGTCTTTCATTACTGTGATGAGCTCAAACAGCATTTCAAGCTTCCAACGTTGTCTTAATCATGGATATCAAATTATTATCATGCAGCACTGTTTTGCAACAGCTGCCAACAACTGTTAACAGTTTATTCCGACTTTGCTGGACACCTTTTTGCACGGCAGCCTACCCAAAGCCATGCAGGCCTTAAGTTTAACCATGCTCTCCTGCTCACTGATGTTCCCTCCACACAGGGAGGGGAGAGAGAGGATACAGCTCGGCACTGTCAACACTTCACAGCCCATTTAGATGGTCTGCTTCACGCTTGTGGTCCTACTGATCTCACGTTGTTTGCAGTTGGGCATATTGTTTGTTTGCTTTGCCTCACACCTCTAAAAAGGGAGAGCATTTGCTTTCAATGAGGAACCCAGGCAAACAGATCCAGGGGCCAGCGAGGCACAATGCTGGAGGAAGCTGAACATCAGAGCAGATAAATGAACAAAACTAACAAGTTATATATTTACATACAATCCAGCTTACCTGCTGCTCTGTACAGGATCTTGGGCTCAAAGAATATGCAGGGGTTCTGGTCAGCGATGCAGGAGAGGAGCAGCCCTTTGGTCTGCACTGGACCACGAGGTATCACAACCTGCGGAACACATGGCACTTTATTAGACCTGGTAATGATGTTAAGACAACTGAACTTTCACTACTACGTCAATACCAAAAAATATCCAATTCTAAATTTTTGAATATTTTAACTTTTGTTCACATCTCATTTCAAAGTGTGTAATGTAGAATTGCTCCATAGGAAGACAGTACCAGCATCAAACCAACATACCTGGAACTGGACCCAATCCACCTTAACTGTTTGTTAAGACTACGACACAGAACTATTTAATCTACAGAGTAGACTCAGAGTGACAGAAAACCCACAAAATGATAAACTCTTCATATCAACTGCTTAACTGTACAATGTCTCTCTGCCATTGTAACTGTGTCAACAAATCTCAAAATGGTATTTAGGTCAGAATTGGGGTCTTATGACAACACTGGGCCAAAGCTGAATCAAGCCTGTTAGGCTGTGTGGTGGGACTGACCCTCAGATGGAGCCAACAGTGCTGATAGTACGCACAAAGATAAACATTTATCAACCTGACCTTTGCTGGGAGAAAACATGTTTATTGCTCTCAGCAATGGTTACACAGTGGATGAACTGTAGCTGTAAACCACAGAGTCATTCCCAGTCTGTGGTGTATGACAGACTGATGACGATGATGATGATTATACTGTATGTAAGCTCAGTAAAAAAAGAAAAGCAGGGAGGGATGTTGTATCTTGACATTTTCACAAAGACTTGTTTACTTTGAGCTCCTGCTGTTAATTCCATTTCAGTTACACTATCAGTGTCTGAGAGAATCATCTTCCTCCTCAGGCCCAGTTCACACATACAAACTGAATGTAGAAGGCTCTCTGGTCTTTTTACAAGCCTGAAGCTTGCAGGTGTGTTTAGCTTTGAACATGAAGTTCATATTATATGTATGTTTATTATATGACTGGACAGTTATTTTCTCCAGTTCCCACTACACTGGTAAACAATGAAGTCATTCATCTCCCTGAGTGATCTATTCCTACACATCGGTTTTCTTATTTAAGTACCCGCAGTTTCTTAAAGTTCTATCACACTGAATGGGGAAGCTGTTGAGTCCGTGATTCCTGCAGTTTGTTTGAAGTACTTTCACTTAGTTGAGTTGGAGTAGAAAACTGCTGTGCTTCCATTTGTGAATGGAATCAAAACAAGCGTGATTGGTTGTCTCCAAGTTGCCGCTCCCATGCGTCAGAGTAAATTTGCATAAAGTTGAACCTGGAGCTGCTGGGTGACTTTTGAGTCTTGAATTCCGTTGGGCATTGCCAAGGTTTAATTAAGAACAATTAACAACAAACTGTCATGCCTGCAGTATTTGAGTCTGGAGGAGTTTTGAGGGGATGGTTGAGAGTACTGAAAACTGCTTTACTATCTGCCTCAGTAAAGCATAGTTCTACGGTTCAAATAGCTCAGCAAAAGCCTAAGAACCCACAATAATGTCAGCCAACAAAGTCAGAAATGTTGGTTTTCTGTTCATACAGAGCAAGAGAACCATTTCTTGGGAGTAACTTTACTGCTCTATGTGAGGCAAGCTTAGATAGTAGTTTCTTGGTTTCCCTCTAACCAACTCCCTTGTCAACTCCCCACCACCTCATCTCCTCCAGTGGCAAACCAGTCCTCACTGACTACAAGGTACATTTCTCCAACCTATGGTTTCTTTCTATATTATGGTTGGTGCAGGTTTTATTGAAGATGTTTTAAGTGGCCCTTACTGTTTTTGGGTCCATTGTTGAAACAATAGACTTGTAAAGCTTTTTTACCTGCATTGTTTTGTGGATAATGTTGCAGGGGAATAAAATGAGCTTTTTGATAATACACCTGGGGCCTTGTAACAAATACAATTCATCATATTTAAAAGGGGACAGCCTTAGCTGTGATTGAATAAAACCATGACAATTCAGTTGAAATAGTCCATTTGCTACTTTTTCAGCACGGTTCAACATTTCTCTTTGTGTGGCGACAATATTATTTTGGAAGATATGAGAAACCTGGATTTTGTTGCTTCAGCTTGAAGACATTCTTTACTTGTTGGAACACTGACCTTCAAAATCATTTATATTTATTTTACTTTACTTATTTCTCCCATTCTGTATTTTCTTTCCAGATTTACGTTCAGTATTATGGTTGTATTAGCATGACTAAAACTTTGGACTGTATTTCACCAATGTAATTAGAACAGACCATTCTATGCACCGTGATGTTCTGCCAGAGCACTTATGTTTTTACTCCATATGTTTACTTATGTTTTATGTAAACACTGTATGTTTTGGGGCAAGACATGACAAAAGAATATAAAGGGAACCAAATACAAGCCAGAATCTGTAATGAACTACATGGCTGACCTTGATGCCAGGGCAGTGGGCGAAGAAGGCCTCGGGGCTTTGAGAGTGGTAAAGTGATCCGTGGCCGACACACCCCCACGGTGCCCGAATGGTGAGGTTGCCGCAGTCGAACATGTTGCCAGAACGGTAGCGGTACTTGGCTGCTTCATTGACTATCTGGAAAGAGACCAATATGACTCAGGTTAACACAACCACACATTACTAGTTGACATAAGAAGATGAAACTTTAGTGATCCTTATGGAGCACCTGGGTTGTTGGAAACACCATATTTCATTATGTAAAAACACAAATTACAACAGCAGCCATGTTTCCATCTTCCAAGCGAATTTGAAGCAAACCTTTGAAATATCACAAAAAAGAAAATGTGAATTAGGCGTGTTTCCGTCAGCTGGTTTGGAGCGAATAAAGTAGGCTACGGCGTGGTTTCGTCAGAAGTTGGCAGTATAGGCTACATTACGCATGGCTGTAATAAACAGAAGAGGAGAGAGGAATAATTTGGTAAACAGCTGATCAGTCATGTGAGTTAAATGTTCACTACGTCAGAACTTATTCAGAAAAGGTGTTTCCATCTCCCATTAAGCGCATTAACTGTTTTCGAAAAAGGCAAAAAGCACCTCAAGCGAGCGTAAAAACTTTTGCTTTTTACTTTTGCTGTTTCCATCAACCTGTTCTAATGAGATACATCAAAACGTGCATAAAAATACGTTTATGGAAACAGGGCTACTGTGATGTAAACATTATGAGGTTCATTAAGTGTATGCTGGTTTAATCAATTGTAGCAAAAATTTAGAAAATAGAGCGCTTTCTTTGGTTTTTATGACTAAAGACCACACCAGTGGACACACTGGATTTAGGATCCATTCTCTCTGCTATTCCTCTTAAAGCTTTTAAAAACCCTATTTTATTTTTAACGAGCAAAATCACCTCAAGTGCCTAGTTTATTTTACCTACTTCTACAGTTTCTGATCCTGGGCTTCCTCCAATATGCTGTCCCAGGTTTTCCTCCCTGAAACTCAGGTGGGCTGTTAATGCAGCTTTTATGTCTCTCTAAGGTCAGTTTGGACTGCACCATTTTAAGCAAGAGCACAGAAGGAGAGAGAAGGAGCCCATTCAAGGCCCGGCACCAGATTTAATCTACTGTTACTCTGCACCGTTACAGGCCTCTTAGAAACAGGCTCCATTATCACATATTCTGTTTTATGTTGCCTTGACATAGCAAGGACTCACATTCATCTTGTAGAGGGCGAGAATACACAGAATGACACTAGTGTCAACATGTATGCATGGTAAAAAAAAGCAGCTCAGTCCACTGTACTGCTCAGCCTGTTAATGCCACATTAATCTTCCACAGGAAAGACTCAGGAGTAGGAAGACATGGAAACGGGCTTCTTTTGTTTAACAGATTTTTCCGAGCTCGATTGCGGAATATGAAACAATAGACAATTTGAGGTCTGCTTATCAAACACCTGCATGCAAGTAATATGCTATACAAGACAAAAGACAAGTCAGAAAAATCACTAACATTAGTGGCTGCCAGGCCAGCAAGCAGAATTTATTTAATTTTGTTCTTCCTTCAAGTGTTTCTGATGATACTGAATTTTATATATTTTGCTAGGAGGCCTCATGACTTCTGCACAAATAAAAACTGCATATGCATAGGGGGTATCACATTTATAGTACTAGGAGAGTCACATGGCTGCAGGCCAAAGAAAGATATATTACTTAATCATATTCTCTACTGTTAAGACTGATTCATCGTTTTGCTGACTTGGATCATGATGTCCAGGTTCAGTGATTGCACTTTGTTTGTGTGCTACAATGGTGGTATGCACTCTTAGTGGACCACAGTCCAAAGTCCTGCAGAAGTGACACAAGGTATGTGCTGGTAGATCAGGCAAGTATAAAGAGTACAACCTCTGTCTACATTCCTGCAGCATAGTAGTAAGGAGCACAGTGATTTCAAACTATAGTTGCTAAGTTACTAAGTTCAAACACGAGTTCACAAATAAATTAAAGGCCGCATTTACTCAGCTTTTACTCAGGCCTATGGCATAGTCACTCAATGTTATTTTCAGAATAGTTAGGCCACTCAGATATGCCATCATTTAGCATATGAGTGGTACTATATCTAAAAACCATGTAGATGGGACATTCTTAGCCTTAGTACTGACATAAAATATATTAGTGTTAATAAAGAAAAGGTAATTTCATGTTTTTTCTCCCACCCATGTTGTTTTTCCTTTCCTTCTACTTCCATTTGTGATTAATATGTTTAGATCATATTGTGTCGGGTGAAGCAAACAGGATGTAAAATGTTGCCATGGAGTCAGCACGATAGCCAGGGGATTCATCTGAGCGGCTTTGTTGAAACAGAAGAAAAGGTTTAAATATGATGATTTTGAGGCCTAATCTAGGTTATTAGGAGCTCCTTTAAATAGAATTTCTTCCTTGAGCTATCAGAAAGGAGTACGCTGTGCTGATTCTAGCAATAACTGTGATGTCTGCACGTCCTGGTTTTCCCGAGTAAAGCACTGAGATATGACACCGGATTTTTGATGCAAAATGCAGGTTTCAGGAGTTACATCAGCGTACTTTCCCTCATTCCAAAACACCTACAAAGTGCCAGGGAATGTGATCCGGTGCTCAGAGAGAGGTTCCTCCTGGACCACATCAACATTAAAGCCAGCATAAGATACCTGTAAATGACATTCTGACTTTCAAATGTTACTTTGCAAAGTGTAAAAATATTTAGGGACTTCTTGTCTCTTCAACATCAATAGTTCTTGTCTTGCGCTGACACTGTATTAGTCTGCGACAGTGTGTCACTGACCAAGAGAGTGTGCCTCAGCCATAGAGCTGCAACGATTACTCATAACAGATTAGTATGGCGAAAATTAAACTATTTGATAATTGAATAATTGTTTTAGGCAAAAATGCCAAACATTTGCTGATTCCAGCTTCCCAAATGTAAAGAATTTTATATGTCATGCTTGAAAGTAAAGTATTTCTGATTCTGAAAGTAAACTGAATATCTTTGGATTTTGGACTGTTGATCGGACAAAACAAGACATTTGAAGACTTCACCGTGGGCTCCAAGAAATAATTACAGTCATTTTACACTGTTGTCGGACATTTTATAGACAAAACGATTAATCAAGAAAATTATCTGCAGATGAATCGATAATGACAGTAATCATTACTTGCAGCCTTACTTACCTGGTCAAAAGCAGGAAAGATGTAGTCAGCAAACTGGATCTCAGCAATGGCTGTGGCACCAGCAACAGCTGCACCAATACCAAACCCCACAATCCCCTGCTCACAAAGGGGAGTGTTGAAGACTCTGTCCTTACCTGGGGAGACAGTAGAAGAGAGCAGGAAAAAAAAAGACTAAGAAGCTGAAGTACTATTAGAGGACTAACTGTTGTATCAACTTTCACAGAAAGAAAAGTTCACACAGAGGTTTAAGGTTGAAAGGTTGGCAGCCACTACCCAGGCATGGATCACTGAACAGCCCATGGTATTTAATTATTTATTTGGGAACACTGACCACAATTGTAGGGGGTGTCTATGGGTGCCTCCTCAGCTGTAGCTAACCAAGCCTGCGATGCACACACCACCCCCATGGAGTAAAAACAGAAAAAAAAAATTTCAATAAAATTATTTTCCATTCTCCACCCTATAATCTGAAAAAGAGCCGCAAGTGTGGGATTCTAAATTTGGGTCGAGAGTGTTATATTTGCTCTCATCTTTGTGTATTTGCCAATCCAGTCTTTTTCTGTTTTGCTGGGAAGTGTGCTTCTCAGCAGTGAAACTCTGCCCTTGTGTGCCCTGCTCTGTGCTCACAAAGTTCAATTAGCAACCACAGCACCACAAACCCTTGGAAGACATGTTCGTGTGCTTCTGTGTGTCATCAAAGTCAACTAATGACAAGAGAAATACAACCAAGTGATGTTACAATAACACAATGTGTGACTATCAAATGCATCATTGTGCTGACGTTTGTGCTTCAGTTGTTCACACAAGTCTAGAATACATATTTAAAATAGACAACATGTTTGGGTAACTTCTATCGTCAGTGCTGTCTGACACCAACGCTGCTTTCAGTATAAAAGGCTACACACATAAGTGAGAGGGAGAGCTAGTCAGAGCATAGGGTCAATGCGTGTTGTTTTCAGAGAAACAGCCCTCAGGAGTAGCCAGTAGCCAGCGGCGGGAGAGCTGGATCATCAAGGTGAATGCATCCGCCTTGTAAAAAGCCATTCATATAGTGTCCGCCCTGCATTAACCTCTGTTCTGTAAAATGTCTGTGGGTGGCAGAAGTGGGCACCATCCCTTTCAGTAGTGAGAGGGATAAAAACAGCTTTGCGCTCGTCATTGTACACAAGGATGAGATGGAAAATAATGATCCCTCTCCAAAAGGTCAACACTTCTGACGTCAATGAAAACAAAAAGGCAAAGCCAGCTACTGTAGGGTGGATTTAAGACTCTTCGCTATTAAAAACAAATGTGCAAAATAAACTGAAAATGAACCCAAAACAAGAAAGGCAATCTACTGACATTTAATTATTTTATACTGCTTTTATACCATGATAAACAAGAAAAACAATTACTGTCATTGCACAGTTTCTGTACTCTAAAGCAGTTTTAGAGGAACTGAATTTAGATGAAGACACATTGGGCTGCTTAATGCTAGGGGGAAAAGTGAGCTTGCAAATTGGTTGTTCCCAGATTTACTGAAAAAAAACAACAACAACATTTTGATCAAAATGTTGTATATTTTTCAATAAATCTGGGGGAAATTGTTACAACCACTAACTTTTCCTTTACTCAGCATCAATCTTGAGCATGCCATAGCCTATTTTATATAGAAAACAGCTTTATGCTATTGCCATGTCTTTGGTTATTTCTGTCCCCATAGAGATTTATGTTTATTGTCTGACCAGCTTCTTTTGAAAGGCAAATCCTCACTGACTAATACTGAGTAGAAACATAAATTACTAATGTAATAAACTGCAGATGCAGTTCTCTCTGTGGGTTCAAACTTCAGAGCAAGTTGCAGTAGAAGATACATCCCAATAAGCCTTTTTCCATGGAAGGCATTTTGACATGTTACAGTAGGAAATGCACAGGTGTATATACTAAAATTAATGATGGCAGAATTCCATTTAGCTGCTTCAGTTTCAGGGTCCTGGTATTGTGCATGCTGGCACCTTGTTGTGTCACACTGTCATGACACTTCAACAAAACCACTGATAATGTTATTGGTAACACCTGTGCTTTTCCTACTTTGACAAGTCAAAATGTCTGCTATGAAAAAGGTCAATCAGTAATTTCACATCACGGAAAAAAATCTGCTGTGCCTATAGCCTTACCAGTAATGGATATTTTAGGTTGATATTTGTATGTTTGAAAAATAAACACTCAATATTTTGTTATTGTATCTTGAAAGAATTGTGACCATGTGTTTTTCATTTTAAAGTTAAAAAATTAACTCGCTCTGGTGAACAAATTATGTAATGGTGACACTGTTTTTGAAATGACCTTATACATATCTTTAGCATTTCTGCACTGCAACTTCTTGCTAGTTGTCAGCTGACATATATGCCAATTGTGATATATCTGTAATAATCTAATATCTGCCATGACTGCTACCTGGACTGAATCCATAGAGAACAGAGCAACATCAGTTTCTGCCATATGTAACTGAGAGCTGATTTACCCTTTAAAGACTTCAATCATACGCATATTTGAGGCATATTAAAGGCAAACTAATTCATTGGCACTGAAATACTATTCTAACACATCTTTTGGGCACCAGAATAAAAACAGTAGATTTAAAACCAAACTCAAGCAGTGAACACTGATGTGCTATATCAGCTTACTGTATCAAGTTTGTAAGACTACCCTGCTACAATGGACACATAAGTGCAAACAGATCCTTCTGGTCCTCTGGGTGAACAGTGAACAGTAATATGACCTTATGAGAGAAGAGGTGGTGAGATTCTACACAGTCCTCTGCTGCCACCTAGTGGCATGATCATGTAAAGCAGGCGGAAGAACAGGTTGCTGACAGTTTTGTTTTTCTCGCAAACTCAGCAGTAGAAGCTTTTGAATGGGGAGAATCAAAAGATGAATGAGGCATCTTACCATATTTGTCTCTCAGACCCACTGTGCATCGGAATACTCCACCAAAGGCAACATCTTCCCCAAAGATGACTGCAGATAAACACACAACACAGTCAGTGTAAGGTTCTGTGCTCTGGCATGGAAGAATAGAATAAGCAAGAATATACAAGTCCAAATAAAATACAAAAAAGTCAACATGAGATGGGAAAAGTATGATTATTTTATTTTTAACATGCCTACAGCTCTCTGCCAAATTCCATTAGTATAATCTTACAATAAATTCCCCTTGTTATATGGATCTTAAAAATCTGATGTAATGCAATAACACACTAACAAGGAACAACATGTGTAACTAACACAAGATTTACATTTCTACATCATGATGTTCCTGGACATACAGTCATACAATTGTGACACAGAGTAAGATTATTTTAGCAAGACAATCAAATATTTTAAAAGGTGCAATGTTTAATTAGATATATCTAATCTGTAGATTAGTGTGACGCATCCCATTATAGTCCAACATTTTGCATGGCTCGCATCTAGTCTTACACAAATGATTTAAAAGCCAGTGTTTGATGATAAATTAGGTAAAAGGGTAGATTTTCATATAATAACAGCTATAAAATTCCATTTCCTGTTTTAGCATCCTACCTGCTGTTGGATCACTGGCCAGAGTGTTGTCCAAGGCACTTGTAACTGACTGGAACAAGTTCATCTTTTGGGTGGGACCTAAAAGGGTTTTAAGATTAAAAAAATAAACTGTTTAAAAGGATCTGACACAAGCAACAATTAATATGACAAACAGTACACTGTTATACACAACTATAAGTGACCAGACCAGTTATTGCAGGAAAGAAACCACATTAAGGAAACTTGGCAGTGATTCACTGCCTTCAATCGATGGGACACACACTTCTTTGTTACAGAAAAGGAACTACTAGCAGTTTCTCAACACTGGGTTGTCTTTCTGGATCCAGTAGAAATGTTGAGTGTATGTTCATGTCTTTTAAGAGTACCAACATCCTGGTCAAATGAACTGTAGGACAAACAATGAGCTCATACCTTGTTTGGGACTGACTCACACTATGAGAGATCACAGATACCATTCTTTTGTGTGATAAGGCCACGTCAAAAGTTCGTTAGAGCTGTCATGCTATAATGACCTGATGCACCATGCAGTGCTTTCATTTCAATAAAATGTCAAGAAGCTTTACCATTTAAGCCTACGCCATCTTGTACCAGGTAGTCGAGCTTACTAGCAATGGCAGCATTAACATTTTAAAACAGAGTTCTGCCTTAGCTATAGTTAACCAACATTATTCCATACAGCAGGTATCATGGTTAGAAATCGGCTCTCTTGCTTTTAAAGACCCCCTCCAGTCCAGTGTGTTTTGCTTATTGTTACTTGACTTGGATGTTTGAGCTTCGCTGTGCAAAATGATGTATGTATGCGCAGACTTTGACACTAGAAGGATGTTTTAAAGTTCTTTAAAGATCTGCTGTAGGGGAAAGTTTCTCTGAGCTCACCTTAAATCTCAGTTTGACACGTGTATGTATGAGATGATTTTTGTACACAAGAGTTATGTAGAAACCTGAAACTTCCAATGGACGTACACTGAGAATGGACTTTCAGTGAAGTGGGAGACATCTTGTGTCTAAAAGTTACACTTCTGAAATTAACAACATTTTACATATTCATAAAAGCTAGATTTTCAGTGAGAGAGAAGGAGTAGATGTAAATTAAAGAATTTTCAAATAAGTAATTAAACATTTTAGTGGAACTAACATACCAGACACAAATTTATTTCTAAAAATGTTTAGAGGGGATCTTTAAATATTTGGTGCAAAGCGTTGAACCTGTAACGTTACCGACTGTGCGGTTAAATGACTGACATGGGACAACTGAATAGATAACGTTTGAGTAAATACAACCTTTTCTTATCTCCTAACCAGAAACTGTTCACAATTCTGGTAAGTCACTTGTCTTTTTAGCTTAGTAGCTAAACTATGGAAGCTTCCAGTGCTATAACTTTACAAGTCTCTCCTATTAACGTAGCTAACGTTAGCCGGCTAACCAGACACTCACCATATTGTGTCGGGACAGGGTCAGGCTGGTAGGTAAAATGCGTTGCATGTCTTCGCTGTGTTTTTGTATGGGAGTTGCAGCTCGGCGACAATTTCAGCAGACTGGCACCAAAAGAGCTCTGAGCCCCGGTGCCAATACCAGAGACGCAAAGTTTCGAGTTTGCACCTCGGATGAAGAACCGTGCAGCAGCCGCCATCATTGTTGTTATGGCTGACTGGGAAGGGTAAGGTGAATCAAAGTGTGAAGATCGTCTAGTAAAGCGAGACAGCATCACTCAGTGGAGAGAAACTGCATTATATTCCGGCATCTAGCCGAAATCCTGTTTGCATACAACATCGATATCCCGAGGGGTTTTGAACAATATATTCGTATATTTATTTTGTTTAAATTTTAAGAGCTATTATAGTAGATACCCATTTAGTTTAGAATATGGTGAGAAAATCCCTTTTATCTTGTAGAAAGAGCGTCGGAAAAGTGAAACAGAGGCTAGTATGAGAAGGAAAAGGAACGTCGTCTCTCTGTGGTACCCCGGAATAGTGGCAGAGTGACAACTCCTCTTTCCTCCTCTCCAGCCGCCATGAGCAAATGAAGGTTGTGATTGGTCATAAAGGAGGGCGGCGTGCGTCGTAGAGATTTTGATACTGTCAGTGAGCACACTAATGAAAGTGGCCTACAGATATACAGTATACACGTGAATATGAAAGTGGCCAAATTCACGTCAGTCACACGCAGCCGTTTCAGTCTTGGGTTTACGTAGAGAAGTCTGCATCAGCTTTCTAAAAGTTGACTGCACTTTTACCCCATTCTTCAAGTACTCAGGCTCTCATTACCTTTCAAGTCCTGACACACTTGATTGTATTGAGGTCTGCACTCCTTCTGGTAATGTGCGGCATTTATAGCGTTTGGTATGATGGTCAATAAGCTCAGTTGTCACACGAACATCAGCTGTGATCAGAACCACAATGCAATACAATACTCCATTCAAAGTAAAAGTCACAAATTAGGATATACACAAGAAAAAGTATTAGCATTAGTAAACTATCAATAGGAAAAGCATGCATTGCTTTCAGTGTTATTGCAGGAGGTCTTATGTTGAAGGCGGTTTAACTATATGTTCCAGCTGTAATGTGAAAAGAAACATGGACACTGTGTTTCTCTTGGTATCACCAGATATGACCTGTACAGAATATAGTTTTCTATTACTGACTGCATATTTACATCATACTGCTGTAAGCCACAAAGTATATAAAGTAATAGATAAAGTAAGTGGTTATTTTAAAGTCCAACAAATGTAGAACTGTGCTGATAAATGTACAGTGAAGTAAAAAGGACAATAGGCTTCTTCCTCTGAAATATAGTGGTCTGTACATACATACACTACTTTAGTAAATGTACCTTATACCTCTGCTTAACTGCACCTGATGATGTCATTTATTAGTAGTGATTAAATAACAGTTTTATTATTGATTATTATTATTTCTGATTCTGATAGGCATCTTCTTTTCACATCATATTATAGACAAAGGGGCATCACTATTTTCAGGTAAACCTCTGAAGAAGTTTCCATATAATCAAGGCTGGATGAACAATGGGGCAAAAGGTGATTGGTTTTGGGTATTTTGACTCATTGCAAATGTGTTAGTCGATTTCCACCACTAAAGTACATCCACATCAATGTGTCAACCAAGGCAGGTGATGACGGGGGTCAACAGGGGCTCTACAAGGCATTTTTGCCCCAGGGCCCCCAAACAGGTTGATCCAACCATGCATATAATGGGGCCCATCACAGTTTTTGTTAATAATTAACGGTGTTCAAATGATCATAAACTGAATGAATCACTCATTCACATTTTTTTATAGGTTATAGTTGATGTTTTAGTTAATTTAGCTGAATTCAAAAGATTCAATCAATCAGATCATCATTCAGATCAATTCATAGATTGATATGTATACTTAAAATCTTGCAAGATTTAACACACTAATAAAAATGTGATAAAATAAATAACAAAAATGTGATCAAAATCAATATATTACAAGCAATGACAGCAAAATCTACTTGAAACTAATTAATCATCTGACTTATTCATTATAAAAGAAAATTTAAAAAGTTTTGAATTTATGTTATAAATTAATAATACATAGAACAGATGAGGGTTCAGGTTGCAAAAACTCTTGCAAGAAACCCGTTTTGTTTAGGCTTAAATGATGATCATGTCTAATGATGCACGTGGAGACAAAACATATCAACCAGAGAATCCTTCACATCAGCTCCTTATAGGGGTGTTATAATAAAATAACATAATAATAATAAATAACTAAATTGCAAGTTATTCGTACAGACTGTTCATTTAACTATTTTTGTATAGCCTATATGCATCTCTAAAACTCTTTTTAGTTGGTTCATTTCTTTCAATAAAATTTTCCATATCTTTTAGCCTTAGGAAGATATATATATTTAGATATGTATGCCTTTTTTCTGAAATATCTTTTGTTGCATAGACCAGCCAACAAATTTAAGTCAAAAATTACATGCATTTTCAAAATCTGGTGCTCATCTATGAATTTCAAAAAGAGACTTCTTTACTAAAAAAATAAATAAAAGAACAAAATACAGTAGCAGTACACACCAAGTTGCTATACACACACACACACACATATATATATATATATATATATATATGTACACACACATATGTATGTACATACACACACAGTGCATGCACTGCTGTTGTGTAGTGGACTCTTCCGGGTGTGTTACAGGTCCACCAGCACTTGAGCCTGCTCAGGGGTCAACCATCACAAATACATTCTCCACCTGTGGGAAACACTGTCCTGGATCATTTAGACTAACATGTTGTATAAAACTGCTTGAATGTATATTATGAGCTATGTAGGGTTGTCACTGAGTGGGCACTAGCCTTTTCTCATAGTACTTGATTTCCATGGATGAACAGCACCTGGGTCAGAATTATGCTTGAAGAGCTCAACCTCCAACACAGAAACGATAAGACCTAATTGGCCTTTTTGTGTTAAAAGATAGGTTCACCTTTTGTCTGTCTCGAAACAATACCCATCTGCCCATATGTGCACTGAAACAGTTAGTGGTCACTGAATTGTTCCTCTGTTAATTACTATATAAATACTGTTACCTGGACGGAAGTTTCCAGACCCCTTGTTAGAGCGCAGCTAGAAACACAACTGTGATTCTGTTTGACATTTCTGACATTTCAGATGCAGATATGATCATTATCAAGCAGTTTGGGCTATTTTAAGTTGGCTTAATTCACAGCATTTAGCTTGTAGTTTATGTTCCTCTATTGTAAAATAGCTGCTAATTTGAAACACTGGATTTTTACAGATATCACACTGCTGAACACTATAGCTTGTCTTTATTGAAAGATCGGGGTGTTTAATTCAAATAGGCCACAAGATGGTGCCGATCACCACCTAATTCCATAATAAAACCATGTAAAAATAGCCAGAATGACACACTAGTTTGCTAGATTCTACATAAATACTGTCTTATTAAGAAGCTCTCCAGAAATATTTGCATTACCTGTCTGTTCTTTAAAATTATTCTCCCCAAAAGTTATCGAAATGATCGAACTTTGTGGATTCCAAAGTCTGAAAGAGGCTATGTCAACATGCTATCCCCCTCTTATTGTCACCAGAGGCTAATTGTCTCCTCAGGGATTAATTTATTTTAATTAACACACATTATTTCCCCATGACAAGGATTGAAACGTCAAAACAAAAACACACAAGCATTTACTTATTAGCAACTGAAAAATGCTTGCAGGAAAAAAAAAAAAATATCCCCATCATGTTTATCTTGCGGTGTTCTGTTTCTGATATTTTCATTTAGTGAATATTTTGATAAAGCCCTTCTCCTCTCACAAAGAAATGTGTTAAAAAGGCATACCATGTCAGTTACCCATCCTTTATATCAGCTGAGACAAATAAACCAACAAATCCTAATGATACAGTATGTTCATTTGACTCTACTGTATGCTTACATTTATTATCAGGACATAAGTAAAAATGAGGCAATATAATGATTTTGTTTCAAGGAAACAAACAAACATACAGAATTGTTAGTTCTACATCTTACAACAGAAAATATTGTTACTGTACTGAAGTGGTTAGTGTGGTCAAAAAAGAAAAAAAAGATAGTTAAGTTGATGACTTTGCACACTCTGCAACATCCAACTTCCTGCCACTGCTGCACATTTTTGCCAGATTCTGTGAAAAGCAGAAAACAGAGTTAGTATTTAAGAAACTCACTGTTGAAGAAAAAGTCTAAAGTTCCTCAAATCAAATCTTACATTAGCAGCTCGGATGATGCTGTTTGGAGACTGGAGGGCTGCGAGGTCCGTCAGGATCTTCTTGAGATCACTATTACATGGACGTTCTGAAACAGGTGAATTGTGTACAGATCAGTGTCACATGGTGAACAGCAAAGTTGGCTTCCAAGTACACAGAGTGATGAGGGTGTGTGTGTGTGTGTGTGTGTGTGTGTGTGTGTGTGTGTGTGTGTACCTGGTTCAGGTGATGCTTGTGGCTTCAGCTGCAGGTAAGGATGCTCCAGCAGCTCTGAAATAGAGATTCGTTCTCTGGGGTTTCGTACCAAGCACCTCTGGAACAACCAGACAGTAAAAACTTAAAAACTGCTTAGTTGTATTTTACATCACTTCAACAAACACTTCTAAGTTAGCCACTGTTTTAATCTATGGACTTGTAGTTAAATATGCATCAGTATTTTAGTTAAACCTGCAACATACAGGAGTCATTTGTAGAACAGAATACAATCCCTTTTTTAAATGTTAACAGTCCTACACAAAAATTGTTGCAAGTATATTTCTTAATCTGTTAACAGTTGGGCACAAACAGTGGCAGTCTGTTTCAGCTTCTAACCTGTTTATTCTTTATTACAGTAATTATTTATGTGTATGCACTATATAAAGCGTATATAAGAAGTATTTTCCCACCTTTTACAGAGAATTTCAACACAGAATGTAATTGGGATTTTTTTTTTATACATTGATCAACAGAAAAGGTCTTGATGTGAAAGTGATAAATCAAATTGACAGAAAAATCAAAATAATTGCCCTGCACTCTTCCCCAAAATAATGAACTTCTCCATATCATAATTTTGTCTTAGATTTGTACTTAGACAGATTGTAGAGATTTATTCTCACTTTGACCTACATCCTTTTCTACTGATGAAAAAGAAAACAAACAAACACATCCATGTATGTATGGCATACAGTGTCCAGTGCACTGTACTGTACAAAAGTGCATGGACATATAAGTGCAAGCCCAATAAAATTCCTCCAGTAGAATTTTAATGGGTCAATCAATATGCAAGCTTTTATATACCAGCAAGAGTTACATCCATTATAGTAATTGTATAGGATACTGACTGATTAGCCTCTTTAAAGAAAAGGCCAATATGTTCCAAGTGTGCAGACTAATTTATCAGTCCACCACTAAAGTTGAACGGTCAGAATGAGCGAGTTTACCATCAAAAATTGTAAAATTGACAAGTATCTTTTGCGTTCACATCACACTAGCATAGTTTAGTCGTGACCTCTCACCTTCAACACATCCAGCAAATCCTTCTCTGAGATGTCAGGAAATTCAATCTTATGGGAAGGATCGATGATGGCGTGCAGTTTGGCAATCTGATTGGTGATGCTCTGGAATGGAGTTTTTCCATAGGTCATGCAGTACAGGATACATCCAAGGGACCACACGTCACCTTTGGGGCTGATCTTTAGGGGAGAAAAATTATAGATAAATGAGAAAATGTTTTTCACCACTGTACTGCAATGAAAAATAATTGCTTAGAATGCTTCATTGATTTAGTAAGAGTACCTTTGAGCGTGCTTTTCCTGGTTGGGACGAAGTGTCTTTGATGGCTTCAGGGGGCATATAGTTCAAGGTTCCAACCTGTGTTTGACAAACAACCATGTATTACATGTGTAGAGCCCTTTCCACCTGGAGTGTAGATCTTATACAGCTTAATTATGTTTACAGTAAAATCTGTTTTCACTTTCCACAGAATATCATATTTCACATATATTTAACACTTGCCCTTCCATGAGAAGGCAGGCACAGTATACAGCATTAACGACTTACACTGACCAGTTGCAGCTACAGTATATGACTGGGTTAACAATGTATCTCAAGTGCATTTACACATGGATTTCATTTGTTTTTCAAGTACTTACAATCCAATCACCAGGGCTTCATGTCAACACTACATGAAAGAGACTCAATGTGTTCGTTAAATGTATGACTTGTCATCAACATAAATCTTACTTGTGAATCCTTCATAATGCTCGTTACATCTGGTTGGATTCTGTTTGCGATTCCGAAGTCAATCAACTTCAGCGAAGCATTCACTATGACAAAATTTGCTGGCTTCAAGTCACTGTGGACAATTCCTGCATAGAAGACACATATTTGGTTAGAAATGAAGGTCATTTTAGTGTACCATTTAGTAAACAACACTGAGAATCGATGAGGGAACAGTAGTGAGAGCTATAGAGAAAGAGAACCATGTTTGTGGATGGTATGGACAGCCTCCAGCATGTTCTTCCAGTAGAACTTCCTCTCCAGCGGATTCACAGCTTTGCGGTTTCGCAACCAAGTGTTCAGATCCAAGTTTCCACACTCCATCAGCATGTAGATGTAGCTGTTGGTAATTTCGCTGCAAACACAAATACAACCATCATTTGTAACAGAAATCATAAGTACAAGCAGACCTCAAGACCTGTTATATAAACTATTATATTTCCTTTTAATATAAAAATTTTACTTAATTGCTGCAACTTCCCCCCCAAAAAAGAAACAAACATCACATTTTTAATAAAAAAAAAAAGGGACAAAAGTTTCAAGGTGATTCCTATGCAATGCATTGATATATAGTAGACAGGCTGTGCACTCACTAGTCATAGAGCTTAATAATTTGATCGCTGTACTGCTGCAAGTGGTTCAGATGTTCAATCTCATTTTTGTAACTTTCTATTGTCTGAGCATCAGCCTCCTCAAGGTCGACGTATTTCACAGCAAACAGCTGCTTTTTGTGATCAAGGACCTGGTACACCTGAAAGAAACAAAACAACGGTCATTCATTATGCTTGCAAACAGCAACAAGCAAAGTGTATGAATGCTGGAACACGATATGAATTCCCTATTAATGTTTTACCTTGCTGGATCCACCGCGTCCAATCATCTTGAGTATGAAGAACTGCTTGCCCTTAATGGTAATGGATTCATTTGACAACGCAGTGAAGGAAGCCTAAAATAAGATTCAAACAAAAGCATACCATGTCATTAGTTTCAAATGATTCCTTGTGAAGGTAATTTCAAAACAGGAAAGGTCCTTTCTGCATTTTATACTGCCACATAAGCTACACTGTTCTCTACATGTCCAGGTATATTAATGCATTTCATCTCTGCTTAATCATTTTATTTATCCATGCTGTAGGACACAGAAGACTCAGATCTTATCATGTGACTGAGTGAAAGCTAACTATGTCTATTGTTGTAGATGTAACGGAAACATCAGTACCTGTTGGTGGAAAAAAAGCTGATTTCTTTGTATGGTGGCTCACACTTTCATATCAGTAACAGCGAGCTATACAGTAAAAAGCACCACACAGAAAATCTTTCAAATTTATTAGAGGTCCCTTACACAGGTGTTTGGTGTCACGGAAAAGCTTGTTAATGGACACATGAAATATGTCCTCTGAGTCTAAAAAATGAATATTAGATAACAGAAAAGGCAGGGCATGGACATGCTGTACCTGTGGAGTTTGGAAACATGGTGCTTGGTTTAGTGGTGTGCATGGCTGCTGAACAGGTCCAGCTCTGTGTGCTGCCACTGCAGAGGAAGACACTTCAGGGCCTCTCTTTACAACTGGAGTAATAAAGCTGACAGGGAGAAAGATGGAGTAGGTGTCACTGGGCAAATTTTATGATGGTACAGAGAAGCACATAAAGAAACAAGATAATTTGCTTTAAAAGACAAAGGAATTAAGTGCTACTGATTTTGTTCCAGACCAGCAGACACCCAAGTCAGATAAGATAATACCTGTTGGCTGGGGGGTTTCTGTAGCCGTTTGGTGTCTGACAGACTGTTTGTGGGTTCAGTCTGGACGGAAGATGGAGGGATGGAGTGGGGAGTGACTCCAGCACACGAGGAACAGGTCTGGGGTCAGGAGGTGTTGTGCGTTTATCCTAGGAAGAAAATAATTTAGAATGATTTAGAATGGTTTTGAGACTAAAACAGTATCTGGTTCAATTAATAAATTATTTGAAGTGGTCATAAACAAAAAGAATCATATCAGAATGGAGAGGCAAAATGGAACCAGCAGAAAATGATCATGTTGTCATATCTGTAGAGATTCCCTCATATGGTAAATTGTCATCATAGTTACAAATGAGAAATCAGTAGTTATTCGTGCCTAAATCTGCCTGCAAGGAAGGGCAGACAAAACAACAAACTAACAGTAACACTTGCCGACACTCCACACAGCTTACCAAAATGCTAATTTGAGACTCTAAAATTTTTATTTATTTATTTTTTTAAATTAAACATTTGCTCTAAATGCAATGCACAGAAAATAGTCATCAGACCTCTGGAGAAACATGCCGGTTGATGAGAGTTGGCATCTTCCACTCTGATAGGGGCTCCTTGCTGGCAGGTTTAGGCTGTTCCCCTGACCGGTTCACAGGGACCCGAGCAGGAAGCTGAAGTTCCTGGTTTCCTCCACAAGTAGACACACTTACTGGAACAACTGTTTGCAATTCTACAATAAAAACAGTAGAAATTAGAAAAATTTCAGTTACAAACCATGTCCAACTCAGTGCTTTAAAGTTCTCCTCCAGACATTTCAAAGTTGCTATGATTGATATTTTGTTTAATATGGTTATCCCACATAAAAAGTAGAAACCTAACTCTGAAAAGGGGAAATTCGGGATTTGTATGCCCCACCCACACAGCTGCGTGTTAGGTTGACCGGTGCCGGTGAGAGCATGGATGTGAGTGAGAGACATACACCCATGGTGAGAGAGCGGTGCAGGTAAAGATAGCTAGAGTTAGAGGAAACATCTGAGAGATTCAGCCATACATGTTTGAGCCTCAGTCAGACCCAGATGAAGTATCAGTATGGTAAGTGTAATTAGCATCTTTTATTTGTTTATGTTGTTTGTTAGCTTGTAACTGGCAGTGGCTAACACAGCGTTAATGGTTGTGAAACATACAATAATATCTGCTACGATGTGACAGTGTGTTCACATTTATATTACATAACGTTAGTAGATAGTGGAAGGAAGCTCCAGGGTCTGGTTTACATCCAAAAACTGCATACTCCACCATGTTTGTTTTCAAAACTTTCACTACGCTAACTTAGTGCAAACTCTCACTCTTTCAGGTTTCATTGCCGGTGGCATTGCGATTGGCTTTCGGATTTGTGACGTCCCAAATCTATCTTACCCGGAGTAAGTTTGAATCAGATTTTAGGCAAGTGTACAGACATATCCCCCTTCAGTAGAGGAATGTGAAAACACCTCTCTAGTGACAAACTTTGCACAGACACATGTCAGTAAAGTCAAGGTCTGACATTTTAGGGGACATAAACATAAGAAAAACATATTTTTGAGTGGAGGGGTACTTTAAACCTTAACAATGAAAGACTCTTCAAAAAATCTCTACCTGTAGGGTGTTCCTCCTCCCTGGTGGGCACAAGCTGTTTCTCCCCAGCTTTCAGGTTACGTATGGCCATCTCCAGGAGCTCTGCTGGCCTGGCATTTAATGCCTGGGCTTTGTGCAGAATTGAAGTTGCTTTGATGACATTACCTTTAAAGGAAAGGAGGAAGAAAAATTATAATTTCACTATACTTTAGAGACAGGCTGGTTAGACAAGTATTCACTTCACTGACTAAACAAAGTTTGAGTTTATAAGAGTTTTAGGACACTGGCATATCTGTAACAACAACTCGCTATTTGTCCGTCTATTCCATGTATCAGATTTCTGGAAACTAAAATAAATACAAAGCCACTCTACCTTGAGAAACCTCAAACTGGGCATGTGCTATGTGGACAAATGCAAAGCCTTTACAGTTGGATCTTGCAACTATAAAGTGGTCTTGGGCTTCATCTGGATCTTCGATCCTTCAAAAGAAAAAAGAAGAAAGAAAGAAAGAAAGAAAGAAAGAAAGAAAGAAAGAAATGAGGTTACAATTAAAAAGGCCCTGACAAAGATTTGAAGGTAAAATTCAAAGATTAGGATTCTGGCAACAATAGCCTATTTTGAGGGGTTGAAGGGCTGTATGCACTGATTTTAACCCACAGAGCTAGAATAGAGAGCCATTACATACAGACACACATGAGACATGTATGACGATGTTAACATTTAATAAATGTCATACACCAATTCAGTCACTCTATATCACCAAAACCACAACACGCCTGGAGTGGACAATAACTCAATAATATTGTATTGCTTCTCTCCATTTAATTGCAGTGTGACAAAAATCGACATATTAGGGTTCACAGTGTCATGTCTGAATGATAAAAATAAAAGTTTGCCAAAAATCCATCAGTGTGACATCTTACATATATAATTAAAAATGATAGGCTGAGCTTCCAGTAAAAAAACTGAAAAATGATTTGACTTGATTTGTCATTTCTTATTGCTGTGAAAATGTTCAAAATCTTATTTTTTTCCTGCAAAGCCCAACGGTAACCACACCTGTAGTTAAATACACCCTAACACACACCACAAAGTCCCAAGACTGTAATGTAGATACAGTATTTTCATCCACACTTACCCCTTGAGTTCTGCATATCTGACCAGTATTCGGGCATAGCTGGCATTTTTGCTGAATTGTCTTATTGGCAGCCTGGAGAAGATCTTAGAATAACAGTCCTTGAGCTTATTAAGGAGGTTGATGTCTGTGTGAGGGTTGCCTCTTTTCTCTAGGTTCATCAGATACATCCAACACGACTCGGGGGAATTTGTATTGACGACCTGGTCAAAGTTGTGTGTTACATCTGCCAGGGAAAAACTAAATGTCATCAAAACAGTAACAACACTAAATGCACATTGTTCACACACCTCTAAAAGTTTTAATGACTACTCAACAAACTGAAGAGCATTCAGTGCAGCATATTGTCAAGGTTATATAGTACCTTCCATTCTCGAGGTGTCCCTTGTGTCATGTGTGTGAAGGAGTGTGGTGGTGGAGTCCACAGCTGCCTGGTCCTCCCAAGGGCAATGCTCTGGGCTGACAGCTGGTCGCTGATAACGCAGCATAATAAAAGAAACATATTACTCTTCTTTCTTCAGCCCATGCCGAACATCTTTGCTTAGCAGGGCATTGGTAATGAGTGTTGATTCTGACATTGCTAGACCGAAACTACTGAATCCTGTTTATACTCACTCCATTGACAGCATTTTTCTTTGATGAAAGCCCGAATACTGGGTTCATGTTTGAACCAGAAGTTTGCCTGAGACAAAATTAAAACAACTCAAACGATAACACATACAACACTTGAAATGAATTATTACACATTTGAATGAAATATTCAAGAATTTGCATGCAAAGTGAACAGGGATGGGACAAATCACAAAATTCTATTTCTTACATTACACTGGTGTCATGATTCAATACATTTGTCTAGTGATGCCCTGTGGTTTATGTCAAGAAAAGAGATAATTCCTCAGCTCAATAAACACAGCACTGCATGTTAAATAAAATGTGTGGAAAATTGTTTGATTTAACTCATAAAATAAAGCAAATAATTTGTTTGTTTTCCATTACTGTACTCTGAAGTGGCATTTGGGGAACTCCTGCTGTTCTTGCAAGGGACCTTGGGTGTTGCAAGCAGGATGATGGTATAAGTAACCTATCATTAGTATAAGAAGCTATTTTCAATACTATGTGCGATGTCACATTTAATATGGCAACAAAACTGTTTTCATACAGCATTCCTCAAGACATAATCAAATTAAATACATTTGGAAATTAAAAAAATTACCTGGACAAACTGGTGTGGACTGATGCATCACTTCTCTTTGAGGGCTTCTCATTAATGTAGTGATCGTCGTCATCCTTTTCTGGGATAGAGAAAGGTACTATGGGAACTCTGCCTGGCTGGAATACAAAAGGTCAGAACACAACTTTATAACTTCAAGGACTATTTGGTAATTAATTTCATGCAATCTTTGGAAAAGAAAAAAAAGCATGGTAAAATAATTTGTAGAAACACAAGTAAGATGAAATGTAACTCTCACCATGCCAATTGCTCTCTTGCGTTGAGAGCCTGATCTCCAGCCTGGCAGCTGGTCATCTGCTGAGCCACCGAGGGCCTCTGTCCTGCAGGCAAGAGATCAACATAAGATGTCACATTCCCTAAATCAAACAAACAGACACCTTATTAAACGTTGAAGGCTGTCGTTTTATTCTTACCCTGAACTAAAAATACTGGAGAGCTGCAGTTCGCCTGTCCCGTCTGATATTCTGCTTACTTTCTGGAATGCAGAGCCTTTTTTGACAGAATTGTGCACATTACTGTTCGACAATACTGGCAGAAAGAAAACACAGCAAAATGTGAAAATCAGACAATGAAAAATTATATATATAAAAATACTGCACTGTAACAGTAAACTCTGATTTTCTGAATTGCTGTACACCAGTAATCTAACCATAAAACACCATGGAATAAAACATGAATACTCACGTGGTGCATTTTCCTTATCCTCTGAACAGAAGTCTTGTGTTTTCCCCATCTGCATGCTTTGCAAGGCAGCCTCCAGCAGTTCCTTTGGTTTGGCACCCAGTTCAAAAGCATTCTGCAAAATGTAAATGCTTCTCTTTGTGTTGCCTGGTAAGATGATATAGCAGACAATGAAATACCCCAGATAACATTTCATGCGTTTATATGTACAAGAATAACATAAAGCACGTCTCTCTACCTTGAGAATGTTCAAACTGCGCATGTGCAATGTGAACAAATGCAAAGTTCTGGCTGTGAGATCTTGCCACGTTGAAGTTGGCTTCTGCCTCATTGACATCTTGAATTCTAATAAAAGAAAAAACAGGAAAAACAGACTAAATGCTCATCATACTGTTTTTTGAAAAGCACATCAAAATAATGTATTTAATCTAGCCTACTCAATCTACTGATAATGTTTGAATTAAAACTAGAAAGAGGACAAAGGTCTTTGATGTACAAGTAATAACTTTGGTTACTCACGCTTTTAGCTCTGCAAATCTGACCAACATCCTGGCATAGCTCTCATTCTGACAGTGTTTCCCCAGTGGCATATTGGAGAATACTCTGGTGTAAAAGTCAACGAGTCTGGTGAGGTGGTTACGATCCAGGTGAGGGTCCCCTTTCTTCTCCAGGTCCATCAAATATGAGAGGCATGATTCAGGTGAGTTTGAGCCAATAACCTGGTTAATATTGTCTGTGTCATCTGTAACAAGTGCAAAGTGTCATGATGACTTTATGAAGTAACGTTACAGACACATGGACACTGATGTATATGGATCTTACAGTGACAGGACTACTGGGCATACCATTACCTTCATTGAGATACTTTTTAATTTTGTTGAGCTTTTGATAAAGCATGGCAAGCTGTTGCTTTCTATCTGTATGCTCCTCTTCCTCCATCTGAAATTGAGGGGTAGATACATTACATTAGCCCAGATACGGTTATGCTTGTTCTCTTGATTGAAGATATAGACCAAGGACACCAAATCCGGTTTAAAAGAATGACGATTTAACGATTCCTTACTTGGTATGACAATGTGCATTAGTGATACATGACTTTAGACCTTTTAAAAATCTTTACAAGACACTCTGCCAAAGCCATAACGTTATAAGTGACATTTAACATACCAGCAAGGATGTGGTGAACAGAATAACGTTCAGACTACTCCAAAAATTCAATCGTAACGTTAATTTACCACAATGATGTGATTTTTATGGATCGTTTGTTCACGTTTCGACTCTGACGAAATGTAACTTAACGTTACTGACTTGACTCTTAAAGATACCTGGTATGTATACTTGCTACGAAGCAAGAAAGAGTTTCACTGACATATTCAAGACAGAGCAATGGACACCGTTCTTCCTTTATAAAATAATTTACTCTTTCGTGTTTACAATCTGAGTTAGCTCAGTTAGCTAGCTGACATGTTGCTAACGGTGTTGTTAACGATAAATAGGTTAGCGAATTGGTTCCCCTGTGGGTCACGCAAACTCAGATGAAGTTAAACATGTATAAAAAAAATCTTCAATAACATTTAAAGTAAATATTGCATTTAAAAAAGCTCTCACCATGTATGCTGTCATTAATTCCTTTTCACTTATGGGGCAGGAAAATGGCTCGACTTCAACTGCCAGTTTTCAAATATGCCACTTCCGTCCAAGTCGTGTGTTGATTGGATAGTTTATGATGACGACAGAGTTCGTTAGGTTTACAAGTCAGCAATAGGCTTCAGCACAAAGTACCTTGGTAGAACCTTTCAGGATTGAATTTAAGAACTACTTGGAGTCTATCCAAATTATAAACAATAAAAAAATTACCCATATAGTTAGTATGCTGCAAGAAGTCTTTAAAGAAATTTGACGATTGCTTACCTTTTCTATTAAGTTATTATTATTATTATATATTTTGTATTTACTTATTTTTTATTCTAATACTCAATACTAAATTTAACCTGATGTCTTGTTGAATGTAACCCCAGGCAGTGCACAGTTTTGCAATAATAAAAAAATAATTTTAGTTAGGGGAAGTAAATCTTCTTCTTCTCTGAGGTTTTAAGGCAGTTAGCATCCTTAACGTTGCATAACTGCCTCCTTCTGGATATAGTCTTCCTCAATGTTCTTTTTTTGGAAGTCGTGTAATTAGTCCAGTAGCTCTCATAAAATCAGATAGCCATTTTCTGCCCTGCCATTCTACTTGCCCTGTTTTCTGTAATTTTGTGATCATCACTTGTCTTTTTTCTGTATATTTTCTGCATGTTACTAGAATATGCTCCACTGTCTCTTTTTCATGACACTGATAATGGCCTGTTGGATGTTTTCCCATAATGAAAAGTGTACTGTTAAGGTTGCTGTGTTGCAGTCTGCTTATTGTTACTTGTTCTGTCCTGTTAGTTCCCCTACTTCTTACCATACCTACTTTATTTTGGATTGAGTGTGGATGTCGTCCTTCTGTTGCGTTATCCCAATACTGTTGCCACTGTTGATTTATTTTCCTCCACGCTATGCTTTTACCCTCTGCTTTTGAAAGTCTAATAATTTAATTTCAACAATTTCAACAATTTATTTTATGATTGTTTCTTTTGACATTTTGTTTGCTTTTATGTTTCCAGGGATACCTGAATGTGCTGGGACTCACATGAATGTGATATTTGTCCCTTGACAAACTATTCTTGAATTGTTGAACAAGACTTCAAAGCAGATCCTGATGATTACTAGCTGTACCTAATTCTTGTGAGTGCTGAGTCACTACACATGAGTATTTTGGTTGATCTGACCTGTTCCGCCCATTTTAATGCCATCAGCCTTGCAAACAGTTCAACAGTATACATATTCAAATAATCTGATTGATTCTCTTTTCCACAAACCCCCATCATCTGCTTTCTCCGCTTAGAAAGTCCTTAACCCAATTGAAAACTTTCCCTCCGACTCCCATTAAGTGTAATTTGATCAGCAACATGTCATATATGCTTTGTCAACATCAAAAACACTGCTGCCACTGTCTCTTTATTTACTTGAACTATTAACTTATCTCTTCCTCCAGACACAACACTGGATCCTCAGTAGACCCACATTAGCCTCTCATTTACCATCTGTTCAATCAATTCACAGATGTGTGATGTCAAGGCAATATGTGCATGGTTTGCTTCTTGTTTCTTTCTTTTAGGGGAAGTAAATTCCGCCAGTAGAAAAATAAAGTCTGCTAAAAAAAAAGAATATTGCTGGGAGAAAATACATCATCCGAGGTGACAATAAAAATGCACTAAGTCTATTCCTTTCTTGTTTTGATGCACCTTCTCACTTGCATGTGTTGTGATAGTTAGTTCAGACCATACACTGTATATAAATAAATACATATAATATCTTGGTTCGGACAAAATTCAAAGGTTTACAATCGGAATTACACTATGGGAATGACAAGTATTGTCGCTCCCCCAATTTCCGATAGTACCTGAATGCAGCAGGGCCACGCTGTAAATTACTTCCCTGTTCCTGCTCCTCCCAGCTCAAAGATGGCAGCCATGGGACAGAGATGAGAGACGACATAAATTTAGGAGTTTTGTCATGAAACCTTATTGGGATGTACAGCTGTTACATGCGTGGTTCTGACATGACAACGAGATCATTTGTCATTGCCAATGTGTCGTCTTACGAAGACAATTAAAGGATTCAGAAATACCATGTTTTCCTGTGGGCAAAGCTAGCAAGCAACGGTTAGCAAATAAATGAACTTGTCTCTTCTGCCATACAAGAAGAAAGCAGCTGCTCTGCATACGGTGTATTGACATCTTGCAAGGTGAGTATCTATTTGTATGATAGCTAAGACGTCCAAAAATCAAATGTGGACTGAAGACATAATTTAGTTGCGTTAATTTACCATAAATATTGGTATAACTTGTATGATATCTCACGTTAACCTTAGCCCTATGGTGAAAATTGCGTATTAAACAAAAGTATAAATATATCATTATAATTGCATTTATTGGTGTTTAACTATGTTTATTGCATCTATTGTTAAAATTTGCATACAACTAGCCAAGTGTATCCGTGTACCCACAAGCAGGGTAACGTTAGCATTTTAATAAGAGGCTAGTGTCACGGCTCTCCAGATTACGAATAATATGAGTGGTTGTTCATATACGCCAACACATTTCTTCTTGAAGACTGACTCCTGGCCAACTATTCTCAATTTCATGCTACCCTGCAAAAATATTGGTCTACTGGAGACTTGCTTTACTACACATCCTGGTGCTCTGGAGCAAAACAAGACACACATGTGCATTATTGTAAATCCAAATGCTAATATTTTCTCTTTTCTTTCCCACCAGCATTTCATTATGGCCATCACTCAGTTCCGCCTTTTCAAGATCTGCACATTTCTAGCCAGCTTGCTTTCTTTCTTTAAAAGGTTGATATGCAGGTGAGCACAAATGAACACCCCCAATACATACTATTCTCCTTTTATGAAGATCTTGTCAGAGCAAAACTACTTTTCTTATTGGCAAACATAAATACATTGAAAAACCTAACCTACTACCTTTTTGAGAAATTGACAGGATATCCAGGTAAAGTTTGTACACATCTGATCCACAACTTAAATAGCAGTTTATTTAAATTAATTTTAATTTCTATTGCTTGTTCGTCATACTCACTACCACCCACCATGATATGTTTTGGTGGAAGACCAACCAGATCATTGCTTGGTGGATCACGTGCATGCTGATTTACCACTGGAATCTAGCGATTCAGAAAGGGTCTCAGTTCATGTTCCAAGACATGTGCATCTGTAATGCTAGAAGAAAATTAAATAATCCCTGTCAGAAGATCAATCTCCCTACACCAAAGAGATCTGACATTAGTGTTTGATAACAATGTTCAGTTTCTGCTGTTTACAACATGAAATGAGTTCCCTTTGACTGGTCATTTTATTGTATTGCTCTGCAGGAGTGGAAGGGGCCGCAAGCTCAGTGGTGATCAAATAACTCTCCCGACAACAGTGGATTTTTCATCATCGGTTCCAAAACAGGTCAGTATCACATCAATCAACAGCACCCGCCCTTAGAAGTTCAGAGCCTAGCGTTCAATGTGTGGAAAGGCAAATAACAGATATGATCATTGGACAAATATTCTAAACTTTCATGTATTTGGTTATACAATTAAACTACACAAACTTGTGCTCTTGAATTCCATGTATGCATTTGACTTCAAGTATTATTTTATTGTCTTGTCTGCACAGCCAGAGATTGAAGAATGGAGCTCTTGGGATGAAGAGGCACCTACGAGTATTAAGATTGAAGGTGGCAACGGAAACCTTTCCCCTACACCCAGTGAGTTAGACGAAGAGCCCGACTACTTCAAAGACATGGCCCCCACCATCAGGAAAACACAGAAGGTATGTCCACAGACATTGCAGATGATCCAGGGAAATGTGTTTGTTTGCTGTCTTTTTAGATAATATGATTTTAATCTCTGCACATTCAGTACGGACGCTACTTCTTCATGTGTTTGCCCTAGCTTATCACAAAGACTGTAGTAGGGGTAAGTTTTCTAGCAATGCAGGGTTTCTCCCAGGAAATTCTTTAGCCAAGGAGGTAAGCCACCCAGATCTTGACACGTCTTTTGATCAACTTAGTTAGTAGGTGACAGCGCAAACAATAGCCACACTCATTAAATATGTGGCATTTGCTGTTTGAAATAGTGCATATGGTCTTTCTTCCCAAAGGTGAATGTTTTATTTCATAGAAGTGTATTGATTTTTATGTTGTTAGTAGAGTTGGTCTTGGTTTCAGGCGAGGTCGCCCGCCTCACCTTTAAAACACTGTTACTCTAATGTACACTTTGTATCTTGTTAGCCACCAAGCTTGTCACCAGCATATCCAAGAGTCAGATGGGTTTTCTGTAGAATTAAGAAAGTGTTCAAAGCTGTGATGTTAACCACGAGGACAGAACCTCTGCGATACTGCATTGTCATGTTTTCTATTTCTAGACATGTTACAATAAATACCCACGTACAACGATGTGTAAATAACAGTTGTTTTTTTTTTGTTTTTTTGTTTTGGAAGGCGTCTTTGACAGACCTTGACTAGTTACAGTATGTCCTCCTGCTTCCAATATTTGGGCAAAACTGGACAAAGCACGCCTCTGATCTATCTCTATAGTGGACACACAACGTTAAAATGAATTTCAACCCACTCATGTACCTCTTGATAAGACAGGAAATAACCGAGTTTCCCAAAATGATGGTTATTCTTTTTATAACAATATCAATAAACAAGTAAATGTTAAACTAAAATCATCCTGCTATGATAGACTATATAATAATATGAGTGTGACCATAATGCACTAAACTTGCATTTAATGTTTATCAAACTTTGATTGAAATATCAGGTTAAACCAATGAATGAAAAGTCATCTGAATACATATATAACTTCATTGTAATTTGCTTGAATTTAGTCAAATGTTAATAGAAAAATTACAAAATCTATGCCTAGAATGGAATTGTAATGTGTCACAAAGTGCTTCAGTTTAAGTTTCAGCCCCTGTCTCTCTGTTTCAGATATTGCTGAAGAAAAGGGAGCCTTTGAACTACCCGGTGCCTGACGGCTCAGCAGGTTTCTCCAGCAGACTGGCAGCCTCTCAGGATATGATGACCTTCAGTCCACCCTCAGTAAGTACAGACAATGTGTAGAGACCCCAGTCTTATTCTTATGTATGTAGACTAATTGTTATATAGCCTGTATGTTACTTTGCAAATGCAGATTTATCGGGTGTTGTTAAAAGTATTAATGTGGGAAAGTTGCTTGGATATGAAAGGAAAGTAAAACTTGTTGTGCAACTTGTTAAGCTTGAAAAGAATTTTGTTAAAGCTGCAGGAGGCAAGACTTGAATGTAAGAACACACCCATATTATCAGTCAAAATGACAAAGTGAGTCTTCAGCAAAGAGCATTATTTCACTTTTTATTCATCCTATTGGTCCGAATGAAATTATGGTGTCATTTATGGATATTTTCCAGGCCCATAGAAAACAACAAATCAAACCTTTTTGGAATTTAATAAACATTTAATGGACCAGAGATGTAAAAATGAATTTTCCTTTATTTTTCATAAGAAACTAGCTTGTGACAGATGTGTTAAGACAGTTTTACAGTAGAAGGTCAATCACTAACTCATCTCCCTGTGGTGCTTGCATATTAGATTGCGCAGTCATTGCAACCATTGCAGTTAAGGGGTAATTAACTAAATTAGGACATTGAGTTGGAAACTAGTAGAGATGCAACAATATAAATTGTACAGTGAATCTCTAGTAAAGCTAGAGGAGACATCCAAAACAACTGTATAGTGAAGAGGTAATATATGATGTAAAATACTTTGGTCTAATTCAGAAATGATTGCTCTTGCAATAGATTAGCATAGTTAGCATCCTCATGAATGTAATTGTAAACTGTCCTTTTGTACAGGCTGAACTGGGAGAAATGGACAACTGGCAGGGGGATGCTAATGCCTGGGAGGATGAGTCTGATGCTGCCTGGGAGGCAGAGGAGGTGCTCAGGTAATATTTCAAGAATGCTTCTGTGCCTATATACAGTACATAGATTTTTCATTTGAGCATTGTGTGTTTTTGTATGTAAGATGTCTGCAAACATACAGTATTAGTATCAGTGTATAACATAATTGTAACACTCAGGACTTGGTCTGCTCTTCTCCTCATGGAAAGGTAGATTTTGTTGAAAGGAAGATACAAAGAACACGTAAAATAGGCTTCCTGGCTACTTGAGGAGTGTAGATTCACACAATGGCCAGTAGGTGACAGTGTATGCCATTATTACAACACATAAGAACAAGAAACAAGATTTTGTTTTCCCCACTCCCAACTGACCTAGCTTCCACTGATGTGCGCTGTAATGACATTGCTTGCAATCGTATGTTTGTTTTGCCTTTATCTAACAGACAACAGAAGATGGCTGAGCGAGAAAAGCGCTCCATGGAGCAGCAAAGGAAGAAGATGGAGAAAGAGGTTCAGAGGATGATGAAGAAGGAGCAGAAGATTGCCGTCAAGCTCTCGTAACATTTTAGAAATGCTCAGTTTTGAGCCAAAGGGGTAGGGGGGGCAAAGACACTAAATAATTCGTTATTATGTCTTTGAAGTCATCAAACCGGCAAGGATTATCACCCTACATTACTTATCTGTTAGCAAACTATCCTCCTCCACCCTGTTTCCACCAGCAGCCATTTTAGTCTGTTTTCAAGCTGCAGCAGTGTAAAATGCATCATCCTTGAGGGCAGATAACACACCTGGTGTACTGGCTGTTCATGTGGCAAGGTCATTCTGGTTTTCAAGCGATATTTATACAATCCAGTTCATCTTAGGTTAAAGGTTAGATTCAGCATTAAAAGGCGCCATTTAGATTTGGATTAAATCTGTCAGGTAGGGTAGAAAAATTTTCAATTTTGGTTTTTCCCAGGAACATTTGTAAATAAACAAGTACCTGTGCTACCTTTTGAAACTCAAATAGGGAGTGCAATTTCTTTTCTTTGTCTTATTTATAACCTCAAAGGACAAAGGAGTGTAATTAATTTTAGGCATCACTGTATACCAGTGACATCCCTTGGTTTGCTTGATTATTGGGTTTTTATATTTATGTCTTTCATTGTCTGAAAACAGATTTTTTTTCTAATGAATGTTGCTTGATATTTCACATTATCTCCCTGTGCTGTGCAGCCCTTACTACACTGGAAATCTGCATTAAAATGAAGGCTGAAGATTTTCAATGTGAGTATGGATAAATGACCATAGACTAGAATCTAGCCCAACTATAAATGTTAGCTGTGGGTTCCTATGGTAATCTCATGGCTACTGATCTGCCATTCATTATCCTCCTTTGTCAGCTTTCCATATTGAAGGAAAATATCCAGTGATCATGGCATTGATTTTATTTTCCGGGGGGAGGGAGTGTTACTTTGCTCTTAAATAGTTGATAGGCTCACAGCGCAGACGCTGTCTTTATAAAACATGGATCACTATCACAGTGTAATCTCAGACTGGTTACCTTGGCCAATAAGAACATGAAAAATATTAATTACAATTCTTGCTTCTTTTCTCATCTGAAAATGCAAGGCTAACAGTTGAAATGAATGGTTTTGACTGAGTATCCTGTTATGCATCATTATAATGAAATTACCAGTCAGTGTTAGAAAAAGTACTAGTGCCAATAGGCAAGCTGTTGTCATGGAAACATTTGCAGGTGAAGAAAGAAATATGCAGACATGATACAATATGTCTCTGGTCTATGACATCTCATAAATGACTTGGCTGGAGGTGAGGGAGGCAAATTTCTATACTGACTGTTACATTTGGAAAAGCTCTGCAAGCTATTTGATGCTTCTAAAGAAATACTGGGTTAATGTTATCAAGCAATGATTATTGACACACTCAGGTGCTGATTCTGTTAAAACTTAAAAGATAAAATGACTGATTGGTGCATGATCATGTTGAAGATTTTAAGCAGGTGTTTATTTTAAGGGAATTCAAGTACATGGATTTGTGTTTTCTTTGGAAATGCTCTTTTCCCACCTTTTTTCATTGAGAAAAGCTGCATGTTCTGTTTTGTCATTTTGCACATTTAAGTTTTCCAAAAATGAATCGCAGAGAACCCCTTGTTCTTCACCCATTTTTTATCATCGATGTGTAAGACTTCATGTTCTAAAAATTTGTCATGGTTGAGCATAAACCAGTTCACATGCTCAATCAATCCAGAAGGTTTGGCAGATTGTATGCCTGCTGTATTAGTCCTACACAGGTTTTTAATAAAATTATTTGATTCATACCTCTAGAGGTGAATAACTTTGGTCATGAGTCTGCTGATGTGTAATTTAGGAAACATGATGTGGTAGAGGTATCATTACAGATTGATGACTGCTAACTTATGACATTCCCATTACCCTCAGCTATAATGTTTAGTGCTTATTAGCATGCTAACACGCTAAACTAAGATGGGGAACATGGTAAACATACCTGCTAAACAGCAGCATAACTGTCATTGTGAGCATGTTGTTAGCATTTAGCTCTGAGGACCACTTTACTTAAGTACTGCCTCACAGTCCTGCTAGCATAGACTCTAGTCTTGTTAATATCACATGTCAGACACTACAGTGCCCTTTAGCCTGGATTGATGGACAGTTGTCATCACTCATCTGACCCCCATCATAATGATGTGACTCCCATCTGTCTGGGGACACTGCCTGCCTGCCAAAGCCTCTGAGACTGACCTACTTTCAAAAAGGGAGAATGCACGTCATCAGTCTTCAGAAAGGGAAAAAGCTGTTTGGGTGAATAACAGACAGCATTTTATAGCTGCTGAGAGATCTCAGTAAAGTGGATCTAATGCACTTTACATTGTCAGCGCCGCAACCCAAGGGATCTCTGAAAAATGCAGGCTGGGAAAGCTTTTACGTAAGATGAGCTGTCATGAGAACACCGCTTGGTTGCACTTCGGTTCACTCAATTTTCCCTTTTATTAATTTATGTGAACATCTTGTGCAAATGAAAAAATTTGGGCTCTCCCAGTGTTCACTAGCATTTTAACAGAAGTCTTACATAAAGACAAAACTTTAAACAATTGTTCCTGTTCACACAACAAACCTGTCAAATTAAAAATGTCACGAGTCACAACACGTGGCCAGACTTTATCATGCTTTAATAATAAAGATACGAGGACATTTGATGTAAATCACCAGTATTGCACATAGTTCAGGCACATAACAAGTGTCAATTGCTTCGAAGCGTCAACTTATTTCTATGAACTAAACACAGGCTGTACCGAATAAAGCTTTACTCCCAGGGAGAAAAAAACAAACAAAAAAAACACTTCACAAAACAATAATAGTGAATCACAATAAAGCTTTGGCTGAAGATTTAAGGTTTCTTTTTGAACAACGCAAAACTGTTGAATTTTCAGAACCCATAAAACAGAAACTAACATTCAATCTTGCATCTCCTAACAATCTCATCCTAAGAACTTTGTTCCCCCCCGCCAAAACACAAGGACAGCTAGGGACACCACCGGACAATGATAACACATAACCATCTACCCAGATGATCAGTTTATACGTGTAAATGTTAAATAAATATATAAATAATCCCCGTTAAAAATAATCCCTTTCATGTCACCATTTTGCTTCAACTCATGGTAACTGCACAGTGCAAAGTAACAGTGTTGGAACCAAAATAACTGCATTGATCAAGTGTTTAACAAATGCAACGAATGTCAAATACTCTTGAATACTCTTGAAAAGATGCTTAAGTGCTTTTAATTCAAGGTTAGGCGTGTGCATGCGGGGTATAAGCCTTTATGCATCTGGCCTGTGAGCGACGTGACGAAGAGAGTGCAATCCCATGATGCAACAGCCCCTGATAAGAGCAGCAATGTTGTACACCGGAGCGCTTCCGTCCACACCGTGCCGCGAGTACAGCCAGGCCACCGTGGGTAGCACTGGGGCTGCCACTGCGACCAGATCCACCAGGAAGCTGTTGCTCCAGTAATGCTTGCCGACCACATCCAGTCCCGGTGACAGATAAGTTTCCTCCCCACTGACACCAAAGTCCAGCTCCTCCATGAACCTTCGGCTCTCTGCATGTTCCGAGCAGCACATGCCGGAATCGGTGGAGGTGTCGGGGCTCTCTGGGGGAGCAGGACTGGGCATGCTGGGTGGGGAAGGTGTCAAGTCGGGGAGATTGGCTGTGGTAGAATTGGAGGTGGGCAGGTTTGGGAAGCCCAGAAAGCTGCTGGAGGCTGACAGAGCTGTGTCCCCTGCTGTTGCCCCGTGGAACTTTAGCAGCTGGAGGAGCAGAGCCTGCAGGTCTGGAGACATGGGCATTACGTCGGTCTGGATTCCTTTATCTTCTATGTTCTGCTGGGAAGGTGTGCTTGAGGAGATGGTGACAGTGGTGGAAACTGCATTTGGTAGAACTGGTGGGGATGCAGTAGATTCATCAATCAACTGTCCCTCTTCTGACAGCGCCGACACCCCAGGCCCAGACTCGGCCTCTGCCCTTAATTTACCGCCAGCGTCCTGAATGAAGTCCACCGCAGTGGACATCAAGACCTGCTCCAAAATGTCCGCTCTGTTGGCCATCTCATCATTTACCAGCAGCCCGCTGTCCGCCATCGCCTCCGCCCCTTGGTCTCCCAGCTCCATCCCACCCTCTTCCTCCCCCACCATCTTCTTCCCACCACTATCAGGGCTGTCACAGATGAAGTCCAAGGTGTTTTCGTCTTGGAGGTTGGCACCACTCTGGGCAAGCTCCATGCTTTGCAGCAGGGACTCCAACTTCCTGTTTTGGATGTTTATGTCGATGAAGTACTTCTGTATTCCCTTATCCTTCTCCATCAGGCTGCTCTTCATTGTTTCCACCACCTGACGCAGCTGTTTGATCTCTTTGCGAGCCTCTTTGAGGGACAGCTGAGCCTCCACCCGGTGACACTCTTCTTCAATCCAGTCTTCCCTCATTCTGCTGAGCTGGGCCTTAAGCTCCTCAATCTCTGTCTCTCTAATAGAGGGAAAATGTCCAGGGTTACTTAAGGAATAGTTTGACCTTTTGGAAAATGTGCTTATTCCCTTTGTTGCCGAAAGTTATATATGAGAAGATCGATACCACTCTTAAATGTATATGCTAAATATGAAACTACAGCCAGCTGCCAATTAGCTTAGCATAAGAATACAAGCAGCAGGAAGTAGTGACGCTCCTTGGCTGTAGCGAGTGCAAGGATATTTAAAGTTTATGACAAGAAAGGCTTAGATATCCAGCTGTTTTATTTACATCTTGTGGAATGTTTTTGTTAGCCGGCTAGCCATGCTAGCTCCTGCAGTGCATGCTTACAAGCCTTTCCACACAAAATCTGGTCCAACTGTACCTCCGAAGCTCACATTATTTGTTATATTTGCACAAAAACCAAAAAAGGTTAAAAGACAGCATGTTGTGTTTTTAGGTGAGATTTAAAAAGTGTCCGTAGGCCAATTTAGGATTTTTGGACTTTTGGACAGAGCCAGGCCAGCTGTAGCCTCATATTTAATAGACATGAGTGGTATCAGTCTAATAAAGCCAACTCTTGGCAAGAAAGCAAATTGTATTATGGATAATATAATGCAGAACTATTTATAGGCTATGGTATAATACAAGCACAGGAGCTACTGTGCTGCTAAATCTTAACTAACCTGTCATGGACTCTATTCTCAGACTCCATCAGTTTGGTCTTCAGGTGTCTGATCGCCACTTCCTTCTGCTGTAGAGGGGTGAGATACTGCTCGGGGTTCGGGGGTCTGACGCCATGGTTGTCTCCACAGGAGTGGTAGCGGCCCAGGGTTGCTCTTCTGTTGGCCAGAGAGACGACTATGTTGGTTAAATGCAACGTTTACCCCTTTAGAATCAATATTATCCATCAGTTCCCAACTAGACAATTTGAGGCAACAGCAGAAAACAAACCAATTTGCCACTTAAAAGTAAAAAAAAAAAAATAAATAAATAAATCAATCACTCCCTGCAGGCAGTAATTTGTCTGAGAGAGTGCTGTCAGGGCAGATGCGCTCTGAAGCCTGGAATTAGTCTGACACAGGATTACTGGCATGTAGACTCGGGGCAAAATACCCTAAAATGCTGGTTTATCTAAATACAAGCAGAGTCGGCAAGAAACTTACTAGAAAAAAAAAAACAACAAAAAAAACTTCCCCACCTTCTTCTAGAAACGAATTGCATTAGCATTCAAATGTCCTTTGCATGTCCTATGATGAGTGTTTTATCATGCTCAAAGAACTGAAAAGGATTCTTGTTTTTTTTTGTAGAGGATGAGTGGGTGGATTTGGAGAATATGCAAAGCAGCATGTAAGCCCCTCTCTTCCACTAGCACAATATCCTAGCAACCTAGGATAGTTGAGGCTTTGATGCTAGTGCTCTGCATCCCTGCCAGAAATAGAAACAGCCCAGGAGAAGGTAGCATGAGAGGGGAAAAGATACACTTGGCTAGGCAGAGGAAATGTCTTAAAGTGACAAGAATGGCGGGTTATAATGCATTAATGGAAGCTGTAAACTTGAGATAAAGAGGGCAGATTCTGCTACTGTATAAAAACTAAAGAGGCTGTGGGTTGAATGTTTGTCATTTATACTGCTGAGAGGATTTTTAGGCTAAACCTCATGCAGGGCTGAGCTGCCAACAAACATAAAGCATAAGAAGTAAACCTTCCAAGTAATACGGAGCCTGGAGCACCATGTCAGAAATTCATGATGGTCCCAAACACTTGATTTTCAGGCTACAAAAAGTTCACAAATCAGTTCTGCCATTCTGAAATATTTATGACCCTGTTCTCTCCTCCAAACCAAGGTGCGTTCATCCTAATCCAGTTAGGAGTCAGCTGCATTCAGTAGGGTCACTGCCTGGGTACCATTTTCAGACATTTGCTTTATTAAATCCTCATAATCCCAACCACAGCCAAATCATGACCGATATAATCCCTGACGGGTGCAAGAGAGGAAATGATAAAATAGTCTGAGGTTAATCCAGCCACCCACTCACTCATCGTTATGCTGCACATTGCCTGAGCCACAATCCAAAAATCTCTCAAGTCTCCAAAATCCTACTTGCTTCTACCTCAAGCAGGGAAGGTTGGATTTGTAACGAATCCACGTGGAGAAATGTGGAAAGGTTAGACATGACCAGGAGGTCACAACTGAACAACCTTTTCTCCCTCAATTTTAAAACCACAATCTTTGTTCTGTGATTATTAATAGTGTATGATTTGAAAGCCATGTTTGGTACCTGGAGGTGGGGCTGGAGTTGCAGCTGCTGCTGTTGGTGGTTGAGGAGGCAGCTCTGGGAGGAGTCCTGTAGGGAGCGTAGAGCTCTGCATCGCGGTTGGCTGTAGGGCTCCCAGCTGGTTTGAACACTGGGAGCGGTCTGATGTGGGTGCTGCGACTTCATAAAAGAAAGCATTAGGGGAAAAAAAAAAAAACTAAACAAAAAAAAATTCATTGACTTAACAAAAAAAAAAAAAAAAGGATAAATGTAACTTTTAATTCATGAACAGTCCTGTTTTAGTTCTTATTTAGCTATAACTGTCTTAGTCTAGTAGTGACCCAACAGACCATACTGATGATACAAATATATGAACCGCATACCTGCGTGACGGAGCTTTCTTTCCAGCTGAACTGAAAGTAAGGCTCCCCCTGGTCTTTAGACTGCCTGTGCTGCTGGAAGAACTGAAGTCTGCCTCACTACCTGCAGGGAGAAGCATCACCGCATTAGCATGCCAGCAGACTTCAAGCGAGACTATATAACTTTTGAAAGGTGATCCAACACAAGCTTCCTCTTTAAATGAAAAGTTGAATTCATTAGAAATAAAACACTCTTGCTCAATTCAACACACTCAGGAGTTTTGCTGCTGCAGTGGTGGCTAATGTTAACTTGAGATAGATATTAAGTCAGTTTGTTGACTTTAATATCTCTATTTATGCTAGTGTCACACCATATTTAAGCAGATGACAGCTAAACATTTCACTGGTTGTACACCATAAGTAAACACATTTTACTTCACCAGGGAACATGTTTGTTGTTTCCTGCTTGTGGTCCCATTCCACTCACACTCTATGGTTGCTGTTCAGAAAAAGTTATAGACTTGCTTTAAACCTCAAAGCGCAACATTTAGCCAAACGTGAACACAAATACACACCGTTTTATCAATGTAAACACATTGGGCATTTGGGTCCAATTTTACTGTTTTCCTGACTGTTTATACTAGCCTCTCTCCTCTACTAGGCCTGTTAGGATCAAGTGCAGAATCAAACAGGACTATCATGTTACAGTTTCTGTAAACAGGACTTCCATCAAGTCTCACTGATGGAAGGACTGAACAGATAGCCTAAAACAGATACTCTCATACAACAGCTTCTGGATGGGCTGCTCCCCATAATCTCTACCCTTTGTTAGACTAATGTGAGTTTGAAGATAGACAGATAAACAACCTTGTGCTTACAAATGCCATTAACACTCCACAATTAGTCAATAACATCCAGTTGTTATGTGTAACACAATCTGCTCTACTCAAATGTTGCAAGACAGACACTGTATATAGAAAGCCTCAGCACAATACTGAAGCCTAGAACATCACCAGTTTAATTATTTAAGCAGAGAAAAACTGGTCACTAAATGTTGTGCTGAAATTATTAAAGATTCTATTTAAAGCCATACCTGAGTAGCATCTTTTGCCATCAAATAAAACCATATTACTGTGTCCAGTGATGACTGTGACAAATAAAACTGTTCAAAACTAAGTGATCCTTCACCACTTTGTGAGTCAACTGAGGGTCTGTGCACATTCAATCAGTGTAGTAACCTCCTGTTAATCAGCCTAATTGGCTAAGCTCCCAAACCTTTTCCTCAACCAATCAGCTTTCTTCCTCATTTCTCCTTCCCCAGATTAAAAGAGAGGAAATTAAATTGTTTTTAATTTAATTGAGTGCACTGTTTCTAAAAAATATAAGCACAGATGCACAGACAACAATCCACTCCAGTTATTATTCTCATTTTAGGCAAGCAGCTGCTTCCCAGCCAGTGTTTGTTCAAGTCAACATACCAGGGAATCTGCTAGCTGTTGACATGTGACAAATACACAGTTACTGTACTTTGGTCTTTGGAGAACCACTGGCATGCACAAGTATATGCTCCATATGCAGTATGCTGTATATAAGTCTGTGCATGTAAAACTTTTTTAATGAGTCAACACACACACACACATCAGATTATTTCCATACAGTATAGGATCAGATCATAATAGTGCAGGCCTAAGGTGATTTTAAATGTTGATTCTCATTCTGCTTTGTTTGGAAAAATGTTTAATGTTTATCTCTGTATTCTTCTTTACCTCTGGCTTTCATGGCCGACCTCAGCTCCCTCTTGTGCCTCTGCACGCTCCGTGGTTCGCCGCTCCACTCGGCCATCACCCTCACCCTCTTCACTTTGGTCTTGCGCTCGGGGAGTATCGGCGAGCCGTGGGCACTCTGCTCTGAGCCTGACGGGGTTTTGGAGGGGGACACAGACTGACTAGTGGGGCAGCCGGTGTCATCTATTGTAAACAGGCACATAGACAGTAATAGCCAAGAACAGGCAGCGCAGGGCATGCAGCGAACACAAGCAGTCAATCAGAGCTCAAGGTTCAGCCTGGGTGTTATCTGACAGACAGCACGACAGCTTTCACAATGGCTTGCCACTTTCATAAAGTTGTTATCAAGTGGTTGTTGTGTTGTGGTTTACACAGTGTACACACACACACACACATGCACGCTTACTGTACATACACACAGGCATCTTTTGCAGTGTAATTTTTATCTTTCATTTGCTCTGTTTGTTAAGAAAGCCACTTTGGGTGAACATAAAATAAACATAACTAAGTGCTTTTGTTTGAGGTCATATAATCCAGCATGCTGTGCTAGAAGAGGAGGTAAAATATTATCCGAATCAAAGGTTTCATCCAGTGGAGGAAATTAACTAAGTATATTTACTCAAGCACTGTACTGTACAATTTTGAGGTCATTTTACTTTACTTGAGTATTTTCATTTTATTGTGCTTTTTACTCCACTACTTTTATGTGAGTTACTTTGCAGATTAATATTTTGCATAGTGCAAACATCATCTTACTCTGCTCTAGTAATTTGTGTCTATTATTGAGTCCTAAATGTCTTATCTTCTTAAAACAAGTGGAGAAATCTGCCATATCGGTGAGTTAATAGAGAGTTTTATGCATTTTCTAGAACAAGGTGACATTTTTCTTGATTCTAACCCTTCTTTCAAGATTCTCACACTAATTTCTAAAAAGTTCTTGAAACAAGTTTATTTCTGTCAGAAACAAGTTGAAACAATTAACTAGACTCAATATTTTTTAAGACTTATTTTAGAAAAGAAACACAATATGATCATCATATAAAACTGTTAAAATCAGCTCCACCTTGATCAGCTAAAATAATAATAATGATAAAATGTTATATATTACTTATTGTGCAGAAGTGCTGTCCTGCATAATGAGTACTTTAATTACATTTAGCTGATAACAGTGCTGTATTTTACTTAAGTAGGATTTTTAAGGCTGGACTTTTACTAATGGAGTATTATTTCATTTTACTTAAGTAATGGATCTGAATACCTCTGCCACCACTGCTTTCTTCACACATTCAGTAAGGATTTTATATTTACCCAACCAACAAAGAGCATTGCAACACAATCTTGCACCATTTTGCAAGTCTCTGAGGCTTTTTTCAGGTATGAACTCAGCTGTCCTCAGATTGGAGCTGAACTTCTTACCAGAGCAAAAGCTGTTGGTGCTGATGGTCCTTTTGGAGTGGTCTGAGCTGATGTCACACTCCTTCCCCTCCTCCTCTGAAAAAGGTGAATCAGACAGAGGCGAGCCTTTGTCCTTTGGTCGAAAGGGATGGAGGACCAAACGTGGGATGCGGCTGCGGGGGCTTCCTTTCTCCTGTGACTTTTTTTCCTGTTCGAAGCAACATCTGTCAGAGCTGCAGGCAGGGATGTAGCCACCTACCTTAACTCAGTGTACCTTATTTTTAAATTCATAAAAGACTGAATTTTGTTCATGTTGGTTGTTTGCCTTACGATGATAACTGTAAGGTCACAGTTTACCCATCTTTTTCTTCAGACTAATTCAACATGCAGAAATCTGTCACCAGTGACCAGCAGCAATGATAAGACTCACCTCATATTCTTGGAACGGTCCCATTGTGCTTCATGTAGCGTTTTCCCCTGATGAATGAAAAAGAGGAGAAAAATCAGGTGAGTCATTTTTTTCTGTGGACTGTGGATGTGGCAGCGTTTTGACGTGGCGCTCAACAAGGGCCCTCTGTCTGAACTCTGTTACGCCACTAAATCCCACCCACCACCATCACACACATTCACACACATCCTGCCTGGTACAGATGGCACAACAAGCCCAGAGCCAGCCGTGACCAACACACACCAAATTTATGACCTTATGAAACAAATTCTACACGTCACCCCTAAAAATAAAAGTCAAGTACCTTTTTAAATCAGAATTTGTAGTTATTTAATAATCAAATGGAGGCAAATGAATTCAAGAGCAAAAACAGTAAAAAGGTTAAAAATATGAGATAACAAGACTAAGAGTCTATAGCAATATTAGCGGCTCAAGCACAGCTAAATGCTAATGTCAACATGCTTACATGCTCACAATGATAATGCTAGCATGTTGATGTTTAGCAGGTATATGTTAAACATATACCTGCGAATCAGCAAGTACAGATGAGGTTGGTAGGAATGTCATTAGCTTTGCAAGTATTTGATCATAAACCAAAGTATTGGATAAACTGAAATTTTGACCTGAAGATGGCCCTAAATCCAATAGTTATCCAAATATTTCAATAGAAACCAAGATTGTTGACCTCCTGGTGGCGCTAAAGGAAAAGTCTGGGGATCACCAAAGTCATTAGGATTCATCTTTTGGGGAACATGAATGTCTGTACAACATTTCATGGCAATCTATCTGATAGTTGTCTAGATTTTTCAGTCAGGACCAAAGTGGTGGGCTGACCAACAGACAGACATTGCCATAGAGCGCTGGCATGGCTAAAAACAGTAAAAGAGATAAGACAAAAGCAAATTTATGAAACAAATAGATTTAAAATAACTCAATTAACTCATCTGCTTGTGGTTTCAAAAAAGTAGAAAGTTCAGAGTCTACACAGATACAGCTATAAAGAAGAAAGATTGGTATTACTCCTTTCATATTCTGGTTTTTCATCAAAGTCATCCCAGATTAAGATGATCAGACGAAGCACAGTAATAGATGAAAGATGTCCAACTTTAGTATATCACTCTGCTAAGCAAAAATACACTAACTCTCCTCATCAGCCTTCTGTGCCAAAACTGTGGGGCTGCCTGCTAAAAGCTACAAAGTGCTTCTATCATTGAGGTATATTAGATGATGGAGCGATATTATATCCTCTTTTTAAAAAAGTAGAAATGAACTCTTGTCTAATGCTGAACTTTTTGTTTTGTACATGTACATTTAAACAAAGAAGAAACATATTTTATTGATGCTTTGAAGCTAAATAATGCAGAATTTCTCTCATGCTTGAATAAACTTTATACAATCACTTCACTTCCTCTTGCCTGTTGACTTCCTCTCAACGTCTTTGCCTAACGGGGTCAGTTGCGTAAGTGCCTATGCGCCCCCCCCACTTTTTTTACACTGGGAATGATGTAATCGACCCCAAGGCCTGTGTGCTGCTGTCGCATCAGTGAATCTGAACCTGTCTTCCCTCGCTTCATCCAGATGGTAACTTTTTTTAAATTTTGGCTGGAGATGTTAGTCTTGCCTTGATCATCTCCCCTCCTCCAACAATCCTCCATCAATAACAGAATAATATCAGCACTAGACCTAATATAAGCCACGTTCCCTATATGAGCAGCCTAGACTCAAAATCCTCTTTCTTCAAACCACCGAGGCCCAAAGAGGAGTGCAAAAATAGAGCAGAGAGTCGTGGGAATCAAACTCCACCTCCTTTTATCAGACTCAAATTAGATTTGCGTTCTGGGTGGCCTACACCACCTTGCCTACTGTTTCACTTGTATTTTCAGGCATCCACAATATCATCATACTGTAGCAATGCACAGCTGCCTGGCATGCTGGCACAGCAAAATCGGATTATAGGCACCAAGCAGGGCAGAGCAACCAGAGCCGTGCCCTAGCAACAGTCTTAGCAACCAAGGGAAAAATGCTGCACGAACGACTCCAGCTAGATGGGGCCAATTATGTGTAAATCTGCAGTAGGCTGTAGTGTAGGCTTCTGCTGCTCATCCTAAGATGCTGCCCTTCACTCACAAAATATCTAGAGTGTGCCGAGGCCATGTGCAGGTGTTCACCATTCAGCTGTACTGTGTTCTTCTCAGACTGAATGAACATTCTGTCCTTGAGCCGGCGTGTGTAAGCTTGGGGAGCTTCTGTATATACTTACTATTGACTTACATTTCAGCTGTTTGTAGCATATGATTATGGTATATTTTGGAATTTATATGGAATATTTTGCTTTTTTTAAACAGATTTTCTTATGAGGAGTGCAATAGATCACATTTTTAAAATCTAACACAAAGAAAACAAACTAAAGATAAAGACAAGGGTGTAAGCCATAAAGCCATGATGATGGATGTTTTAAAGAGAAATCCTCCAATGAACTCAGAATGATTATGTACAATAGTAAAGTGCTAGAAAAGAAATAAGAACTGAAGCAAATGAATAGGAGGAGAAATAATTCAATAAATAGGGTGTGGTTGAGAGGAGAGAGGTGTGAAGGTTTTTTGCTTAGGAAGCGACATTTATAAATTCATGCAACTACAAGCAGCCATTTGAAGGAAATGCAGGAGGGCAGTAATATCAAAATATGAAGAATAAAGAGTCAGAGATCAGCTGACGTTAGCGTCCTGGAGCCAAACCATTCAAACTGTTTTAGAATCATCTCATATTATTTGTTCCAGTGCAACACTATCTTCCTTTGCTAGTGTCCCACTCAATAGCTTGTAACCTGAAACCCTGAGAGGTGTTTGGATACAGACGCCTGCCCATGCATGCTCTGCTACCTGTAGTTACTATAACTAGATTTGAACTCTTATCTATGGTGACATTTTGCCTGTTTCCACTGCGTTCGCTTTTGTTCCTGTTCTGAACTAGCCCCTGTAAAGTATGTATTTGGTCCCTCCACCCAGATCCGCTGCTTGACTCCAGACAATGTTGATTGGCTACCTACTGAGCGACAGGCTAAGCATTATCTAAGTTGCAAACACAGGATTTTCAGCTCTCTTAAGCATGACGAACAACCAAACTACCTGTGTAAGGGTCACACAATCACTGCAAAAACTAATCCAAACACAAGAGTGCCCTGATTTAGGAAGTGGATGTACTGGGAAAGGTAGATTTGGATAAAAGCTGTCAGTGGGATGCTGAGATAATGTGTACATGACTGGTAAACAAGTCTTTAAGCCTCCTCTGAAGCTATTTCCCTTATCCAGATGGTCTACTTTTAAAACAGCATGGCGTGGGCGTGAATAATAAATTCCCTTAATCCGTCCCAGTCTATGTGCTTTCTAATGCTGATCGTGCACATGGACTAATGTGAAGCTGTTTATTCCGAATTTCCTATTAACCCCATGATGCACTCGGCCCATTTGTCCTGTTCACGTGATTGTTAATGAGGTGTTGAGTTGTGTCATTTCAGTGATGACGACATTTGATGCACACTGATGAACTCCTAAGTGACAGACTGTTGCACAGTTTTGAAAGGCGTGAACTTAACTGAGCATCTATGTCCAAACGCTCTGTTTTTTTAAAATTATTATGTCAAGCAGGAAATAATTGTACTGAAACCAACACCAACATTCAGATAAATGGTTTCCTGATGTTACAGAAGATGTTTATTAGGCTTGTATCATATAGAAATTGCAGCTGACTGCTTTTGATGAGCCCTAGAATCATTATCTGTGTTGTAGCACAATATGGTTCCACATAGGACCTTTATGGTGCTAAAAATACATTAAATGGTCATAATAAACTAAATGTAACAATGTTTAAGAATATCAGCCATTAAATAGAACCACTGCTCTAACCAAGGAACCCTTGAAAATGCCCTCCCATGTGTTTACATGTTTACATGCCTTCCTTTGTTTTCCACACCACACTTCAAAGCCATTTTTATTGTTTCTAAAGGCTTATGACATATTTGTGTCCTGATATCCCCTGATAATGACAGCATCTTCTCCCACACTGCCTTCAGATGGCTTGTATTATATTTTATTATGTTATACCCAGCAATGGGATTTTGTTTTGTTTCATCTGGCGCCCCCACAGCTGCTGGGGATGTTTTTCTCAGGCGTGGAGATTCCTCTAGAATAAAGGCACGCGAAGTGCGACATAAGCTGTAACCAATAATGATGTAAACATCCATCTTCAGACCTAATGTGTCCACCTTTCACCCAGCAGCCCCCAAAACATGTATGATGTGTGCGCACATTTGGATGACTTGACAAAAGACTCGTTCCCGAACTTGTAAACAGCTCTTCCTCAGCCCACCTGCTCCCATCCTATGAATACTTCCATGTGTTTTTTAAGCTAATGGTAATCGTGGGCTGGTTTGAAATATTTTTTCGTGAAAGGAAAATAAACGAAAGGCTTGCCTGGATGTCTGATGGTGGTTCCTCTCAGAAGGATGCGCGTCAGGCGGTGAAGCACAAAGGGTCGTTCCGCTGCTGGTGCTCCGGCGGTGCCAGTCTCCGCTCTGCTGTTTGGATGTCGGGTGGAGGAGAGCTGTGTGCAGACTGAGGACACACACGATTGGACAAGAAGCGAGACCACTGACAGTGCACACACAATATGACTCCCATCCCAAGTGGGTTACATAATGCGTGAGGCATTACTTAGTCACTGACTCCCCTCCATCATATAGAGCCATAAGCTACAGGCTGCTGTACATGTAGGCTCTATGTGCTGACGTATGATGTCAATTTAAATGTATGTTGTCCCTATGTTTCCTCTAAGACTGCCATTTTTACATATGACATATGCCTCGATACATTATTCATAAATGAACAATATATGAGTATGGACTCATCGCCAAATATCATTTTATATTTTAGAATATTTATTGTATTTTAACAGTTCTTGCATGGATTTGTGAATTATAATATTTCCTCAAGGCTAAGTTGCTGACTGACTCACATTACAATGACGCCAGCTAAAATGCCCAGCATGACATAAAGGCCTAACATATGTTCAACACGCGCAGGAGGTCTATGTGTACAGTGATGCGCACGAAGCCAAATACAGTCTGTTGACTTCCTCTCAGTGTAAGAGCGAGTTTGCTCTCCATGGTGCTGAAATCAGGGAGGTAGGCGCTGCTCCTGTCCCAAATTACATCCAGTCATATACAGATTCTGTCATGTAAAAACATCAAAATGCTTGCCCGAGCAACTGCGCCACTGAATCAAGTAGGGAAATGAGTGCAGAAACCCGACTGACAGTCACTGTAGCCCAGAGGAATCAAATGGTGTCATGCATCTTTCTGAAATAACGTGTTGGCCATACGGTAATGTTGAGTCTTGCCTGGACTGCACTGCACAGGTGTTGATTGGATTCTGGACACTGAGTGATAGCCTACTGAGTCAAATGTTAGCATGTGACCTATGGTCAGCGGTTTGTCTCCTTATCACTGGAGGCCCTCTGCTGGAACAACAAGATGATGTCATACACTGCAGGTTAACAAAAGTGAAAGCAAAACTAACTATTGCAGTAATTGGCCCTTTTCCATCATTCTGAGAGCAAATGCTGCACAGGGCATGTGTTGGTTACCTTACTGAGAAGTTGGAGGTGTGCAGCCTGTCGCCTGCAGCTCTTCATCTAACAGCTGGCTGTGGCTGCTCCTGACTGTTCCATTACTCCCTGCAATATTTCAAACTGATCCGCTGTCAAAAGAAAAATGACCATTGTCTTGTTTTGTAGAGGCATTTTTGATGAAAGATAGCGTTAAGTGCTAATCTCACTAACACATTGCATTTCCTTTGACTACTTCATAATAAGAGTCCACTTGTGTTTCGCCAGTGAAATGCTTTTAATGTGAAGCTGCAACAGTAGGAAATGTTCGGTTTGCATTAGCAGTAACTTAAAAATACAGCATTTTTTTGTCGCCACAGACACCCAGTTCATAATACTGCAAATATATAAATTTTGCAATACTTTCATCAGTGGGCCATGAGCTCAATCACCATTGTGTTGCCTCATTCAGTGATCGATAGTGACTTAACAGAGATGCATTTAAACGAAACTCTTCGAGATTACCACTTTAAGATCCTCATATGACCTGAATCACTACTGTATCACTGCAGCTTATTGTAGCTACTGTAGTGTAACCTACTGCATAATCCACAAGTTCCTGCAGTTAATATAATCTGCAACCAATACCTCACTGGCTACTACATTTGAACATTTGAATTCTGCAATGATGTCTCTGACCTCCTGAATTGTGAGTGCTGGCCACAAAGAAAGACCTGTACAGAAGGTTTTGGAATTATATGTTCACTTAAAATTTAATGAAATAAATGAATTATTTTCATCATTTGAGATGATAACCCCTTAACTCATTGTTTTCACTCATTTTTTATTTGTATATTATCTTGAAATGTTTGCAATGCTGTGAAACTAAAACCAGATGTTTAAGCCCAGGCGTGAAAGATGATCAGGAAAACGGTAATGATCAACGTCTTCTTTAAAAAAAATCGGTTTAAAACGATTTGAACGGGGGAGCGCTGGCCACCGCACAGTTCAAACTGTTTAACATAGAGTCCTACAACTAGATTGTCCCAGATAACTTGAATGCAGCATTTGTCCTCGTTTCTTTATATGGGAGGCATCCGGTTGTAATACATGGGAATGGCCACTAGAGGTCACCGGTGTTATTTAAATGTGTTTGATGCATTTGAATGACTCCACATCAGGGCTGATTGTTTTGGGTTTCCTGTGATCACACCTCTAGGTTACATTTAAATGCACGAGACCTCTGCCCTCAGCTCATTGAACCATGTATCTGTTTCTGAGGAGGTGGTTCTCTCCTCTTCAAATGCCATCCGCTCAACACGAAATCAAATACTGAAATCCCACCTTCCTTGTTATATTATTCATTCCATATAATTTACGAAAATCTTCCAGTAAATAACGTGTGGAACTCAGTTGCAAAATTCATGGTGTTTCTTTAAAAAAAAAAAAAAAAAGGCCACTGCTTTATGGTCCCCTTGTGCACACAGTGTCTTCAGCATATCTGTGCGTAAAATCTAATCTAATCTAATGTGATCTGACGTGTCCTTGGAAGCTTTCAGGCTCTCAAAGACTTTGTGATAAGGAGCCCTGTAACTCTGTTTTAGTTTTTCTGACCTACATCTACTTTGGTCAACTTTATAAACTTGATAGTACCTGTGTCTAAAATAAGTCTTTGAGGAAGGAGCAAAATTGGCAATAGTTTAATTTCATTGTAATTTCAGTCAGTAATTCATATCATAATTTAAGTTTTTGTCATCCGCTATTCTCTATGGACAGTGTAGACTAGACCACCATCAGCAAAAACTTCCCCACATGGGCTCTCGTGTCTGTATCTTGTGGCGGTCCGTTGGCTCTGGTGCGCGTCTGTTTGGAGGTCTGTGACATGAAATTGTTTGGAAAGCCCTGCACTGAGTGACAATGTGGGCGTGTTTCTCTCGGCCCAACAGTCTCCGCTCTTGTGTGGAGTCCAGAGCGCAAAAGGCACTTCTTCTGGTGCGACCGGAGAGCGCAAAAGTATCAGCTCTCCGATCCTGACGCGCACACCATCTCCAACTCCGGCGCCCCCCCCCGAATCCAACTTCACTAAGCGGGAAATAAAGAGTTGCTTAACATCTCCCGGTGACTCTTCCAGCCATGGACGCATCTCGACTCGTAACGCTATATCTGGGCCTGCTCCTTGTTTTCCTTGGGAATATACCGTGTTTCCAGTCTGCTGCTATCATCTCTCCCTCTGCGCCGAGGAGAAACAGGGGAGCCAGGATCCCTCATCAGGACGGACAAAGGTCATCCAAATTCCTAAAAGACATGTTCGCGTCTTCGCATCCTATCGCGGGCCATCACAAAGAAGACCTAAAGGACGCTATTGTGCCGCATGAATACATGCTCTCTATATACAGGACATACTCGGCTGCAGAGAAGCTCGGACTAAACGCAAGCTTTTTCCGCTCCTCTAAATCTGCCAACACCATAACAAGTTTTGTGGACAGAGGAACAGGTTGGTTTCAGTCCGCTGCCAGCTCCATCACCTCAGTCTTGCATAATTCTGTAGCACAGCTTTTCCTCAACTGACTGGTCTAAGATTCTCTCTTGTATAGATCTTAATAAAATGTGGCTAAAAACTACAGTAATGCAAGAAAATTGCAGAAAAAAAACAAGCTCGCAGCAGAAACTTTTACGCACTTTTTCGATCGGGCAAACTAATGCGCAAATGCAATTTTAAAATATCAATAAAGCATAAGAATAAGTGCTGAAAGCTGCAGGATTATATGTTGTTCACGAGCAGTTTCGTGGTTGTATTCGGATCTAGTTGCCGCACAGCCGCCGAAACATGTAACTTTTTCCGAGTATTAAGTTATATTACACTTAAATTAACCTCTGGGTAACACGACAGTAAAACACTCATTAAGGCGCTCTCTAAATGAAGGCTGTAAATCACTGTCAGTGCAGGCTGCAGCAAAAACTATTCTGCTCCACACCTCCACGTGAATACAGAGGGAACTTTTTTTCAGTTTTGTGAGAGCACTCGGTTGTTGATTCATTTTCGATTTTTTCATTCATCTCCAAACGCAACCAACATGAAATAAACCCGAAGGTTTAAAATACAAACTGAGTTTAAGTCCCCAAATCCGGCACAAATTAAAACGTTCAATCTGTTGCCATTATGGTGCCCAGTTTGGCCAACTTGTGCTGACAAAGGGATCTGGGGGCCATGGCAGTGCGGGTCTGTGTGCGAAGCAGGTGTTTGGGTCAGTTAACATGTGTAACCAAGTGATTTGACCAGCCTGCGAGGACAAACACAATCTGATAAACACAAACACATCCAACACACACAAGGGGGACATAAGCCGAGTTAATCTTTGCAGGAGAAATAAAAGCTATCTTTGTTTCCCTTCCCTCCTGTCTGAAACACTCCGAGCCTCAGCTGCGCGCTGCAAAAAATATCCATCATTTCGAGTTATTTGGTCCAGAGTCGGCTGCTTAAATCATAGCATTATCTACCTGTTTGATGAGGCGCAATTACTTCCAGGGCAAAACAACTTTTTTTCAAGGCTTATGTTCAATTAAATGTATTTTTTTTAAACGTAGGCCAATTTCAAGGTTTGATATACTTTTTCTTAAAAGAAAACGTAACAGCATTTGGTGTTCTCTCACACAACTGCTCGTTTTCAGACAAAAGAGGACGTTTTCAGGATGAATATGGAGCTAAAAGGCTCGTCCGTGTGGCCATTTCTTGCAGTGTGAACTGATTTGATAGGAAAAACGCCTCACTTTCTCCTGTGATTGTGATGTGATGTGTCACTGGCTATGACCCCGAGCTGGACCCTCTGAGAGCTGCTTGGCATCGAACGGCTGATTGGAGTATTTGAACTCGGTGATCTAATTGAGTGTTCATGTCATAACATATCAAACACTGTCTATTCTCCCATAATGACCCAGCTCGGCCACGATGGGCACATCACCAAAAAACGACGAGGGGGAAAAAAAAATGAAAGAGCACTTCCTCCGCTGTGAAGTGGTTCGTATTTTTACTGCGGAACCTCCCTTTGCGACCGCCACTTTAATTACGGAAAATTATTTTTCTTCCCGTTCTTTCAGCTCAAGCGCCTGGTTTCTTTTGGGATTCCTCCCAGCATCCCCTAAGTGTTGCATTGCATTAACCTGCAGAATGAACCTCAGCTGGGAGTTTGCGTTATTCAAATCGCCTCCATCAGGAAAGAAATACACGCGGGGGCAGCTTTTGACGCGTAAAGTAACAGGTTTTGCGACTTTTACGCATTATTCATCCATGCAGAGACAGTTTTACTGAGTGCACCTAAGATCTACGGCTTCTTTGGCTTTCGCACTTTTGTAGGTAAATGAAATTTACTTATAAAACCAGGCAGGGTATTCCCTGGAGGTCAGAAAAGGCAAGATCAGAAAAGAATAACCCGAATCTGAAAATTACTTTTGGCACTTGGGGTAACTCATTAAAGTGCAGATGGTGCAGCCCGGCCTCTCTCTCTCTCTCTCTCTCTCTCTCTCTCTCTCTCTCTCTCTCTCTCTCTCTCTCTCTAAACAGAGGCATAGATGACAAAAACATGTTTTGCATTTGTTCAAATACAAGCAACAAGGTCAAACAAAAGTGCACAGGATGCCGTTTTAACCAAGCAGTAAAATCCACCGCATTCTCCCCCAATTATCCACCGTCAAGCATCTTACGCGTAATGGAAAAAATTGGCTTTTTACATAATAATGAAATTAACAAAACTTTGTACGTTTTTAACTGTCAACACGAATATCGCTCAATAATTCCAACAGTGTGTTCAGTCAGTCAGTCCGTGCAGGCGCGTTTTAAGGGGAATGTTGTCCTTGGCAGGATGAGATGAAATATAAGAGGGGAAGTGCTTTAATGAGGAAGTTGGGAATTCAGAACTGTTAATTATTTGGTGAACTTGTATTCGATTTGTTTGAGGTCTTATTAAAAAAAAAAAAAGAATCCTAATGCAGACCATACGCGCAAAGTCACTGAAACGAGCACAAGGTTTCAATCTGCTTTTACTGTTCGACTCGGCAGGGTTCGCGGAGGGAAACTGACATCAAGATTCAAATATCTCTTTAGAACGAGTTTTACAAATTATATCACAGGAGTGTTTAGATGTAGGCATGTGATTTTTATTTTTTAAAAACACGCTCAGACAGAAATGGAGACGATCAGCAGAGGCAAGATGCTTTTATTTAATTTCAAAAAAGACCACAAATCATCCATCTTAACAAGCAATTCAATTCCGCTTTTAGGTTTAAACCCGTCCGTTTTTAAATAAGTGGAAACGTTTGACATTTATAAGAAAGTTATTGCTCACTCCCCCCGGCGTAAATCAACGTGTTTTAAAAACGATCTTGAATTAAATGTCATTTTCGTGATAATTTCTCCCCCTGATTCTGCATTTACTCAAACTACTGACAGTCGCTGCAGAAACAATGTCGGAAAAGGACAAATGCAGGACATTTTCACGCCTATTTGCTGAATTATTTCTGTTTTTCACAAGAAAAAGGATATACACGGAAAACGGTACAAAATAAGTTGTAATAGTAGATTTGTTTGGAGTAAAACCAAGAAAGATTGAATTGTATTTAATATGCTGTAAGTTGCAGCTTGATATACAGGATAACATATACTAAACACAAATCATTCTGATCCAAAATGTATTAAAAAACTCTCGGGGAGGCTGAATTCCTTTGTTTGTTAAATGCAGATATTTAATGCGTTTTGTAAACGCTAACGCCTTTTCACGCATTGTTGTATTCCAGTCTCACTGGTTCGCCTTGATAGAATATTTACAGGCCTCCTGGGTCTCCAACAGGGAATAATGCATTAATTGTGTATTGTTCAGTTGAGTGTACAGTATGTAGCCTTTGGTCCGTTGTGTCTGGCAGCACCCAGGGGCCTTCACATCACTAGGCCCCTTGTTCCCCCTTCCTTTCTTTGCCTTACAACTCTGCAAGAGTTCTCAAAAAGAAAACTAACCACACTTCTGATGTTCTGACTGCTGCTTAGATTTAAGACCTTTTGAGGCTGTCAAGAAGGAAAAGTTTACTTCCACTCTGTCAAGGAGCTGGAAATTAATAATCAATCTGTGAAATGAAAGCAGAACTATTTCCATTAAAACATGCTGGCTTTGATTAAAAGTGGCTTGGCATTACATTTTTGCCAGATTTTATTGGATTATTGTCACTGCAATATCAGAATCGAATTTTGGCCCAATAATGACAGGTGATTGGTGGATAAATAAATATATATATACATATATATATATATATATATAAACATTTTTTGGAACAAGCGAGATTATATGCTTCATGTATATGAGATGAACTTTGTATGCTTTGCATCACAATATCATCAAATTGTTCATGAGCAACAAATTTGCATGAAATGAAATTAAGAAACTCGAGGAACCACAATTTTAGGGAGGAAGTCTTTAAGCAGGCTTTGTAAACTTAACCCTCATTCAGCCTTTAGCATTATAGAAGATGCTCCAGATATTATTATCAAGAGAATTCTGTTTGAATTGAATCAAATCAAAGTAAATTAGACGCTTTATAAGTACAATATAGTCATAGATTGAGGCTGGATAACCAACAGTTTTTTTTTAACCAATAACAGTTTTTTTCATTCTCATTCAAAGGACTTGTCAGCTGTACTTTGTTTCAGGCAGGTTCAGGGTGGACATTTGAAAAACAAGAAAGCGAGATAGATAGATAGAGGGGGCTCTGTGGGAGAATGTGAGCCTCCCTCCCTCCATCCCTCTGAACACTGTACACCCTAAGTGAATCTGACTGCAATTATTTTCTTCTTTTATCCTTGCAGACGATCTTTTGCACTCTCCTCTGCGAAGACAAAAGTATCTGTTTGATGTCTCAACCCTTTCAGACAAAGAGGAGCTGGTCGGGGCGGAATTAAGGATATTTAGGAGAGCGCCCGGGGATTTGCAGACTTCCCTGCAGACGACGGGTCTGTACGACATCCAGCTCTACCCCTGCCGCTCGGACAGACTGCTGGACTCCAGGTCTCTGGACCCGCTGGACTCCACCAAGGGCGGCTGGGAAGTTTTGGACGTGTGGGACATGTTTAAAGCACATCAGCATCATTACCATCATCCCCATCATCACTATCAGGGGAACCAGCTCTGCTTCCAGCTCCGCGTCACTCTCGGCAAATCAGAGACCGAGGTGGACCTGAGGCAGCTGGGGCTGGACAGGAGTAGCCGGTCCCAGCGGGAGAAGGCCATCCTGGTGGCCTACACCCGCTCCAAGAAGAGGGAGAACCTGTTCAACGAGATGAAGGAGAAGATCAAGTCGCGGAGGTCGGTCGGTGAGAAGGAGGAGGCGGTGGTGGTGAAGGCGGCGGCGGAGGAGGGGGTGTCGCCGAAGGGGGTTAAAGGAGAGGGGCCTCGGCGGCGGCGGAGGACTGCGCTGAGCAACCGGCACGGGAAGAGGCACGGGAAGAAATCCAAATCCAGGTGCAGCAAAAAGGCGCTGCATGTGAATTTCAAAGAGCTGGGCTGGGACGACTGGATCATCGCGCCCCTGGATTACGAGGCGTACCACTGCGAGGGTGTGTGTGACTTCCCCCTGAGGTCGCACCTCGAGCCGACTAACCACGCCATCATACAGACGCTCATGAACTCCATGGACCCCAACAGCACCCCGCCCAGCTGCTGCGTCCCCACCAAACTCAGCCCCATCAGCATCCTGTACATAGACTCAGGCAATAACGTGGTGTACAAACAGTACGAGGACATGGTGGTGGAGCAGTGTGGGTGCAGGTAGCGGCCCTTATTCATGCAAAAAACTTTAAAAGACAGAAAAATCAAAGCTAAGTCTTAATGGGTCCCAGGTTAAAGATATAAAGTCCTCACAGGTCTGAATGCTTTGACGCATGACGCGCCTTGTCTTTATCCAAAAGGGATGCACACAAAGGCGATATCTGCTATTTATTCAGACTCAGTACAGTCACAATAATTCACAATCTATGCCTTAAAGTGTTACGCCTTCATTCCCATCCATGCAACAGGTCATCACTCATCAAACAGGCTATTGTTTCCCCGAGAGACGTGAGACGTGTCCATATGGCACAAGGAATGGGTACAAGGCGAGATGGGAGCCTATTGAGTGCGACTGTGCACCTGTTCGTGCCGAGGCCAGAGGACAGTGGGCTTTGCCTGTCAGCGCTTTGTTGCAGCTCTGCCGTGTGATCCTGCCAGCCAGGCCGGACTCTTTTGGGTATGTGCATCCAGGCCGTAATTACCACTGTCCAGCTGGAGTCATTACAGGCCCGAGCAAGTGCCTGCTTTCCAAAAAAGGGGGTGAATGTCTAATCTACCAAACACACACACACACACACACACACACACACACACACACACACACACACACGTTTGTTTCACTATCCCCTTGAGGGACAGTCATTGATATAATGCTTTCCCTAGCCCCTTACCCTAACCTTAACCATCACAACTAAATGCCTAACCTTAACCCTTACCCTCACCCTAACCTTAACCTAATTGTAACCTGTACCCTAAAACCAAGTCTTAACCCTCAAAAAACAGTCTCCACTCATGGGGACCTCAAAAACACAAGTCCCCATGGGTTAGTGTGCATTCAGGTTAAAGTCCCCACCGGGATATAAGAACATGAAATACACACACACACACACACTCACACTCAGACACAGAATGGTCTGAGGAGAGGAGATAAGATGGTGGTGGTAATGCCTTCAAGAGATTTTTGCTTTACTGGAGACCAGTTGAGAGGCGCTGGGAGAGGCGTCGTGCGCCTTTGTGGACAGAAAGGACACAAAACCAGACTTGTGCCTGACTGGGGCCCTGTTGTAAAAAAAAAAAGCACACATTACTGAGGCGAACTTTTTGCTCAAAAGTCTGCATCTTTACGAAATGCACTTCCACAACTGACTGCGCCAAGGACATGTGGTCAGCGAGAGAGTTGTCTTCTCTGATGACGAAAATATAAGAAAAAAGACTCGCACAGGAGACGATATTTAAATGCACATTAGCTTTGAATGCACTGCTGTTCATTATTTGTTTGAGCTGTAAATATTTGTACAGTTGAAAACTTTACAAAGTGCAACGAATGAAGAAATGAGAAAACGGCATTTCTTTGTAAATATACAAAATGCACTCAAATCGGTATAATTTCTATTCTATAATTATTTTATTATTTGTGATGTACAGAGTTTCATGATAATCATATATTTCTTACATTGATAAGAGTAATTTAAGGTGTATTCGATATTTTTTTGCAGAGGGTGGAAAATACCATTATTAATGTCTACCTCATAATTGCATATAGGATCTGAGTTTTGAGGTGCATTCAGTTAGAGTGTAAAGAGCTTTTACAATGATATATAAGATCATTTATATACATATATTACTGGATAATATTCCACACCATTACTGTACAAATAAAATTCAAAACAAAGTCTGTCACTTCTGATGATTAATGCAACCCTTTTTGCATTTCGTTTCATTCATTTTATGTGTTTTTTTAAGAGAGTTTGACTTCCCCAAAAAAACACAAAAATCCAATAAGACCATTGTAGGGCATTTCTTTATGAGGGAGTAAGAGGCCAAGAAATTTCTTTCTTTTTATCAGTAGATTAGATTGATATTTTAAAATTATGTCGGCCTAAAGAATCCCCCAATAAGATATGTACAGTGCATATGGAGCACATATACCTTTGCCTTCAGGTATGCAAGCTAATCTATTCTTCCCCTTTGTAAACAGTCTCTCATCATGGACAACAAATGTCATCATTCAGTGACTGGCTGGCTCAGGATTGCACCACAAAAACCATATAAACATATGGTGACCATCCAAGTAGAAGGAAATCCACTGACTGACTGTCACTGATATGGCACTGAATGTAGGAACCCCAGCTATTTCCCAATGAATTAGCCTGGCTGGGTCAAGTTTACCTAACACTTTAATGTTTCCCAATCTGTGGATAAAAAAGTTTGAAAGAAGGGATTGCTTCCATATAAGCTATCGACCTTGGCCTGGAAACAATTAGGAAATTGCTTTGAAATGTTATATGTTGTCCAGGCTCTTGTACAGTATCATGTCACTCCCCACATGTTTGCTAGGGGGAAACAGAGGATGCTAAGTGCACTCTTTAGCGTTCGCTGCAAATGACTGACACAACAACTATTCCCCTGAGTATAACCAAATGGCCCTCCAGGCTGTAAGTCTGGAACACCATCACCGGGGTGCTACTAGGAGCCATGCTATCCCTGCTGCTCGCAAGTGCACTGTGGGAGATACTGTGCACCACCATGAGTCGTTGCAGCGGATTCTGGATTAGAAATACTGTAATGTTGCACAATTGAGTCTAAATTTCTAAGCAACTTCATGGTAACTTGTGGGATAAACCTTTACTATTTGATTTATATTTATTTGACAACTTCCCTGGTCTGGTGGGCACTGGCCTGGAGGTGAGACTGAATGTTAAGGGAACAGTTAAATGGTGATGAAAGGGAAAGGAATGCTTTGTTTACCCGCTTCAATCCCTCACTTTCAAGTTAAATGTTCCTATAAAGTTCTTCATCACAACTGCCTTATTGTCCCTCCGCTCCACAACGAGGCAGAGAGAGTAAAACAAGAGAGTTGTGTTTATTTGAAATTCGGTCCTAATATATTAGTCTAAGCAAACCGAAATTGGCAAAGAGACGGGTCCTTTTCATCAGAAACACAAATAGTCTTGACACCCCACATCTGTGCGTGGAGGGTCCGTTTTAGAGATCTGAAAGGCTGCATAAGTGAAGATCTACTAGGTGTTGCTCAGAGTGGAAAGCCCGGGAGCCTCTCCAAGATGAAAAAAAACGTCTTGGCTCGTACAGAGACATAAATGTTCCTCATACTTAACCTCTCCGTTATCAGTGATGTCCTCATCAGCGACAGGAAAGGCATAAATCACGCTGATCTTTCAGACAGCGAGGACCTCTAAGCAAGCAGAAACGGGCATTAAGAAGCATTAGAAAATGTATCGTGAGGACTTAGATCTCGTGCTTTGTTTTGTTGAATGGGAACAACCTAAATGTAGAGATGGGAAGAGAAAAGAAGAGCTTGGACGCTGCCAAGGCCCGACTTTTAAACTGCTACTGATAAAATCCAGCAAGAACTTATATATTTTTCAGTGACTGTTTCTCTCCTCACAGTATTTTTATTTTTTTTTTGCCTCTAGAGGGGTCCCTCCTTCTCTGGTTTCTTCTAGTTCCCACCATTATGGTTTGCAGATACTGTAGTTCCCTCTATAATAAAGCTTGACACCTTTCTCCAGCCAAGAACACAGGCCAATGCAAGGTGGTGCTTCTCTGCACTAAACAGATGCAAAATAAAAACACTCTGACAGACTTACATGTCTACAGTATATGTGCATTTACATGCAACGTGCAGGAGTGTGTCTTCCAACATGCATTTGTGTGTCTTTGAGTGTGTATGAGTGGACAGAAGGGCAGCAGCGTACACAGATGGACAGATGAGTGGTGCAGGAGAGCAGCAGATGCCTGAAGTGACCCCTACTGCCGCCTTTCATTGAACCACTGGCTTCAACACAAAGGCAGGGGCGGCCCTAAACATTAAATACACTTGCTTGTGCCTTAATGCCAGAGGTCACTACTTCTTTTGTTCTGCAATCCGTTTTTTTAAACTTATTTTGGAAAAACAAAGATGTGTTTTGTAGAAATGTTTGAAATCACTTCCCGAACAAGAATCAAAACTGTAAAAATGAGTCTTTCAAGAGAGTGGTGGTTGGTTGCACTTGGCAGCTGCTGTTTAAGCAGAGACAGATAATAAACCAGTCATAGTGTAACAAAAGACCAGGGTGTTTCCTCTAACGGGGCATCTGCCCGTCTCTTCCTCTGTGGTCCTACAGAAAGCCATCCTTCCCTCCTGTCAGACCATAAGGTAACAGGAAGAGAGACACCTCCACTTCACCACAGATAACCTGCTAATTGCATTAAACTCACTCCCAACTGAAATGTGAGAATGAAGCCATTGCTCATGTAGCTTATTTCAACTGCAGTAGAAACTTTACTTTAATGTGCATTTATGTTTTTTGTATCTGGGAAAAATCTATGCATTAAATGTACATTTAAACTCAAAAACTAAAGTTAACTTGATAGAGCTTCTTGGAATACCTGTCCAGAGAAGCCTGCTTTTGTTCTGTTTATTTTCTAAAGGAATGTCTGAGGGTGCCCTTTCACCCCTCCTCATCCATTTACTGCCCCTGGTCTATGTTACAGATGGTGACCTGGGTCCTCGCCATCCGTGATTAACAAGTACACCTTTTGATTCTCCTGCAAATCTCTGCAGAAAGGAAGATTGTCTGTTTGTACGCTCGCAGTTCATCTTTTTGTTGAGTGTCTGTCTGTGTGTTTGTGTGAGGGTCCGAATGAGTTTGAGTCAAAAGTAAATTTACTCAGTTAACTCTGACAATGCTTATGTTTGGGAGCAAGGCAAGGACATGACCTCGCCGCCAATTCACATCCGCGGAGGCTTGTGGAGAGGAGAGGGAGGGTTGTTGACTAACAGGGGCCGGACAATGGCATTTACTTGTCTGAACACTCGGCCCACGGGTGGACAAATTAGAATGATTTGACTTGCAATGTCAAAGGAAAAGACAGGACAATACTTTCTCTCCTGAGCCATGCTCGATCAATGCCCATTAACCTTTTCTCTCCAATACATAAAACATATCCAAATTTAAAGAGGGTGACCTGGGTGGTAAAAAGAGGTTTTGGTTCTGCATTGTAAAACGAGACATGTAGGCAAACAAACATGGGTCAGGGGCAATGAGGCAGCAAGACAAGGATCTGACTTTGGAATGGGGGATGATGGTGGGGTGGAGGGTGGCGGGGTACAGGGGGACTTGATGGACAACTCCACAACTCGGCAGAGGCAGAGCTTTCACTTAAAAATGGTGCCTGGCCTATCTCAAAAGGTCAGAGCCCAGAACACTAACACACTACATTAATCATGAGAGGCTGCGGCTTACCTGTCTAGCGTTTCAGCCGTGCCGTACAGTTAACCTCAATTATGCTTGATTACGAGGTGTGGAAGACGCAGGGCCCGGGCTGGGCCACGCAAAAGATCGGGCATCAATAATGCAATTTCAGATTAGATGTGCCTGTCTGTCACTGTGCAGAATGGACAGAGTGGTTTCAGGGGTCCAGGGTCAATGAACAGGTAAAAGTAGCAGGGTTTTGCAACATGATTCGCTCTGTACCTCTTTTAAGATCTTCATATAGTGGTCCTAAGCTGGAATGATGCACTAACACATGCATATACACAGACATATGCATATGAGACACAAACACATACACCAAAGCATTGTGTGGTGTACCAAAGAGAGCTAAAGGCTTCATGCTGTCCCAGCCCCCTTCTTGGTAATTGCCCCATTATGTGTTGGTGGTGGATGGAGCTATTACAGATGTTTTATGACGGGGCCATTTTCATTTTGTCTTCCCAATGAGGGACAGATTTACGGTGCAAGGCAGTCTTCCATTCAGTGGTAAAAACCCCTCACCACTGCATTCCCTAATACACAAACACACAAACACACACACACACACACACACACACACACACACACACACACACACACACACACACACACACACACGCATGCTTGCTTGCTTGTGTTTACACACACCGAAACAGAAATGCATATAAATTCACTGCATTATCTTTTATATGTCATAACTGTGATCCTGACCTGGCCTCCCTTTGCCCAGCTCACTGCAGTGCCCGCGGCTGTGAGTGAGCTTATGAGATGAATAAATGTTTGATGGACCTGTGGAACAAGGCACACTTCCACGTCGGTTGTCAGTCTGGGGGGGGGAAGATCTCCTCGAAGAGTCCCTGGTCTGCGGGGAAGCAGCAGGCCTCGAATAATAAAACCAAGTCTGACACTTTCTCACCAAATGTTATCCTACTAAAAGGAACCATCATAAAGGGCAAAGTAAACATCAGTTAGCTTTTCAGAATTAATCTCTTTTAGCTCGCAGTGAAGTGTTTGAAGTGCTGAAGACTCTTTGGCTGCGTGGTTTCTTTCCAGAGGCTGTTTTGGTGTGGTTTCCCAGAGTTCCCGTTTGGAAATCAAATCTTTAGCTCAGTAGCTTTTATGCCAAGAAAAATATTGGTCATAAATTGGTGCCTGAATAGGCAGTCAAATTACAGGGCTGCGGTCTGAAAATTTACCCTGCAACTCATGGCTACAATTATTAAGGTTAACAATAGGGACACTGGGGTAGAGATTGCAAAGCTTCAAAGAGCTCAACTTATTCTATGACTTGTTTAACCAGCACAGGGAGACGGTCTGAAATAAGAGTAGGTCCCTGTCTGAGTCAGAAATAGTTTTCCTTGCGTGCACAAACTGTGGAAAGTTGTCAGGTACAAGTCTTTTAACAAACAAGGTCAGCAGAGGAACACTCATTATTAATCATTTACCAGAGTAGCACAAAGAGCTGGAGAGACTAGATAGCCCAGAGGACCCAGGGGTTTGTGACTGAAACACTGCCTCATCATGTTACACACACCGACCACTGTGATATTTCTGACACCTCGCTCCTATCAGCCCTACCTGCCCATCGATGATTGATTTTCTCATTGTGATGGTCACCTCAAACAAGACGCCCTTGTCTTCTCAGTCCTGAATTTGTCACCATTTGACTTTACTGAAAATCCCACTATTGTAGATCCAAACGGTAAATTTCTACTGCAGCTGTTTGAACTGGGTGGAAATCTCCGTGCATGGATGTACGGCTGACCATGTCCGAGGTTAGTTTCTGTCAATTCTCTCAAATACTGCTCTTTATTCACTACAACATAAATTCTCCCGCTCTGGCATGAGAAATGGAGTGAGGTTTGTTTGACCAGATGTAACTTTATCAGGGACTCTCTTTCCCCTGCTATTCTTGTGTCGCTCACATCTCTTAGCTCAAGCACAAAAAAGTGAGCTCTCACACAATATTTCTGTTTGCCATAGTCTGACCTCTTTGTGAACTGCGGTAAAGTGAAAGGCACTTTCAGCCGAGGGGAATCGGATGGCAGTAACCATATGCCTTTCAACTGATACAAAGGTGGGAAAGGGGGAGGCCAGGGGTGTGTGTGTGTATGTGTGTTCGGTGGGGTAGGTGGGGGTGGGTGGGTGGGGGGGGGAGTTGCATGCTAGGGTGAAAAGGAAAGTGCCGTGCTGCATCTTTTTGTGTTGGTAAAGTGGTGGCGGTTTAGGGTTGGGGTTTGCGGGAGAGAAGGGGGTTGTTGGCTGGATGTGATGCTGAACTCAAAGCAACGTCCGGCTGACTAGCTGTTGAGATGGAGCCCTCTTATGGATGAGTGCAATGAGTAAACAGCATTCCTTTCTCTTTGTCGGACCCTCCCTGCCTCCTATTTTTGTCTGTCTTTCTCGTCTTTCTTATAGTCTGTCTATATTAGCAAAAGCACTTCACCTCCCAGTTTGTATCTGCTGTCTGGTGTCCACTAGAGCCACTCTTCTGACTGACAATCAGCCTCCTTATTAAAACATTTACATCTTTGAATTACTTTTTTTGGCGCTGTAAAATATAATCACACAGATTGTTATTAGCATCTTATATTAATACAGATGATTCTTCGATTAGCTTGTATGTGCCTCCTTGGAGTTGAAAAGTCAGTGAAGCTGAATTCTGTGGCTCTTTCTCAACCGTGACGAAATAGCCAAGATCCTGACATGTATTTCGTTTGTTGACCCCCCATCCTTTTGGTATAGCAGTAGTACAAAGTAGAACATTGGCTAACTTGCTTTTTTCCACAGAGAATATATTGACAGTCATTAGGGTGAAAATTTTGTATAATGAAAATTGAAAATGGCCGTAAATGTCTAATTACTCCATCATCACCTAAGCCAAAGAGAACCTAAGGTTAGTTTTGTACTATCCCTTCCTCTGTTGGATCTCGGTGCCTACAAGGCCAGCCCCCAGCCTCTGATTAACGAGGCGTGGACAAGGCCAGAGGTTCAAACTGGTAAGGCTCAGGACCTCCTTGGTCTTTCATTTATCGTTGGGGGTTGGCGGTGGGGCTCTGGTCAAGAAAGGTCTTCCATATCTGCCCTGAAAGTCGTCACTATCCAGACTAGCTAAAATTGGCTACGCTCAACTGTTTGCCCCCACATTGCCCCTCCCCACCCCACTTTTTAAAAATAAATATTCTAATAAAAATATTTTGACAAGGATATCCTTTCATTGGATTACACGTCTGATGGCTTCTCTATTCAGCGAAAGTGACACACTAAAACTTCCATCAAAAGCTAGAGTCAGCAAAATAATGTTCTGCCTGCCTTATATCCTTTGGTATAAAACATCACATCACGTTTGTGTTGAATTATAGCATTTCGAGCTATTGAAGTTCAATCAGTTCCCTCTTGCTACCATTTGGAGACGGCAACATTCAGAGTTACCTTGTGTGGCCTCAACAAGAAGCAGTCCCTAATGTGACGTGTCCATGCATTTGAGCTACATCATTAAGCCAAAGAGAAAAGTGGTAGGTACTCAACCCAAACACCAACACTGTACTTGGTGTAAAACAGTCAAAGTAAAAATGTTATAGTAATAATAATGTGATACTTTCATTTCATTGATCACTTAAAGAAAAGTCTCTTAATTCTACTCTCTTCAGAGGTCAAAGGTCAGGGACAGCTACAGAACAGCACATCTGGAGTTGGATTCAATGCCTTGCTCAAAGACACTTCAGCACGTGTCACACATCTTAGAATGATGGGTAGTTTTGCAGATGCAGAATGTTGATCTGGCTGGTTCATCTTCAGTCACAAATTCACCTTGCTGTCGCTGCACTTAAAGGGTCAGATTTTTGTGCAGTCTGTGTTTATGTGTATGTATCAGATATTAGCTGTAAGCTTGCTGGCAACGTACATGCCGACTGATTGTGTGTGGAGTAAACCTGTGTGTGTGGCAGCTCAGCCTCTGACTGATCTCAGAACTCACCAGAAACTCCACTTCTTTCTGTCATTTCTCTCTGTCTCATTTTCCCTCTCGTCTGCGTACATTTATGTAGTAAAGCCATGTTCATAAAGCCCTGGGATAAGCACAATTTTTTTTGCTCAAGATAGAAACATTTTCAACTTGTCCCGACTTGTCTTTGCCTCAGTTGACGTCACCCTGGGTAAATTTGTGTCTATTCGTGTCCATGTCTAGTGTCTTTCCATTGACTCTGTATGCAATTATGCCATGTGTAAAATTCTTTCTGAGCACATCTTAAAAGTCAGGATATCTCTGCTGCATTGATTTTGACTATTCTTTTAAATCTGTGTCTCCCAAGTCCCCCAAATTTATGAGAGTGTAATACTAAATCGCTTTATAGGCTACATTGTAAATAGGATGAGAAGAAAACCTTGTCACAGCATTTGAATAGTCTCTCCAGTCCATCTCCAGTACACTGACATGAAGGGGATTGAATTAAAGGTCAACGGTTAAAGGAACGTTTGTGTGGCCGGTAGTTTGTATGGTCAGTGAGTCACCTAGTTTGAAAGATACACTGATGCATTCACGTTCATTTCTGTAGAATTCACATTGACCTGTGCTGATGCAGAAAACATACAGTATAACATGCAAAGCACCTCCCCTTGGTTTTATGACATAAGTGTACGGTATGTGTTCACATGCCTTTCCTATTTAGTTGGCATAGCTCAAAGACATATATAGATTACTTTAAATCTAGATTACATAATGGGATACAGAAGCAAATATTTTGTGATATAGCACAAATGCCTTATCAGTTTGAAATCATGGCCAGTACAATGTTGATACACACACATCTTAAAATGATTTGCTGCCGTATTACTATACAGTCAGTAATCTCTGTGTATGGTTACAGTAGATATAGAGAGCTAGCGTGTTTAGCAGGAAAGGAGGACAGACAGGAAGACGGTTTGTTACAGAAGCGACATTAATCTATTCCTCTTGGCGCTCTTTGAAGAGCAGCAGCAGCTATGACAGGCTAAATGTTTCCAGAGATGTCACATTTCCACAAAATCTAAAAAGGCTCTTGCGAGCACTCATCCTTTCATGTTTGATTGTGTGTTGGAGATCCTATGATAAACAGACGAGGGTGGTGGTTGGAGGGGAAAGGGGGTTGGGTGGAGGGGGTTTTGGGAGAGGGGCTGTGGATGGGAACGCACTCCACTGGCCGGCCTGCTTTGCCACCGGTTCCAGATGCTTTTGCAAATTACCTCTTTGTCTACTTCAGAGGAGTTCGAAATGCAAGTCTGAATTAAGATCCAGGGTTTCTCTTCAGACTTCTAGGATTGCAGGGTCATTGCACTGAATCTGATTAATCTGGGGCGAACTATTCCATCCACCCCTGTCACTTGTGCACTTATTGGCCCTAAAAATGCATATCCACCCTCAGACAGACACTGAACAGATGCTGCAGGGCTGCTGTGAACCATTAAGCATGTGAGATGTAGCTCATCAATGTCAAATCAGAGTACAACTGGGCAGAGCAGGTACATTTAACGCCATATGTCCTCTGGAAGCCAAATGCACTTCCTGTGAGATCTGGAAATGACTTTAAATAACATGTAGAAATGCTTGGTCATCACGCTGAAATATGTTGGCCGCACACACACACACACACACACACACACACACACACACACACACACACACACACACACACACACACACACACACACACACACACACACACTCTCTCTCTCTCTCTCTCTCTCTCTCTCTCTCTCTTCCTGTCTGTCTCCAGCTCCCTCCTCATTCCTCCAAGGCTTTGTGTCCCTGTTTGTCAGTCCCGTCCCGCCGTCTTTTCCAGCACTGCTTAAGTGTTTTGTGTCTCAACACTCTGTTAGAGAGTCATAAAGTTCTTGTGGAGAAAACAGAGCACTTCCAGCTGAACTCTGGAGAAGAGGCAGTAAAGAGAATGTAAAGTGAGGCAAAGAAACTAAAACGGAAAGGAAGGAAAAAAATTATGTTCTCATAAAAATAAAATAATAAAAATACCAGAACAGTAGTGAAACATCTTTTCAGCATTTTTTAAATAAAACCTCTTAACAAGCGTGTGCATTGATGGATACAGTTTCATGACAGAGTGCCATTTACTTGTCTATGACTGCATTTAAATTGCAACAATGTCTCCCAACAGGCTATAATTAATAGTTTATGAATGAAAACTCCAGAAGTGATATGAAATATGAATAACATCTATGAGTATCTTGTCTTTTTATGTTTGCAAAAGAGCTCTCTGGGACCGCCTCCCATTACATTTAGCTTATGTAGAAATAGCACTCTGGCATGCACAGATGCAAATCATTTGCGCTCATAATCCTCCACCTCTGGGGAAGTTGGTGGCAGTCTTCTCATGGTCTGAGGATGGTGCGGTCACAGATCTCCTGGTGAGTTTGGTATGAGCCATTAGGAAGGGAAGAAGGAGGCGGAGGTGGAGGAGGAGGAGGGCATTCCTGATTTCCAGCCAGGCTGATCGGCAAAAGCCTGCTCTTCACCTGTCCCACAGAGGCAATGCTCTCTGCAGCCAGTAGGGTGTCCTGTGACTGGCACATCTTGTTAGCGCGGGGAGGAGGGGACGAGTGAGGGTGAAATTGAGAAAATGAGGTTGGGAAAGCAGAGTTAGTTTGTTCTCAAGCCTGCAGCCTGTTTGCTTTGGTTTAAATCAGTGGGATGAGTTGCATAAATGCATCATTTCAATACATCTAACACAGCAAAATTACTAAAGAACCATAACTCATCAACAAAAGCCACGTGAGAGCCATTCCTTCCTTCACTTCCCAGCAATTTGGGACATGAAAGGACTCTCTTCCGGGGTAAAACCTTAACCCATAATTCATGGCACGTTTAACCCGTAACGTACAGTGCTTCCTGTCGCTGGGTGGGATCACCGGTGGATCAGAAACCAGATTCTGAACAAGGTCTCATTCCAGTTGTTGTGTTCTTATACAACTGAATAAACCAAACAGACAGGCAGTAACACTTACTTTGAAATAACTGTTTTTTAAACTCTGTTTTGTTGACATTTGGCTTTACTTCCTCATTGTTTGGGGTCGCACAGACCCCAACACTGTATTTGTAAGAATAAAAATAATAATTGCATTTTTTTTTCTGTCATGTATACTTTTTTTCCCTTGTCCTCTGACCTCATTAAAACCCAGTATGTCGAAAAGTATTGAAGTGGTAAGATTTTCCTTTGGAACAAACTGAGCTTGCATATTTGATGAATGTGACAAAATACAGAAATGACCATAAAGCATTGTTATTACACTGAATAAGGAAATATTATATGTGTGCTACCTCACGTGTCTTGTGTAGTTTTGCTTCCTGTCTTTTGTTTGCTTTCCCGCCAGTTTTGATTGTTTGCACTGCCCTAATTAGTTTCACCTGTGTCTAGTTGTCTCCCTTCACTTCAGTGTATTAAGTCTGTGTCATTCCCTTGTCTCATTGTCAGATTGTTATTGTCTTTTTGTCAGGCGTCCCTTGGTTACCTGTATGCTCTGTTGGATTGTCTTCTGTTTCTTTTGGACTTCGCCCTTTGGATTCTGTTTGTTGCCTGTTCCCTTGGGCTTGATTGCCTTAGTTGGACTGTTTTTGTGTGACTCCTGCCTGCCTGTATCAGTGTAAGCTTTTTTCCCATTCATTCAATTATTTATATTGCACCTACCCTGCCTGGTCGTCTGCGTTTGGGTCCTACTCCTGCCTGCTTGATTCCCCGGCTTGACTATCATATGTCTGTTTGTCAAAAACAATTAAAACTGATAAAACTGATATAAAAGGTCTAATAACATAAATCTAAATGTATTTATTTGAAATTTTGCCGGTGCTGCATAAGAAGTATTGTGAAATCCAATCACACACATAGAGAATATGATCTATTGTGTTTTTCCATGTTTTACAGCTAAGGTCTGTGAGACAAACTGAATTACATAATGCATTATGTTCTGTAGTGGACTTTTGAAACATGTTATCAGTTCAAAATCATGTGTATTAGCAATTCTCATACAATTTAGAAGTCATGAAGTATCAAGGTGATAAAACAGTGTTACATTTGTTTTTTGAGCTGTTAAACAGGGTGCAGGGTCTCCAGGACCCTTGAACACAACAATGATCTGAATCAGATCAGAAACAGTGTTCTTAAATACAATAGACCATAGGAGAAGGTTTTTGCTTGTTTTTGGCATTTGTAAACTTGCAGATAGATGCACATGGAGGAATTTGCTATGTATGTTTCTATTTTTGTTTTACATCTATTTTCAACATCTGCTTTTTCCTATTTAATGTCACAAAGATTTGATTGATTGAGCAAAATTCACCCTCACATCTATTGAAAAATTGGGAGTTTTGAGTTCACCTGCATGTGTCTGAATTGTGGGAACAAACTGGATTACCTGCAGGAAAACCACACAGACAACACATGCAGTCTCCACACAGAAAGCACCAGTTTCAAACTGTCCCCTCAAAAATATTCTCTCCGCTGCATAATGTAATGGTTTGTCCTTGTCTGAAGAAGAAAGCCCCCTGATAGCCATAATATACAGTCAGCCATGACTCTTTGGCTTGAGTTCCTGGACTCAAACTGAACTTGAGTGCATCTGTGCACAGTAAAATTTTCTGTTTTCTGTTTAGTCTGGCTGCAACATTCTACTAAAAGATTTTGAAACTTGCCTCTTTAGAAAAAGAAAAAAGCACTTCCCTTAGACTGGGAACCTTGTCCAAAAACTGGTTGAGAATGTAGAGAAAAGTGCAGAATGAAATAGCGGAGAAAGGCATTGCATCTATTAATTTGTGTCAATAAATGCATGAATTTACAGACATGTCAATTTTATGAGCCTCAGGCTGGAGTGCCAACACTTTCCACTAACAGCGAGTTGGCCAAATAAAATGGCTCAACTGTTTATGATTGACTGCTCACAGGAACAACAGTTAAAGTTTGGCATAGTGCGTCTGCCCACCTAAAGCAATTTTTATAGTGTGTGTGTTTGTGCACATTTAATACTAGCCTGAACATCTGCTCAGAATGAGAGCAACACAGATTTAGTTTTTTATACATATGCAATACAGATGCACAGGTTTCCACACATAATTCAGATTTCACTTTTCTTCTCAAAATGAAACAGCTTATCATTTAACCTTGAGATCTGCGCTTGTAAAGAAAATTACATGAGCTATTCGAAATTGATAACCCCCCCTCGCAGAAATGAGCGGGACTGTTGTGGTCGGCTGTTTGCTGATTTATTGCCCTTATATACTACTGTGTGTACTTAACTTGCCTCAGAAAACATGTGGATAGAAGTTACAGCTCCTCTCTTTTTTTCTCTCACACAGACCACATTGTGCTCTTCACCAATCATATCGCAGGCTTCGCGATGTCATTTGAGGTGGGAACCCTTGTAGGAGGGCCTGAAGTGAGGAGGGTGGGAGGAGTGGGGTGGGTGGGAGTTAGTTCTTAGCCAGACACTAGGCTGAATAAATAAACCCGGAAACATTAAAAGGCCTTTTCCCCTTCACCTTTGAACTTGTGCATTAGATTGTGTAAACATACATCTAGACGTTTAGACACAGCTTGTCCTGACACTGTGCTACACACTCCGATGGTTCTTCCTCCTCTGCAACTGAAGATCTATCTTCGGATTTGTCTGTGTGACAAACCAGACAATGTAGTAAGAATATTTCAAGCTGTGTCCACTAGAAATAAACCTTTTTCTAGAATCAGGTTTATTTCTTGAAGCATAAAAGGACAATGCAGGTCACTGCACTAAAATCAAGAAAATTCTATTTTAGAAAATATTGCAGACAATGATTTTTGAATGATTTTTTTATTGGAAACATGTTGAAATAATCTCACTGTGCTAGCAGGTTTTGTTGTTTTAAAAAATATGACTTTAACGTTAGAATCCTTAAGATTTCAGTCCTGGTTGATTTGGTTTCCTGTTGGTAACAGCAAGTGCGGTTTAACACTACAGTTAACACTCAATGAGCAGCTACTTTTTAGAAATAAAATAAAAGAGCAATTGGTGTATCTGTTTATGGTGTAGCCAAACACACTCATGTTGTTTAGATAAAGAAGTTGGTCAATAATAATTGCAATGGGGATCTGATTTCATGCTGCGCATGGTGTGAGCAGTTTTGTCTCACACAAGAAGGCACACTAAAGTTGGTGACCTTGCTGAGGAGTTGGAGGTGTACACTCTTAAAAATTATACGCTGATGAAACTGAAGGCCAAGACAATGGCCAAAACTGAACCATTGTCTTGAAAAATTACCATTGTCTTGGTTTTAAGACGTATTTTTGATGAACAATCGCGGTCAGCTCTAAATTCAGTGACAAATACGTTGCGTTTCCTGTGACTGCTTCACAATAAAAACCACCCTGTGTTTCGCCAGTTAAATGCTTTTAATATGAAGCAGCAGCAGTAGGAAATGTTGGGTTACCATTAGCAGTAACTTAATACAGCTCTGATAGATCTGTAGGAGAGTGAACAGTAAACAGTGAGACTGATATCAATGAGATACAATTACAATTAGTAATGCTTCCTATTGCATCATTTTCTGTGAATTTCTCATGTGTAGGCAGAAAAACTAAATGCAGCACATGAGTGGCGAACTCTACCACTATCAATGAAAACTACTTTATAGAGAGGTAATTACAGAAAGTAAATACATTGAATGGCTATTGCAAGAAAAATGTCGACCATAAATATTTTAGGTTAGTAGGTTAGCAAATGAACGCAGGCATTTCAGCAGTGCCATATTTAAGTAGACAGAGGATGAAGTTACCACTGTGTACTTCTGACGAACTACCTGGGTGGGCAGAGAGGAGAGGAGTATGCAAATGGGCACACACACACACACTTACACACACGCTGGGCTAAAAGAGGAGAAGGGGACTGAGGTAAGAAGTGTTTCAGCTTTACAAAGCAAGTTTAGCTTGTGGGGATTATATTTTTGTCCCCAAATAGGAGATGAGTCATAATGTGACTATGCAAACATAGTCCCCACAATGTGAATTTTGTGTGAAAAATGTGAAAAAACAGTACATGCCGAGTAAACCTAAATTAAGGTATTTTTTGCCACAGAGGAGTAGCAGAGATTGCCATTAGCAAACGTTACTTAACAACATCACTCTAAAGTCAAAAACCAAACAAAGTTGTGCAGTGACAAAAAATTTTGATTAACTTGAAATATCTGCACTGGCCACTCAAATCTCCAAAAGCTCATTTTCTCATTTGTTTGTTCAAAACAAATAATGTTTCCCTCATGTGTGCATACGGTATGCTTTTGTGTATGTGTGTGTTCGTGCTTGTTGGTGTGTGTTAGCATGTTTGTGTGCATATGACCTGCATTATCCTGCTTTACTTTGGTTACAGAGTCCTCTAGGTTTTTTGACTCAGGAGCTGGAGCCCCGAGGCAGACAGCAGGGGTTCCATACTTAGTTTCCTGTAAAAAATACCTCCGCAGTCCACATCCTAATTAATGTGAAGGGCATGCCCAAGATCCCTATAAAATCATACAAGACTATACCAATTTCCTGGTAGCTTGCTTGCTACATGTGCTTCTTGTTCCTCGGCATAAGAGTTTCCTTCCCTGCAAACCCCATGAAGATTTATACACCACCACTTCTGCCCCCTACCTTTCATTCTTCTCTTTTCTAGCATTTTCCCTCAGTGTGATTTGTACTTTATAACATGATACAGAGAGATTAGACTTTCTGTCCCTTTTACTCTGAAATAAAACATGAAGATCTCATGAAAAAGGGACTGTCAGGGCAACATGAGAAACACATGGCGTCTGCTGGTTGAATGAGGAACTGGCTTAAATCATTTGGCTTGGAAAGGAGTACAAAAGGTTTGTGTGTGTGTTTCTCTGTATCTATGTGTGTGTGTGTTTGGGAATGTGTGATTGTGTTGGTGAGTGGGCGCTGAGGTATAGGAGGCTAAAAAACAGACTTATTGAAAATGATAAAGAAACACAGACTTATTGCATGCACGGCTGCACCCCAACACTCAGAAGCAGTAATAAATCCCTCTGTCTGAAACGTAACAGATCCCCCTAAACACACACTCACGTACACACAAACACAGACATGAGCACTTACACAAACCATGCATGCTAACCTTAATACCATTGTTACCATGTTTTCTATATGTATCTGTTGTATGGCTTGCAGTGGATAATCTTTTGTTTTCCGTGGTTCATCATGGGCATGCTTATCAAAGATGCTCGTGATCCAGTGCGATAAACTGATGACATTCATATTGCATCAAGAATCACTTGAAGTTTAAAAAAATCTTCCAAAACAACACTGACCTTGTATGCATTGCAAGGAAACACTGCTTTTGGCCACCTGCAATAAGCCAAAACACATTTTACATTTATATTGTGTAAGTCCAGATAATTTCATACATAGGTGTCCCTAATGCCACGTTAATACATATGAACTCAAACACTGGAGATGCAACAGGAAGAAAAACATGCTGCCACCCATCATGACTAACAGATTCAAAAGTCACCCAGTGGTGTGACACTGGGAATTCATGTACCGTTACAGGCCTACAATCAATCTTTTTATTCATCATAACCACAATCTTTCCCTAACCTTAACTGGGTGTTTTAGTTGCTGTACCCAAAAATTTCATAATTTATTTGCCCTAACCACTTACATCTAACCCCTTACCTTAACCATACCCTAGTTATCATACGCTAATATGGCAAGAAGTGAGAATATAAAAAATGCTGGAATTGGATGTAAAAAAGACATTGCTACTGATCATAATCAGAGGTTTTGCAGAATCGTCCGATACCATCGTTCTTGTCTGGCCATAGGATTTGGGGTGACAACCTTTATTGGTGACAACCAATTGAGTTTGTTTTGGTTCCATCATTAAATGCTAGCACATTATTTTCTGCTCCACTCAACTACATAAAGGTGCTTCGAAAAGCTGGTTGTCGAGGTCAATGGTTTTCCACTTTGCTCTGATATAACTTTAGAATATATAACTTTAACAAGCTATGGGGACTTGAACAAGAAAAATGATGAATAGAAACACATCACTCTGGAAGTGAACTAATTTGTCATGTGCTGGTATAGCGGCAAGGTGAGAAAATAACTGTCCAATTGAAGCAGAATATGTCACTTATACGCTCAATGCAAACACGCCTGAAAACTTCAGGCTCGTTAGAGGCAAGAGAGAGCCTGCCACTTTGAAGCTGTGTAAGTTAAATAGGCAGTAAGAGCAAATGGTATGCTGAGAATTTTAAACCTCTGATAACATGTATTACGTCTGTAAAGTGTAATGTTTTTGGACCTCAGTTTCCTCATGATTGGGGTGGTGTTGATAAACAGCGTACAGTCATTTTCTCACTGATGTTTACAAACAAGTGTAGGATATTGCTCTTGTAATTCACATTAAAATCTTGCCTTGTGCAGCTTTAAATATAAAACAACATGACTTTAAATGGATTGCCTGGATATTTCCAGGTTCCTCATCAAGGATTGAGTATGGTAGTGACCAAAATTTGCTCACATCTTTTGCTTTTATGGCGGCCCGGGATGAATCATCCCTGCTCACTGAAGTCCTTTACACAGACCAGGTCCCAGTTCAAGGAATGTGTGTGAGTCACTGCCGCTCATCGGACGACTGTCTATGGCTCGCCTGCAGCTTCTCTCCCTGATCACTCCCCGGAGACCCATTCAATCAAACCCCCATATATTTTGTAATTAACTTTAACTGATGACTTTATGCAATAGTTGTGTTTTACTGTCTCCTTTAAATTGCATTTATCATCCTCCAGGTTTGGAGGTCCGAAAAAGCTAGGCCCGCCCCTCGGCTCAGCCAGTAAGGTCCGACTGAGCCTGTTCTGAGCCGTGACCCCCCGCCCCCGCCCACCAACCCCACCCCCTTTCTCTCTCTCAGGGTGTCTTATGAATGATCAAGACAGTTTTATTAGCCTCCGGCAGGAAAGGGGGAGCTTTTGCAGGGTCTTAGCAAACACGCTGGCAGTCAAGGAAACAACTGGAAGAAACAAGGAGATTTTCACTGAGAGATTGATGACGGAGCTGACGGAGGATTGATAAGCAAACTGCTGGGTCGGGTGAGGGAGTTGCGAGGTCAGGGGACATAAGGAAACAGTGGCTTGAGTGAATGAGAGGAAAAGGTGGAGATGCGCCCCATAAAGTTGTTTTCAGCATTGAAATTGTTTGTTTTTTATACCTCAGTCAGTTAAAAGCAAGGTTAAACTCTAGACTTAAATCTAGCGTGTTTTACCTTTCAGTATATTTTTGATGCAAGTGCAATGATCACGAAGTTTTCAAAAACATTTATCCACAACCAAAAAAAAAGACCAAATTCTGTAGAAAACACCAAAGCATCAACAGGGATATGAAGGAAGAAAAGTTAAATGCGTGCCTGTTATTTTCATACAAAAACAGAGCAGTCTTTACATGCCGATGTCATTCTACACAGTTACATGAGCCAAACAATAACCACTGCCGCCAAGCTGGCTGCTGCTTTTACCAGTTTGTCCCCAGATGTCTGGGCAAGTGGTGTGACTCCCTGAATATCCTCCTTTATCCTCTTTTCTTTCCAGGTGCTATTGGAGGTCCCTAACACACAAAAACGACTTGGGCCAGGCAGCATATGCAGTCGGAGCATTGACGAGTCTGTGTGCAGTCAAAGGTTAGATGTTCCAGAGTCCTTTAATCAAGAAATGTTCTCAATTTCCTCCCTCCGTGTTCCTCTTCTTGACCTCTGGTCCTCATAGTAAAGCTAGACGTGTACTGTAACACCCAAGACAACGCAACTCTTTAATCTTCTGCTGCTCATTAGAATTACTAATATGTCTGCGGCTGACGAAAGGTGTGTGACTGCCTGCATGTGTGTAAGTGTGTGCATATACTTGCACGCATGCATGCATGTGCGTCTCCATTTGGCCGAGTAGGGAGGGAATACTTCAATAACAGCCTAATAAATATCAGGGGTAGGTTTATTGGTTTTGAAGCATATTTGCCGTTTGTTGGGAAACACTAAACCGAGGAAGGTTCCTGGCAAAGTGGCAGGGTGGTGCTCTTTTCTGGGTTGCAGAGAACGCAGAGGAAATCTACTCTGACATTAACAGGCTGCTATAGGAAGTGTTTTTGGATTAAATTAGCATGGCAGGAGAGGTTGGCTGGTCTGAGCCAAGGGTGAGGGCACAAGTGTGAAGAAGGTTGGAGTTAAGGGGTCTAGAGGGGCACTTTTGCCCGGTTGATAGGTGAAGATGATACTAGAGCAGGGGATTAGATGGTGAAGGTGTCGGTGCAGCTGCAATCTCTGTAAGAGGTTTCATTATGCCCCGGGCAGCAGGGTGCGTCACCAGTCACAGATGACAGAGCTGAAGGATGAATCATGGGATGGATGGACGCCGAGACTTGCTGGTTTTGAGATGCGGGGGAAACGTGGAGAGGGTTGGGGTATGGGTGGGGTAGTGCTTGTTGTTCCTTTAAAGCCTCTTTAAAACTCTTAGGTTCTGGCATCATGTAGGTGTTCATCCAAGGGAGGATGTGTGATGGGTGAGGGCACAGATTCCCTTCTGCCAACAGCAAACCCTGCAGGAGACGTTGTTCTCCACTGCCGTGCTGTGTGGTAGAAAAAACACCAACATATTCTCTCCAGTGACACACAATATCATGACAAGGACCGTGTAAGGACCATATTGCTGTTGGCTATACTGTGAGAGACTCTAAAGCAGTGGCGGTTTGGACCCTTTCAAGGGGTCACTATATAAACTTGAGGGGTCTCAAGAGAATTTACAGGACAGGAACACAAACATAATAGTTTATTTTTTCTGACATTTATTTAACTGTTGCATGTTTCTTGTAAAAACTGGATACTTTTACCTCTTCAGGCCTCTAAAAGTTATTCAAATGAAAAAAATCTGAGCAGAAAAACATCTCTCTTCACTGGAACTACTCACAACTCATTGACATAATGCAACATGTGATGGGGGTTGCGAGTAGACAATGCCTCATTTTAAGGGGTCATAAGGCAAAAAGCTTGGGAACCACTGCTGTAAAGCATCTTGCAGATGTTAATTGGTAATTCACTGGTAGATGTTCACTGTTGCAATTCTGCACTAATTTTGTATGTGGTTTGAATGTTTTAGGCCCATAACTAGGAATCTCATACTTACCCTGCTTTACATTATTGCTGACCCTTATATGAAGGATTTTATATGTTTTAAGTTTGATTTCCTACTGTCAAGACAGCCACTTGATTCCATTCATTTCAATTTGGTATCAACTTTGACTTGATAGGTAACAATGAATATTAGTGTGTATTTATTTAATTTTTTCCCATTCATTTGAAACTGTCAACTACTGTCACTTCTTACATACTGACTGACAACTATTTATAGTACACACACCTAAACTTTCTATGCTTCAACTGAAATTTTAATTGTTTTCATCGTTTACAGTTTAACTGAAATTTCAACTTTCATCTCTTACTCTTCAAATTACACTTCAACTGCTGTCAGTGCTTACAGGTCAACTGACACTTCAGTTGCTTTCATGGCTTAGACATCAACTAACATTTTAGCATATTTCATCTCTTCCACTTTAGATTACAGTTTAACTGCTTTCAGCTCTTACATTTCAATGGTTAATTCAACTACTTTCAGCGATACAAACAGACAACTCAACTCCCTCAAGACTTATTCTGAAATTTCACATGCTTTCAGCAATTATACTTCAATTGATGTCAACTATTTTCAGCTCTAGCACTTCAAATGACACCTGAGTTCCTTTCAGGGATTAAACTTCAACTGACACTTCAAACTATTTTTGTGCTTCAACTTCAACTGCAAATCCAAAACAACATGTTACATTCAAAGAATTAACTTTAAAAGACATTTTAACCTGTTTACAGTGTTTGCGACTGAAATTTTCAGCACACTTAAATTTTCTTCAGAACATTTAGCCTTATCTTGTTTTATCTTATTTTTTGTCTAAGTTACATTATCACTGTGTGGTAAAACAGCCACAAGCAGGGCCATATTGACTCTCTTTGGTAGTGCTTTCAAGGATGCTGGCAAACTTTGAGATTTTGGTGAATAAAAGCATTGCAATTATGAGATATTTTGTCAGAAAAATGGATGTTGTGAAAAGGATAATGTGAATTTTATATTTTTACATTGAAAGGTTGCTCTTTGCTTATATTTGTCCTTTAAACAGTAAAATACTAAAACATGTAAATTCTAAAAAGCCTGTAGTGGAACAAGGATATTTTACTCCCACTGTTGCATACATTTCATGGACATTCCATACCCAGATGTTTGTACCTGCACAGTGCTGAGTCGCTCCTGTGACCAGGTGACTTCCTGACTTCTATAATTTATCATTCTTTGCATCCTGCAACTTGGAGAGAAACTTAAATTTTTTTCCATGAATTTTGATAAGAAGGAGGGAAGTGAGTTTCAGCTCTTTGTCCTTGAAAGAGGGTCACAAAACCTGGAATGCACAGAAAGGAAGTCACAGAAGCAAGGCTATCTGTACTCACCCCCTTCCTTTACTTCCCTCCTCCTTTGTTTCCCGCTCCTTCTCTCTCTGATAAAGGGGAGAAGGGATGATGGAGCAATGAATAAGTAGAGCCCTGGGGTGGGGGTCTGTGCATATGAGCGCACATGTGTGTATGCATGTATGTTGTGGGAGGGTTAAGCATTGCAGAGGCGGCGGGCTCCCCTCCCGGGCTGTCTCTCATCACACCGTTGACCCCCCAGGAAGCTTTAGATGTCCGTCTGGCTTCATAATTCTCTTATCGAGGTAATCTGGGAGATAAGGAAGGGGGAGTTGAAAGTGTAAACCCAGCACCGCGGCCCTGGAATCCAGTTGCAGCGGGTTCATTCTTTACCTGCCTGCCTGGGAGACTTGTTAACTTTGTGTGTACTGTGCCCATGTGTGCACGGCACTACGAGAGCTTTTGTTTGTATGTGTGTGTGTGTGTTTATGTGCATGTGTGTATACACCTCCCAACCCCCCCTGTACTGATATGGTTGCCCCCCACATGCAGGTCTGCTGGAGTATGATTGATCTGAGCAGAGGTAGTGGTCACATCCTGAACTGGAGTTGATTTCCTCTCCTCCCCAAATACAGACCTGGTGTTTATCATAGGCTCAGTGTCATGTTTGTATGTTTTCATAGATCAGTGCTGTTATGGGAGGCGGTAGGAGTGTAGAGGAGGTGGGATTGGGTCTGAGAGGAGGAAGAGGAAAGGAAGAAAGAAAGAAAAAAAGTCTGAAATCAGAGAGTGCTTTCCCTCGCTGTCTTTCCTTCTTTCAGGCATAAATCTCCAGGCAGACGGAGCGGATGCAGCTACTCGGGGAAAGTGCTAATTCATTGACTGAGGTCAAAAAGATTTGGATCAAATCAGCAGATTTAAATAAGATGCTGTTACTGGTGAACTAGCAGAGGAGCTGTTTGATGTCAACTGTTTTCTCTATTTGTTCTGTCTGACATTTCCTTTGTTAAAAAAAGGACAGTGTAGTGTCAGGTTTTTTTATAAAATGTACTGACAAAACCCTAAAATATTCTGGTTGTTTAATTTCGATGTCTTTAAGTCAGCTTAGTTTGTATGAGAAGCTTGGAAAAGAAGGCAAGATTAGTCTTTACTTTTTGTAGTATCATTTAAAAATGCACTACACTATGAACCTGGTTTATGTCAAAGGATAATTACATTTTAGTAGAATCTGGGTCTTATTTTTATAGTTTTAGACATCATGGCATTAATACATTAATACCATCATAATAACATTGTACTACCTAAGTTTGTTGCAAAAATCTGGGAACAGGGCACATTGCCACACTGTTTTCCTGTGCAATGAGGGATTACCAACAAGAATTTAAAGGATCCAATGGTTTTATTTGTCACATACATACAAAAAAAGTGCAGTTAAATGCAATGTGATAAAAAGATTAAGAAAATAGAAATATATGGAAAAAGTTGAAAATGTACATACTTCTCAATTTAAGACAAACAATACAATACAAATATACAGGGTAATGCAAAAGGATTCACAAAGGACAATGTGCTAGACAAAGTCTGCTTACTTTGGTGTTTCCTAAGCAAATTATAAGGTTTATATAATCTGGCTAAACTGTTGGCTTGTTTACAAACTCTCTGATCATCTGCCCACTTATCTTGCATTTGACACTGTGTTCTAAGATCTCAACAATACTATAGTGTGTACAATGTTATCATAACTGATTCAAATACTGTCCACAGCTATGAAAATAATGCCCAAACTGTAATAAACTAGCCTTTAATTTGTGGTGTTTTGTAAATCCATGTGGGCTGCTTGGGAAACGCTTGGGTAACATGCATCACTCAATAAGAAAAAACTTCATCAACATCCTTATATCAACCAGTCACGGGCTACCACCTTAGATATCATAGGTAATAGCAACTGAGGTAGTGGCAGTAATAGTGGCAGTAACATATGAAGTGAAAGTATGATAGTGATAGTAGTATTTGTAATATAGTTGTGGTTGTAATAGATGTTGTCCACTTTAATGTGGATAATATTGTGGGATAAAAACTCTATTTTTGATCATTTTGGGACATGTTCTTCTATGCCCCCACTTCACCCACTTTGTATGACTGCAGGCTATTTAATGTTTTCCTCTATACATGCTTCACACTCTTCCTGCCCTCTGTGTAATTTGCCAGAGTAGTTTCCTGTGCTTCACCATTCTGAATCACTGGCTGGCTGCTCCGCCAACAGCAGGATGACGTGGTTTCTGTAATAGATGGCTTCTTTTTGGGTAATTAATAATCAAAGGTGTAATTTAGATGCCCCGGGTTTACAGGGCTCTTAATAAAGTTTCATACTCCCATACTCCCTCGGGCAATATGACTCATGCACTAAACACGTTTTTGGTTTGTATCATTCTGTTATACGTAGGCTTAATTTAACTCTGGTATTCTCTTTTGAAGATGGTGGCGATAAGTATTTTATTTCTTAGACGCTGAACACCTTATGCTATATTTTCTTTGGTGATAGAGGTGTAAATATGACCTTGCAGGATGCAGTGTGTGTGTCAAAATATGAGGAAAAACACCTCCCAAAATCCTCTTATGGTCATGATTTACTGATGACATTGTGAACTCTCTAGCAGCATCCGTCTGTCTCCTATGCCTTCTTCTTCCTCTGCAGTGTCCTCTGGCCGAGCTTTAGATTATAGAGCAGGATGGCTGCAGCTTCTCAGGGATATCACAGGAATTGAGTAATCGCATGGCATGACAAGATCCTGCCTTCTAATTATCCTTTGTCAATGTTTGCTGCAGCAGTTTCCCCCCCCTGTCTGTTTTCTTTCTATACATTTTTTCTCTTTCTGCTGTGTTGTCACTGTCTTGCCCCTTTCATCTGTGTTCTCAGCTGAATGTGGGATGGTGTGAATTGGAGGGTAGAGTGTGTTCAATGACCAAATGACATGCCATCACTTACACGCCACTCTCATCTGCATGTAATGACTCTGCAAGCCATCAGCCACATCCCCACAGGCGAAACAGACTGGTTGTACCCTCAACCCTGACACTATTTCATCTCCGTGATTCATATCTGACAAGTCAAAGCATAAGAATTCACCTTTTAACTCAGGTAAACACTACAAGGAGGATTTATGATAGAGTGAATTACAAGTTAATGCCTTACAGAGCATTATTACTATTATATTTTTTGTATCAGTAATAAAAATTAGTTGCAAATTTAATGCAGCTCAGTTTTTTTGGTTTAAAATGTAATGTGAAATGAAGTAAACAAAAGATAAGATAAGATAAGCCTTTATTGATCCAGGTGTTGCAGCAGCACAAAGACAGAAATAAGTTCAGATAAATAGAGAAAGTAAAACATAATCATTTAGAGGTGTATAAATTACTTGATGTCTTTTTTACTTAATTAATTATGTCTTTCTTTTAGTAAAGTAATATTAGGTATTTTATAGTAAAGAACTTAAGATGACAAAACATGTCAGATTCTTTTAATATTGGTATATCAGGTGTTTGCAATAAATGCTAAATATTTCAATTAAAAAAATCAGTCCTTTGTCATTTTTAAAAACAAAAACTGTAAACTATCAGCTTTTTAATTAATATTTTATAAACAAAATGGTGTATTTAGACGTACTATAGGAAAAATATGAGTGTATGGAACATATTGTACATACTGCATGAAGGACAAAACTACAACATTTTTTTGTTGCCACCTTCCATGGGGTTTGACATTAAAAAGATAGTTTTGGGTATCAACTTAAGTGATGGGGCATTGTTATGTACAGTATAATCTACTTTGCATAGCCATCTATCCAAGAAAATATATTTTCTAAGAATCAGCTTAGTTTTATTCCCATTTACAACCAGTTTTAGATTGATATGTTTGTATAGTTGTAAATGTATATTTAGTCACGTTCAGTCGTGTCTGCATTTGTAAATATTATAGTGTCATCTGCATACAAGTGGAATGAACAATTATTGTTGAACAGTCTTTGGTTAATAGCATATATTGCGAAAAGGACATGACCTAATATTGAACTCTGATGAAGGCCTTTACTGATGTTAAAAAATCTGAGCACCATCAGCTGCAACAGATTGAAATCTGGTTTGCATGTCATTTCTAAACCAGCCACAGGTAGAGTTATCAAGGACAATTTGTGAAGAGTATTTATTATATTGTGATCTATGTTATTAAATACCTTAGACAGATCAATACACAGAGTAGCACAATGGTGAAAAATCTTTCAAAACCAGAGACAGATTGCTATAAATTAGATTCTCAGGACTAGTACTAATAGAGCTGGGCCAATACCAACACAGACTGACTTAAATTTGCTCATGTCAGTAATGTATATGTTCCTTAAAATCTGCTGTTTATGTGCTGTGCCTTCTAAATTTTCATTCAAACCAACACAGTGTCTGCTGCTGATAATTTAATTACCGGTAACAATTTTTTAGTGTCTCTCTCAGCCCTGATCGTAGTTAAAAACATTTTTATAGTTAATTTACGATTGCATGTTTTTCCATATTTACTCTCAAGACTGGTAATGGCATTTTGATAGAATGTTGCCTTTGCCTTGCACTTTGCCTTGTTGTAGATTGTAATGAACCTACCAAGCCTTCATTTGGTTCTCATCCTCTTCAGTTCAGATCCTGTAACTATGTCTTCCCAGGTTTATAATTTGTTTCATTTGTATTTTTGTATAAAAGCTTATTGTGACAGAAGATATCTTTCTTCTAGTCTTTGATGCTGTAACTTACTCTGGGAAAATATCTGAAAAAAGAATACCTCATTAGAGTTATGTTTGCATTTATCTCACCATCTTTGGAAGATTGTATTGATCCCATGCCAGGAAACTTAAAACCCCACCCGAGTACATTACCTGTGGCAGGGGATTTTTTTCACTCTACTATACACTAATGCGCAATCTAATGAAAATTCATGTTTAATACCCAAAATGTTTATTATGGATGCTTTTCCCCAATACACACTTAATCAGGAATAATGTGATTCATGTCAGCCATATGTTTCTCATGAAGTTGAATCTTGAGGAATGTGGACTTGTGAGAAGCTGCTATGATTTGTGAGGTGTGTGTGGTGGAAGAACAACAGGGGGATGGGATCCTGCAGGGGGATTTTCCCCTCTGTACAACCACGATGCTCCCAACCTGTTTACCTACAGCAGGTCCCTCCTCCCTATTTTCACAGTTTTACACCCACTTACTTAGCCATGTGTTTTAAATGTAGTGTACTGTATGTCTATTTCCGTGTTTGTGCACAGGCATGCATGCATGCAGTATTTGCTCTTGGCAGCTACAATGTATATGTCCAAATATCTACACGTTTCCCAGGCTTTCAGGCCAAGCCTAGTCCCCACAGTGCGACCCCTGACACATGGGTCCCAGCCCATTTTGAGCTCATATAGGATGAGGCAATGCAGGACCTGGGGAGGTTAGCAGTAAGCAGACACTAGTCGGAGTGAGGACAGGGTCTCTCTTTCTCTCTCTCTCGCCTCTCTCTCTTGCTTTCTCTGTCCTTCACACAGACAGACGGGGGGAAAACGCATTGCCTCGCTGACAGAGTTAGTTGGATTGGGACCCTGTCCTCCTCTTCCATCTCTCCCAGATGGTCAACACTTTGGACCACACATAGAGAGAGTGAGAGAGGCTGTAAGTGAGTGAGAGAGGGAGTGGTGGTGATGATGAGACCTTGCCTGCTTGCCACACGCCTCAGTCAACTCCAAGTCTGGACTGCAGCGGCCCTCGGAGCTGCAGGGACGTCTCTGTTAAAGTCTCTCTGACGCTAATGGCTTCCCCAGCTCCACAGCTGAGCTGCAGGGACAGTCTGAGATTCAGCTGAACTAGGATGGAGCATCCAGGGTAAAACGAGCTGTGTAATAAAAGCATTTAAAATGTTAGGACCCTGGTAATAATTTTGAAAAAGGTTCACATAATTAAAGATTTCATTTTCATGGCTTTTAGTTTATAATTTGTTAATAAATAGCCAGCACAAGCAACAAAAGCACAATGGCTAAATGTCACCTAAAGAAACTGTTGTACAGTACATTTACTCATATTTAAAATGCCTTAGAAGCTGCTGCCTTGCGGGTTCACAGGATCTGTAGCAGGGATGGGGACAGTCTGTGGATTTTCATTACAAAAACTCCATCAGCTAATTTTACTGATTGGCACTCTTTCAAGTAGAAGGGAGAAACTGACCTCATGAGGTGATTGGGTTGAAATAAAAAGCTGCAGACTGTTGGCCATCAATGGTACATGAACTAAAGTATGTCCATGCATTAATGTTACCATGCATTACGAGTGAGTGAATTATATAACCTTATGTAAAAACACCTGGACACTTTAGTGCATTGATAAAGAAGGAATGCAAACCACGTGTTTTCTTCTTTTATAGTCTGGATTCCTTTTGCTTTGACTCAGGGAGGCAGATGAAACACAAGATAAGATGCATGAGTGTAATGAATCTGTTGTCCTAATCCAGAGTGTTGTTTCTTCAAAAGGGTCTGGTGTTGATCAGGTTGGAGATGATGCCCCCTTCATCTGCAGATTACCAGGTGAAATGCCTACAATAAGAAATTATTCTTTTTTTGTCCAATATTCACAAGAGATGCTACTTGCAAATATTAACCGTCCAGCTCTACCAGTAGCATCTTGTCCGCTGGGCCTTTTTCATAGCAGATATTTTGAATTGCCCAAACAAGAAAAGAACAGGTGTAGCTAATATTGTTAACGATGGCTCTGTTCCATTTAAGTGTCCCAGTAAGAAATGACAGTGAGGGAACATGCACAATATCTGGACCCTGGAACCGACAAATCTAAATCGAATGCAGCCATCATTAATGTGATTAATTACACTGGCACTTTTCCTGCTATGTCATGTCAAAATGTCTGCTGTGAAAAAGGCCTATAATTACAGGGTTTGTGAGTCGATTTCTCACTCCCTCTGACATGCATGTATGGCAAATTTGTACCCCTCACTGTATGAGCGAGTGTGTATGGATGAATGGGAGGCATTGAAATAAAGGTGCATAATGTGAAAATGCAGTCCATGTAAAGGGGAACACCACTGATTTTCCACATCAAAGTCTGTTTACAGGTCTTCGGGAGTACTACTTCATATGTGAACAGAGGGAGCTGTGCGAAATCTGATGAATTGCCTCAAGTGATATCACTTGAGTCAGTGTCGGCTGGGGAATACACGTTTGAAAATGAAAAAAATCTGGGGGTGTGGAGTTAGAAACAAGTAAGCTTATTAGACCTCTGTAGCCCGTTCATCACCTCTGCTTGAGGCTAGCAGCTCGAGGATACACTAGCCGCTACCAGGATAACACACCCAAATCTCTGACCGAACTGTTGGTGGTTGTCGAGTTGCATTGAGGGTAATGTAGGCCCCAGGTTTTGGGAGGAATAGAAATGTGTGGAATAAAAAAGAGGCTATATCTCCTTCTGCTGCATTGATTTTGATCCTTTTTTTAAAAACCGGCCATCATGAGTCTGACGGTGTTATAAGAGTGAAATGCTAAATCAATGCAGTGCTCTTTTAAATAAATGCAGTTCAAAATCCCCCTCTTGGTTAATAGTCTACCATCACAACACAGTACCAGAGACATGCAGTCAGCAAATAAGACCACTCAGAGAATGGTGTTGGCCTAACGTGCAGTTTGTTTAGTCTTGTGTGGGTGTAAAGAGCTAGTCCTTCTGTAAATGTTGCAGGGCTAACAGATCCAATCCCAGCTTGCTGCATACATCCCTTTCCCCTCAATGATGGACCTTTTATAGCCTATTCCTTACCTCAGGCATTACTGGCTCAGATTAAGCACTTCCGATCTTTGTACTTTTGTCGTTGTATTCTTTCCACATACAACACAGGCAGTACAGGTTGGACACTGTCCTTAGTTTTGGTCCAGCTCTGTGACTGAAGCCAGAGCTCGACCCTGTTCCCTGTAGGTACAGAGCAAAGGGAAGGATAGACGCATACGTGTGTGTGTTTCTAGCCTCACAGAGGATCCCAGAGACCCCACCCTTTGACTAAAATGCCACAATTAGTGCATGTGCAGCCTGGATCATATCACATGGTGCATTTGTAATTGTTTAAGAGTAAAGCAACCTCAGTTTCTAAAGAGCTCAGTCAGAAGGGGCTGTACAGAGAGACTTTAGTTATTTTTCAGTGGTCTAGTGGTCTACCCTGCACATTATTCTATGTCGCTGTTCATTACACCAGGAGATAAATACTACCACTCTAATTGTACAACAGAGATAAAAAAGGAGAATTCCTTCTCTATTTTGTAATATCTTCTCCCACAAAGGAGGATCATTGCAGAGCTCAGAAAGCCAGAGCGCTTGCTGGATTGTATCTGACAACCCAGAAGATCTCATGGCCTTACCTTCAGGACCTCTGTACATCTGTCCCGTCACCCCCCCCCAAACCATATTATATGCTCCTCATTGACCCAAGAGGATCAGGGATCTGCTCTTAATCACATGTTCCTCTTTATAAGCTCCCTGTCTTATTAAAGCACCTCATGGCTGTATTTAGGGGCTATAAATCATATTTTGTAATATAGGCGGATAGGGGGACCATAGGAGTGCAGTGGTGTGTGTGTCTTGATATGAAGCCATCTCATTTTCACCCCAGGGGACCCCAGGGCAGACTGAGACACACACACACACACACACACACACACACACACACACACACACACACACACACACACACACACAAGAAGTATGTGTCATCAGGGGCTGAAAGAAGCCAATCCTATGATCAAAGAGCTGCTGCCACAGGAAATTGAGTTATTTTTACTGTATAATCATTTGTAAGGTAGACATTTCAGACATTATGATACAGCCTGTGTGTGTGTGTGTGTGTGTGTACACACTAGCATGTAAAAATATCAAAGCTCTGATTCTGGGGATTTTTAGGTTTTTAATATCAGTTGAAGGATTACATGTTCCTCTGTGAGGTGAGAGAAAGTCAGTGACCTTTAGGCCTATGCAACCCTTTAAAAAAACTCACAAACACCATCCTGTTCAAAAGCTTTAAATGATCTAAATAATGACTGTCCTCCTTTAGAGGCCAAGGTAGAACCACCATGATGTCCATGATTAGCTTGGAGGTTGGGGTGAATGGTTTGGCATACAAAGTGTTTGACTTTGACAACTGAGACCATGGTTTGCATCCTGTCTCATATCAGTCAATGTTGTTGTTTTTAGCCATGCTAGCGGCATGGCTCAAGGGATGTCAGTGGGTCGATCAACCACTTTGCTCCAGTCTGAAATGACTCAACAAACAATGGATGGATTGCCATGAAATTTTGTAGATATTCATGGTCCCCAGAGGCTGACGCCTACTGGTGATGCCTTGACTTTTCATCTAGTGCCACCAGCAGGTTTATGTTTTCACTTATCCAGTGAAATATCTTGACATGGAGTGGATAGATTGGCATAAAATGTGGTACAGACATTCATGCATCCCAGATGGTGAATCCTCAGCATATTAACATGGTGATGTTAGCATTTAGCTCAAAGCACCACTGTTCCTCAGTACAGCCTCACAGTGCACAGTCCATGTTTTCATGACCGTGATCTTGTCCTAACCTTAACCAACTGCAGCCTGTTGTACCAACTTGACGGCAATTGTTGATGTCAGCAGAATCTTTTTGGAAGTTTTCCAGAGACTTCTGTTGAGATGTTTACTATTTATGACCATATTTATGTGTGATACACCATCCTCACCTTAGCAAAAAACAATAAATGATCATTGAATTATTAATGAGGTAACGGACAAACACCTTGTATCATACGTTAGTTAGTTCACACGTGACTGGATATTTTACTCTCTACATATTTAATGAAACTGTTTTGTAGGTTTTTGAATTTCCACACCTAGCTAGTATTGGCTTTCTCTCCCATTTTACCTGAATGCTGCACTAGGTGACACGTCACACTCTGCGACAATGTTTTCATTACAGCCAATGTAGGTAAGTTACAGGTCTCTCTAAAAGGCTGCAGCTGATTCAGAACGCTGCTGTTAGAGTCCTCACTTAGACCAGGAGAACGGATCACATCACTCTAATTCTCAGATCTCTGCACTGGCTTCCTGTTTTTTAAAATAATTGACCCTACTGTATAAAATACTACTACTACTACCAAAGAGGGGACAGACCAGAAAATGCTACCATGAATCATTTCTGTAACTGATATGGGTCATTTTGGAAGGCACTGACAAACACCCTTTTTTGTCGTTTAGGTTTGAGACCTTTATGGCAAAAAACAAAAAAAAAAAAAACATGACTGTAAAGAGAGAAACAAGGATCTTTTGGAGCTGCAAGGGTTTAACCTGTCAGTGACACTACCACTGGCCTTCTTCACACTGGCAGTTTGGCCGTGTAGTGTCCATTGTCCTACGTTATTTATTTAACTTATAAGGTGTTAACACTACCAGTCTTTATAAAAATCAAAAAAACATGGTGATACTTGCAAAATCAATATATGCATCTATTTTCCATCTCTGCTATGATAGAAATACGCAATTTCTTTTAATACATTCATTGTATGCTGTGGGTCATGTTATACTGGTGGTCTATGGGCAGCCCTTAAACTTAAACAACAAAATATGACATTCTGATTATATTTTATTATATTTTATTTATTTAACTTTTCAGGTATACAGTATATGGCTTGGCCAGACAATTATTAATTACCTGGCAAAGAATTCATATAAAATGAATAACAAATATTAATTTTTCAATATTGGCACAAAATAGCAGCAATTATTCACAAATGCTGTTACAAGCCTTCAAAAACCCATACTAGTCCAATGCAAGTAGCTAAGTGCACTTGTTGCAAACCTGTTATGGATTGTGGCAGGTAGGAGCAGAAAGAAGTTGGCTGGGTAAGGAGGGAGGGAGGTTTTGAGGGATGGAGACTGTTGTAAATGTGGGATATAGTTTACGTATGGTTAGCCTACTTTTCATTATTATTACTCAGAGGGACGGTTCCCTTCCCACTGTGGTGATCCAGCCTCCTCTCTGTTTGCTTAGCCGAGTGGTTCCATATGGAAGAACACATCAGTGCAGCATCTGGCACCGCAGAGAGAGGAGACAAACAGGTCTGAAGCAGGACACGTGTGTTCACAGCAACTACCCACTACTGTGTACAAGTCCTCATGTCAGCTGTAAGACCTATAACTGTTCTGTGTCAGGATCATGCTTTACTTGCTTAGATGCATAACGTACTTCAGGAGAATCAGCTGCATCTTCTCAAAATCATTTCTGACACATATCTGGTGTGTCACAGATTCTTTAGCATCAATCAAAAAGGAGCCACAAAGGGTTACACTGTTGTGCAAGGGCTGTCAAATGCTGAGTGATTGCCTGGTATCACTTGGGAAATACTCTACAGGTTTTAAGGGCACTTATTAACACTTCCTTAGACAGGGAATGTTCCCTGAAGTAAGGGCATGTTATTTTATTAACCTCCTTATAGTACACAGAAACACACACACACACACACACACACACACACACACACCAGAGGGCAAAGGGCTCTCTGGAGAAAAAACACATTTAAACAATTATCAGGCTACTGTAAGGCCATGGTGCATAGACGCATCCTAAATTGCAGTACCTAAACTGCCCAAGAAAATGTATATATTCCTGAAGGAAGGAACATGTTGAGCATGACATAAACAACGGCCTCAGGCTTCACTTCGTCTTTTCTAATGGTGGAGCGTGAATGCAAAGTAGTTACTCAATTGAAGCGGGTGTTTGCTGTTTGATGAAATCAAGATGAGAACTGTCTCTCTTTTTTTAGTTTGTTCTTTTGTACGTCACATGCAATCTCTCTCATGCTGCTGATCACGTTTTAATACAACCTGATTGATGTATCTGTGGTTGATGTATCTTGATTCATCTATCGCTGTGTTCTCGCGTTTTTAAAATCACACTGATGAGTCCAGTAGAGGTGCCCTCACCCACCAAGTCATTCATGTTTTGTTTGTCTACCATGCATGGAATCTCAGACATCACTGAACAGATGGTTAAAAAGTGCCGCTATTTCATTTCACCGTTGGAATGTTTCCATTCATGGGACCAATGGTGCAACAGCATTTTTTAGATGATTCAGATTTGCACTTAAATTTTTTGCTAAAATCTGGTGAAATTACGCATTTACTTTAACTGCTGATGAAATAATTCTTTTTAACAATGTATTTGACATTTTTCAAAAGCGTCCCAAGACTGATTGGCTCACTGGGGCACTACCATTATGTTAACTATTACCTTGTTTAATGTTAACATATCTATTTATGCTAGAGATCAAATACATGTATGTGGACACTGTAGTTTATGGCCACTTTACAGCCAAAATGCTGCTTAAGCGGGGCAAGAAGTGCCAAGTCAGATCATTTACTCAAGTAAACATTACCACAATGTAGTACATTACAAGTAAACGTTCTGCATTCAGCATCCAGTGAGTTTTACGTTATTATATATTATATTGTTAGATCATTATAACAGATGCATTAATGTGTAAGTGACACATTAATTAATAAAGTGATGTGTTTGGTCAAGGTGGAGCTAATTTTCAACTACTTTATACACTGTTATGTATTTAAATCATCAATCATCACTCATAACTAAAGCTGTGAAATACAGTATGTATGCAGTGGAGTAAAAAGTACAGTATTCCCCTTGAAAATGTAGTGAAGTACCTAAAAATTGTACATCACCCCAGTACTTGAGTAAATGTACTTAGTTTCATTCCACCACTGCTATAATTGCTCCAGCCATTTAAAAATATACTAGTAAATAGTTAGAATTTTTGACTAAAACAGTACCATCATATGTTTACTTTCAGAGTGGCCTTGAGCTGTCATCAGTGTGATGCATGTATAAATCCAATGTGTTTGTGCAGCCCAACACAGCCAGGAGGATTATTACCAACAGTAGAACTCTCATCCTTCAACAACCAAACATTCCTCATCCTGTGGAGAGACGGCTTTGGTTGTTGGAGAGGAAGTTAAACAATGACTCACTTTACTGACAGACAAGAGCAAATCGATATCATATGTCAGCGAAAGTCTTCTTAGCGTTCACCTGGATGGTTTCTCCCTGAGTTAAAACTCTTGTATTTTGGGAGAAATGAAATCGCCGCTAATTCAATTTACACTGATTACATTGTAGCACCTAACATGTAGCTATTGTTTGCTTTTAACCAGGAACCTCCCCTGGTCCTCTTTGCCCCCCCTCTTGGTTCCCCTTTCCTTCGCCTCATGTGGGCCGCAGCTCCTCACCACCTCTGCAGCCAATTTTTGGGAAAGGGGTGAAGATGGGGCTTTTTTGGGGGGTGCAGGCGAGGCAAGTGGGGGTGTAGATGTTGTTAACCCTTGTTTCACACCAGCTGCTCAATACGGGAGGGTCACAGTTCAGCCTGTTGCAAACTTAATATACCTCAGGTGTTCTTCATTTTTACACCACTTGCCCCTTTAACTTGGACATACACTGGCCGTACTGTGACCATGTTTCTGTAACGGCATTTTGTAACAGCAGGGAGGCAGAACATAGATGGGGTCACTCAAAACACAGAATTATTTTTGGAAGAAATGCTGCACAGTTAGTATCATTTTATTCCTCTTACAAAATACCACAAGTTTCAACATATAAAATAAGTCTTTTCTGAAATAAAACTCTCTGACTATGTGACACAGTAAATCCGTCACAGTCATTGGGGTATCCTTCATTTCACTGTAATACCACCACCTTACTGTAACTTTTCTTTATTGAGCATAAATGTCTCAGCGCTGCCACAGACCATGCACAGTAGATGGTAAACAAGCTTTCAACTCCAGGATCAAATTGTCAGTCAAAATGTTCCTGTTCATAACTCATATTTTAAGCCCTCTCTGCCTCGCCTCTGTGTTGCGCTGCTTGATTCACACTTACGTCAGTCCGATGAGGAAAAGGCAGGAACTTCTTGGCTGGAACGTCTGTCTGTCACTCAGAGGAAAAGAGAACGTCTCTGCTTTTCTTAACGTCAAACCGCCGTGATTAAAGAAACACACAGCTTACTATGCCTGCATCTATAGCCTTCACAGGGGTAATTATGGCTGTGGTGACGGAGCAGGAGGGACTTGGCTAAGCCAGGCTAGGCTGGGTGGAGAGTCTACGATCATTGACCCCGGAGATACGGCAACCATTATCTCACCTCTAATTGTTGATTGATAAGAGGCCCTGGAAAGACGGGTTCTGCAAGCTTTTTTTCCCATGCAGATTAAACCGTACTGCTTAAAGTTGTTTCAAACAACATTGTTGCTGGAGGGTCAGAGGGCAACCGCATACTAGTGGCTAATGGTAGCAAATAATGTCAATCATGCCAAATGAGCCACTGGTGAGACTCGCTCCTGCTTCTCACTGGAATTTGAGGAATGAACTCACTGGGTGAAGGCTATTCTCTGGGACGAGAGCAAAACCTTTTAATCTCTGAGCTTTGATATCTCTCTTTCTCTCTGTTTTTGTAAGAAATAAATGTTCCACACATGATCTCCATTTCTGACTTGTTTCACCCATCTATCTCTGTGTCCGTATTTCCCCTATATAAAACAGACAAAGATGGAGTGAGTCATGGTGTCAGAGTCCAGACTGTCTTTTATTAATGGCTTCAAACTGAGTGAAGTTAGTGGATGATGAATCGTACGTCATATAATAGCTGTGCTTCACAGACACGAGGGCTTTATTCTCACCTGTGATATCCTGTTTGTCCCTTCAGAGTATGTACATGTGTAATTCAGTGTCTGGTACAGCTCATCCAACACTTCAGCTGTGAGAATAATTAGCAGCAGAGTAGCTCAACCTTTTACAGGTACAATGTTTTAAGCCAAGCTAGCAGCGTGGCTCCATGCCATGAAATAGCATGACTGTAGATTCTTAGCTCTTAGGCGTATAAGGATTCCTGGCCCTTTTTTAGGCACTAAACAGTCAAAATGCATGTGTCCTTATTTACTAAAGGACTGCACCAATGTTTTGTGTGGTAAAATGGAAGGAATGCAGCATAGTTGAATATTGCACGTTTGGTCTCATATAATATGTATTTTAAGGTTTAAGCACACAAAATGCAAAGAGGGAATGGAAATTCATACAAAGAAGGCAAGTTTGCATCCAAATTTAGCACAAAACTTTTAATGAATTTCTAGAAAATCAGCAAAAGCTAAAAGCTAAATTAATGCCTGTTTCCATCCACTACTGTTACGCGAATATTAGGAGTTGGGTGTATCGAGATTGGTGGCACTAACTCTCTGATCGGGTGCCATTAAGCCATTGTGCTTAAAAACCAGTGGATGGAAACGCACTTAAAGCTGCTTCACTTGATTTATTACCACAGACGCAGAGAAAATTGTATTAAAATTTAACGTCTGAGTAGGTGTTAAATATGTAGCGCTGTTTTATTGTACATAGGATGAGGAACTAGCTGGGTTGAAACACACACACAGAGAGAGAAACGCTAATTAAAAGTGTCATTATAGTCACAAAAAGAGCAGCAATGCAACAACCTGTTATTTTCCACATGGCTTTACCTTTCTGTCAGGTTCAGGTTACTTTATTTGTACCTGTAGGTAGAAGCATTCTGTTTCCTGCAGCTGCAGACTTTAATGGCTTTCAGCAGTTCCAGTCCAATGCAATATGATTGAAGCAACAAGATTAGCATGTTTAAATCTGTTTACAGAAATAATCTCGTCAAGTTTTGCCATCAATCTCTGACATTAATTTATCGTAACTCATTCAATCAATTTTGAATCAATCTTTCTTTTTTAACATGGGGAGCGAGAGGGGTATGACCAAAGCTCTATCAGTTGGGAGTTGAACCATGGACGTTGCAGTTATGTGATTTGCTCCTTGACCATTAGCCTACTGGCGCGCCCCAATCACTGATCGTTTAGATGAGCTGACAACATCAGGCCAATATTTCCTCCCATGTAGCCCTTCTTTTACAGGATCAATAAACGGACTGCATTTATATAGCGTTTTTCTAGTCTACCGACCACTCAAAGTGCTTAACACATTCACCCATTCACACACACATTCATACACTGATGGCAGAGGTTGCCATGCAAGGTGCCAACCTGCTTATCAGGAGTGGTTAGTGGTTTAGTGTCTTGCTCAAGGACACTTTCTCTGGCGGAACTGGGGATCAAAGCAGGAACCTTCCGATTACTAGATGCAAATGTCTTCTCTTCAACCAATATTTAAAGTCCAGCAGCAGAAAACACTTTCTTTCATGTCAAAACAGTCCAGCATCAGATCTTATTTAGCTGCATTCTATGCAAATCAGATGAGCTGTGGTTGGGCTCGTTAATCTTAGTAAATATCCAGCTAAACTGACAAATTGCAGCAAAGCAAATTTTCAAGTAAGCCGTAACAGTTCAGACATCTGAACACTAAATTTTGATCACAGTATCAAAAACATAACTTTAAGAGCTTTAAAAAACAGAAAAAAAATCTGTATTTATGATTTATATTTTTGGGCTTCAGTGAAGGCTTCATAAATCTTAGAGAGATTATCCTGTTTTCCTTTAGACTCCTCTCACCTTTCCTTTGTAGCCCCTTTGCTCACTGCTCGTGTACCTTCTCTATCACCTCATCTTTCTGGACGGAGCTTGCACATGTAGGCCCAGGGCCTCTCTTTCCAGAAGCTTCTTTTACTCGCTTCACCCCCTCCGCTCCCTGCTCCAGTGGTGGTGAAGGCCCAGACTAGTCCAGGCAGTGCCAAGGCAGGCCAGGCCAAACCTGCTCTCTGATAGGTCCGGGTGGACGATGATGTAGAGCCGGGCTAACTGGGAGTGATGGCTCAAGAGCTGTAATTCACATAGAGATGTGAGAGAGCATATCCCACATTCCCACAGTTCAGCAGCGCTCACCCCAGGTCTCTGCCACTGCTACAACACCTCCCACCTCACCTCTCACCCTCCCAACCTCCTCCATGAACTCTCCCCCCTTGACTCCCTGAGGCCGCATGACTGCAGGGGTGAAACAGCACCGAGGGTTAGGGTGTGGGGGGCTGCGGACGTTTGCCGCATTCAGAATTACATCTGTCCCTTAAGAGTGATCAATAACCTTTTATGCAGAAACTGGGAGAGCTCTGTGACCTCAGTACTGCCTGGTACAATTTAGTCACATTGCAGAAAGACTTGATGTGTTTAGTGGAACTAAACATATTATATTCTGACAGGTGACGTGTGTCTGTAGGTGTGTGTGTGTGTGTTTGGGAGGGGTGTGCGTTAAGGAGGTGGCAAGTAAAAGAGGTTGAAGGCAGGGATGTGGTCTTCCAGAAGGAAAGCTCAGTAAAAATTCCTCTGGGGAAAGAACACACATGCCACTCTGTGTTTTAGCAGTTTTATGGCTCGACTTTAGCGCTGTGCTGCATGAGAGAGATTGATGTACCTTTCAGCAAGGACAATGTGCTGTATGACTGTCTGTGTCGGGGGCTAGTGCACACCAGCTGCCCCAGTGTGTGTGTATGTATGTATGCGTCTCTACCACACAATACAGTAGGTACTGTAAAAAGCAATCTGAAATGCACAAATGCATCCAAATGCTCAATATTTTAAAGATTATTTTGTCCTTAAATGTGCAATCTATTTGATGTAAATTAATCCCAATACAAGCGGAGAAAGGCTACACTTGGTATAATGTAACCTACTGTTGCAAATATCAGAGAGGTGGAAGAAGTACTAAGACCGTTTATGTAAAAATAGCAATACCACAATGTAAACATACTCCATTCAAAATAATACTTAAAGCTGCATTCACAGATTTTTTTTTACCACTTGGGGGTAGTGCTAAAAGCTGTGAACACAACATAGCACAATGTGACTGAACCAACCAAAACAATGAGCTGAAAGACACTAAAATGCTCCGTAGAGCAGAGAGGAACTGCAGAGCTGGATAGCAATTCTCTGGGTTTTTTCACTAAGCAACTACTGTTGGAATGTAATCATCCATTTTATGCTACTTCATACTTTTACTCCACTACATTACAAAGGGAAATGAAGGCAATGAAGTTATTTGATAACTTTAGTTAGTTTATTATTGATACAAAATATAATCAACAAAAAAATATGATGTATAATTATCGATTTCTGTAAGATACCCAGTAATCAGTAGAAATAGTAATTTGACTGATTATAATTATAGAATAATTATAATCCAATAATATAATATACATTGTTCTGAAATGGGCCATTCTGCATAATGAGTAATTTTACTTTTGGTACTTTAAGTACATTTGGACGCTAATACTTTTGTACTTTTACTTAAGTAACATTTTGAATGCAGGACGATATAAAAATATGGATTAGAGCAGCTTTAAATAAGTACTGGCATCACAAGTTACTTTTGACAACAAATCATTATGTCGAATGGCTCCTTTCATGGTATTATATTATTAAGAATTAAATCATTAGGCCATTACTGATGCATTAGCATCTAAGCAGCATTTTAATGTTGTAGCTGGTTGAGAAGGAGCTATTTCTAACTAATATTTGGATTTCCTAGATATATGAATTTTTATATAAGATGATCACATAATCATTTGATGAAAAATCGTACCTTGCAAAGCAACTAACTTCAGTGGTCAAAAAATGTAGTGTATAATATGCACAATACTTGCCTCCAAAATGTAGTGGAGAGTAGAAGTATAATGTAGTCTCAAATGAAAACACTCAAGTAAAATAGCAGTGCCTTAAAATTCTGCTTATGTACAGTACTCGGGTAAAGGTGTTACTTTCCACCGCTGCAGAGCTCTCTATCAGATTCATAAGTTGAGCTTTCATGTGCCCTTGTCCTCCTTGAAGTTCAGCTCTGTCTTTTAACTATCAAAGTATCCCTCTTTGTTCTAAATGACAGACAAGAACTATATCACAGTAAACCACAATGACACTCAAAAGCAAGTATTTTTACAACCTGCAAGCATCAGTGACCAAATCTAAAAGATTGGTTAATTCCACTGTTGACCTGATTAGGAGCCGGTGGATGTGTCTACGAGAGGCAGCCAAGCCTTTTCAACTCAGCAAGGTGCCGGGGAGAGAGGGTAATGAGCTTTAAGCTGCACTGCTATGCCTCTCCCTGCCTTTGCTTCACCACCTTTCAGGTCCAAGCTTATTTTGAAGAGGAGGCTCAGAGCTATAAACCCTCATAGTAAGTTTTGGGTTCACTTTGCCAAGCTACTCTTGAGAGAACTTTTGGACGTGAAGTGCCGCATGTGATTTTTTTCCCCTCTTGTTCTGTTTTAAGAAGGAAATCTTTTGTTGTTTTCTGAATCCCATCAGAGCTCAAGAAGCCAACATTAGAAACAGAGGGATAAAACTCAGGTTGAAACAGGTCACAGGACTTTTATTTAACACTGAATTCTTGCCATCCTTCATTCTGTCCACATGGGTGCCATAAGTACAAATATGTGTGGCAGTATGTTTATCCATGTGTTTTATGCATATGGGGAGTTTTCCCTGTGTTTTGTATGTGTGATGGTGTGTATGACAGGACTCTAAAATCATAAACAGAACCTGCTCCCTCCTCGCTTGCCAAACGCGTTCCAAGGAGCCAACAAAACAATTGAGTTCAGTTGAATTTGTCACTCCAAATTGACCCTAAAAACAATTAAGTCATAGGGACCATTAACTATGTATTACCATCATAAAACATGTTCCTGCACTAGAAAAAGAAAAGGGGGTAAAACTGTGGTCACAGGAAATGAGGTAATAAGGACTGCACAGCTAGTCAACCTGTCTTGCTGCTGCACTGCCTCGCTGACCTGAGGGGAGCCAGATGAACTTTTTTTTGGGGTGGGGAAAGGGAAGGGTGGCTTGGAGGGGTGAAGGGGTGGCGGGTCAGTGGGTGGGGGGGAGCAGGGGGATTTGAGCAAAGCACGCTCTCTAATCTTGCACTCAGCCAAGCGATCTCATGATGCAGAAGGCTTAGCCACTGCAGTGAAAGCAATCTAATGGCCAATGAGTAATCAACACTATTGCCTGTCTCGACTAATATCCCTACGGCCTAGTCCGCTGAAGCAGGGAAAGTTCTCCATCTAGGCCCTGCTTCACAGGAGGAAGGGAGGGAAAAAAAGAAAAAGAGTGCGAGACACACAAAATAGAGACATAAATATGCATTTGATTTACATTTGGATGCGGCAAAGACTTCCTTTCCGACCATCAGGAGTAACATTTGTTTGGGAGACTCTGAGGAATTTAAAAGCTGTCACATGGTTGATTCATTCCCATAAAGCAGTATGTTTTGCATGCTCAAAGCCCCTTTCCCAGCTTGCTTAAGAATTTCAGCATAACCTGTATGACTATAATCAAGGGATCAACTGAAGGATAACAGAGAACATAATTCTTCAAGTCTCCTCTGGGCAAAAAAGCAAAACATGCACTGTGTCCGCGTCTGGTTTTAAAAAGTCCTCTTCAGTGGTTTTGGATTTCAGGTCTTGATTTTTCAGCTGTCCTGGCATGGAGCGGCATGCGTGGCATGAGGGAGCACCACTGAATCAGATGGAGTAATGAGGGAGAGGGGCTTGTTTGATTAGATTTATGGAATGCATTAAACAGCTTTTATTCAGCTGGAAAGGTTAGGTGGCCTGGCAGCTGTGAAAGGACTCGTCTCCCCAGTTGTAATTTAACGTGCCAGCCCCACCCCTTCCACAGTGATGGTTGGATCCACCTGCCAGGTCAGACACTGAGCCAAGACCTAAGAATAGGTAAAGGTGGGGGTTGGGGAGGATACCTGCTCTTCATTAAAATGAGTCTCCCATTAATTTTTCTTGGTAGTACATGTTCCTTGCTTCTTTTTCAGGAACCTCATGAATGTGTTCTGGCTCTCAGAATCACTTGTACAGGTTTGTCCTCAAGCCAAAGGAAACTTGCTGCAATCTCAAATGTAACTGTTTTGGCTCAGTTTTTAGGATTGAATCCACACATTTAGCTCTTTGTGGGTTCAGAACGGATGAAATGTTCAATTAAAAACATTTTGTCAAATGGTATCTCAACCAAATCCAAAATTATATTACGTTCTGCAGTCAACACTGTTCTGCTTTTGACTTAAATGAACAGATGAGATCTCAACAGCGATGGCTCTGAACAACTGAAACTTGAGCAGAACCGTTTGCAGAGACCTAAATTTTTTCCCTCAGATCCATTGACTGGGGAATTAGTTGAGTTTATTGTACAATACATTTATACTAATAGACAGGAAAATATTCTCATGCCAGCATAGCAGTGGCTTTCATAATTGGTTCAGTTTTTGCTTTCCCCTCTAAATTCATCTTTCATCATTACACTCATTAAGATTAGTCTCTAAAAGGTTTGACATGCCCATTTATCCCATACTCCCAAAGTGACTTTGGTACAGCATGAAGGAATTTCAATGTGACATTATAACTCGAACTGGGAGAATTATGTTCCAGTCCAGAGTAAATATGTGGGTTCTGTTCCTTGCTAATAGCACTATTGTTTTCCTTAATTCGTGCTTTATTTAATGTTCAGTTAGTAATTTTGCTAAAATTGGCCTTGAGGTTTTGGTCCGGGATGAAGGGGTTCAAAGTGGATCACTCCACCAAAACCAGTGACAGGATCCATCTCTCAGAGAGAAGAATAGCAGTGAAAGTGGAAGCCAGCTAACCTCTGTCAAAACTGCCATCCATCACTCTGCGTTTTAACCCCGGCCACACTGAAAGACAGCCAATTACTTGGGCCAGTGGATGAAATAAATACGTCCTCACATTAGGGCCCATTACCAGGCCTCTCTCTCCCATTTCTACCCCTGGTCTATGGAGGGACTGAGCGGTGGCTCAGCCCCAGACCATTATGTCTGTCTAAGATCTACCAAACTATAGCCCTCTGTTGAGAGGTCTCCATCCACACAACCTCTATAGAGCACTCTAACTGGGCAAATGGCTGAAACTACTCACTCTGACACTGACAGTAATATATCCCTGCAACAATCCCAGTCACCAGTGATTTTTTTATGTCTTTTTTTTAGCTTTACTGTTGTCTTATTTGAATTCAGACTGATTTCTTCATTCATTCCTCAGCTCACAATCACATTTAACAAACTTGCAAATACCTTTTTACACTTGTTCATCATGTCTATCATGTCAAACTGTGGGCTTTTCAGACATGCACATCTTTATGTACATATGATGGCAATTTTATGTCTCTTATCTGAATAAGTGTCTAAATTGTATTTTTTTTCTTTACAGTGTAAAGACTACATTAATCTTATGACATTACATCAGTCTTTTTCAGCCCTGTTAAGACAATAATGAATTACTTAAGCATCATCTCCCATGCACAAATACATTAAAACCAGTTTAATTAAATTAGGAAACACCATGAATGAGACAATTTTAGGAGATGTCAGCTCAAAATGATTTCCCCCCCTCATGGTTGGGGGCAAATGCAGTAAAAAGAAACCAGACCAGAATAATAAATAAGACCAGAACTCCCTCTCTATTTTTCACATTCATCAGTAGTGTTGGGCAAGTTACTTGAAAAATATAATCAATTATTCATCACACATTACGCATTGCGTTACTTTAAGAATTACTCAACTGCAAAAGTAATCAGTAAAATTACTTGTTACATTACTTTCATTACTCTGCCCAGCTCCAAGGTGCCTTTAAACAACTCCAAATCCTCCACAACCACAAGTCACATATTCTGTATTTCACACATTTAGAAATAGAAAATGGGACATTGTGGTTTAACAAACAGCCAGCTTACGTTTTGGAGGTATTTACCATCAAAAGCTAGCTTAACGTGACTGCACACAGCACATCAAAAGTCTCGTCTTCACAGTGAAGCCATCACTGTCACACAATGAGCACACACTCTCACTGAATGCAAAGAGAACACACTAACCATCGAAGTCCCAGTAAGACAGAGAACGAGCCGACCCCGCAAAGTGTCAAAGTAACGGAGCGTTACTGGGATTAATAATGCATGGATGAAATTATGAACATCTAGCAAAACTCTTTACATCATGTGAGCAAATAGGAATTAAATGAGAGCCCAAACTTGTCTTGTCATGCCATGCTTGTTTACTGTTGGAGATTATAAAATAGGCAGCAGATTTCAATGTCTAATAAATAAGGAAATTGATGAGAAAACGTATTAGTGGCTTCACTGTGAGAAATGGGCCGAGATAGTGATTAATAAGGATTTAATGGAAAATAAGTTCCAGCAAATAATAATAACTTTTAAACTCATCACTTTACTGAATGTTGTCTGAATGACGTATTCCCTGTGTGAAAAGGACTTATATCTACCCAGTGTACCCACATGTATATTGACCTGCTATTATGATGGATTAGCACTGGAGTGCTGCCATAGCCGCTACCATTAGCTACAATGTCAAGAGAGAAAAGCTTTGACAACTACCTATAGCTGCTTCTATCTTCTCTTCAGAGGGCTTGTGGAGAGGCTCTTCATCAATCCATTCACCACATACGCTACTTAACTCCTTTTTGGTCCCATGGATCTGTATTTTAGTTGATTCCAGGTGTCCGAAGTTTACAGGCATCTATTTTTTTTCCTCCAGAACAATAAACTCTGAGGGGCTCAAGTAAAGGGGACCGAGTGGGGAAGTGGGGGGGGGCACCGTTTATTAGACAGCAAATAGCCGGCCAGTGGGTTTATGATGTGGAAGGTCATTGTTGGTTAATAAGTGGCCACATGAGTGCAGGCAGGTGCTGTGTTAACACCTTCTCTTTACTCGCCTTTCCAGCAGAGGCCATTCATCAGCCCAGTGTTAATGAAGGCCATATAATTAATAGGTGGATGGCAGAGAAAGCCCCCCGAGTTAATCAATGCAGGCCTGTTTGAAGAGCAGGGCTAAGATGGGACACCGGGGGTTTCTAAAAGGGAGGTTGAAGAGTGTGGGCTTTTTAAGAGACATGCAGGTCACTGAGACGACGAGTGGGAACTCTGATGGCCTTCGCTCCCAAGCTTTGTTCAGGTGTGTGACGTCACCGCATCTGCAAGTGATGTTTACAGAAATGGGTCAGCAGCAACTAACCTATGTGGAACGTAAAGCATTCTGATAAGGAATTTTAGAAGAAAGATGGAAGGAGCCGCAGTAACATGCACATTGTTTCAATGAAGCAGTGCAGCAGTTCAAATGATTTAACCTTTTCTTTTTTCTTAGACAGTATAGCCCAAACCGTTTTTCTGGCCCCATGCTCACTCCTTCACCTGCACCTTATCTCCACAAATGGAGTGTTGACTTTCTGTTCTTCAAAGGAGAAATACTGTCAGACTGCTGCTAATGGGGATCAGGAGAGGCTACTGTTCTGGGACTTGTCAAGCCCTGTCCAACCTGCCATCCTGGCCTGAAGTGTGGGAGCTATTTAACCTCTCCTCCTCTTTCTTTCTCACATTCTCTCATTTTCTCTCTCCCCCTTCTGTGCATTAGCTCTTTTTTCTCCCTTTCTTCCCTCTCACGCGTTATGATTTTTTTCTGTCATACTTACTGCATGCCATCATGTGTCATCTGATTACGCAGGCAATGTGAGTTTCATTTAGATAAGTAACTGTACTGTATGTGATCAGAGGCTTGCATTTTTGTGGAATGATGCCACCTCCTTCAGTGCTGATCTGTTGGGGAAATTATCATCCCCCCACCAACCCACCGCTTTACCTCAACCACACACGCAGATATTGTTGTTTCTTTAGAATAACCTAAAGCATTTCCACTGCAACAGAATAAATCAGAGTTTTATTTTTTATTATCATGAATGTGTGGTTGTGTATTTGCTTTTACATTTGCATGTGTGTGCAAATGCATGTATGTGTGTCTTGCTTGCATTCTTGTAATATTTCTATGGCTGTGCACATATGTTAGCGTGGGCACAAGTGTCTATGTGCTTGTATATGTCCCTGTGTGTGTACTTTTTCGTATGCGTGCTCATATTTCTGCGGCCATGCAGTTCTCTGTGTGTGTGTCTGTGTGTCTGTGTGTGTGTAGAGGAAAGCTTGGTAGAAGGGTGGGCGAAGCTTTACAATGGTCAACTGAAAAGAACCATTCTTTTATTCAGCAATTAACCCCATCTGGGTAAATAATACGCTGTTGTGCAGCCGAGCCGTCACTGTTATACGCCGAGCCCTGAACCCGAGAGCACTTCAAACAGCAGCCGGTCACCCAAACGATGACAAGATGCTGCAGAAACCGCTTTTCACAAAGTATATAATGCAAAGTATTCAGTTTCACTGTACAGTTTTAGAAAAGCAGGAGATACCCTAGAAAGAGAGAGAAATGGAGAGAGAGGGAGAAAGAGAGGGGATAAGGGAGAGAACGAGGGAGCGGGAGGAAGAGGGCTAAAGCACCGGTGATATCACAGATAACAAGTCTGGATGCACTTACCTGCCTGGAAACCCGATCTTATTATTTTAAATTCTGGGGGCTCAGGCAATTATAAACAGAGAGCAGGGGACTCTGCAGCGGCAGGAGGGAGGGACGGGGGGGGTGAGGTGGGAGGGAGGGAGGTATGGGTTGTCCCACTGTGTGGATGTATGGTGTGAGAATTCAATTTGCTCATCTCCTGTTATCGTAACTCAATTTCCCCTTTCACACACACGCACGCACACATGCGCACAAGCTTGCCGCACATTAACGGCCTATCCAGTCATCTGACGAGTGAGTGAACTTCCTCGAGGAGGAGTGCAGGTAATTAACGTTGATCAGGACCGCTGCTCTCCAGATTTACAGTGAGAAGGAAGTGAATCTGATCCGGCGGACGTGAGAAACGGCGAGGAGAGGTGGGTCGGCGGCGTGGAGGGGCCTGGAGCCTCATTAAACAGGGGAACTGATCTTTCCACAGAGATCGGGGCCCATCAGGATCCCCATTACGGTTCTGCTCCTGGGGGCCCCGTTAACTCCACTCCCCCAAGCCTTTTGGAATGAGATTTGGCTTGAAGAGCAAGCCTCTTGTGTAGAACGCACAGCATAGGGACTCATGGACACACGCCAAACCACTAAGGGATGCAATAATGGTGTCAACTGTCACTTTACCTCCTCATACGCCCGCAGAAGAGCTGCTTTGCAACTTTTTTCATATTAAATAACTGTGTGTGTGCATGTGGATCTGCAGGTTGTGGCTAGCAAATATGCTAATGGTCAGAGTATATGAAAGTAGTAACAGCAATAAGCAGAAAGAAAAGAAAGCACAAGAAAACCCAAACACATAGTCAAAAATACCCCTGAATCAGTATTGGTTTTCTATGTTTGTAGAATCTACACCTTTGTCTCTAAAGCTGCCTTATCCTTCTAGCTTTATTTACATGAAAATGACTATTTGAGTATTTTTGCAGCTGTGTTTGCTGTCTGCACAAAGCCCCCAGGAACAGCGCTGGTCTGTGAGGCAATTTTGGCATAGTGGCCACAGTCTAAACTGCGTTTTAAACCCTGTTAAACATTAATACGTATGATGTATTGATTTTCATGCCATTCACACGCAAAAGAGAAGAAAATGGGCTTGAAGCTTTGGGATGCGCTTTCTAGCATATAGCACAAGTAAAACACGAGCCGTTACGCAACGTAATTAGATTTTTTTTTAAACTTTGGACAGAGCCAGGCTAGCTGTTTACCCCTGCTTCCAAGCTTTATGCTAAGCTAAGCTAAGCTAACCAGCTACTCACTCTAGCTTATATTTAACATCCAAACATGAGTGGTATCAATCTTCTCATCTAACTCTCAGCAAGAAAAAGAAGCATATTTCCCACAATGTCAAACTATTCCATTAACTAAGAGCTCCAGTTGTTTCTCTTGTTTTCCTCCAGGCTTTCTTCTTTTTTTGGCTTCGGTCTTTTGTAGTGGCAATTTCTTCTGAATAAAGAAACACTCAAGGCAATCACTTGTCTTTCTGTAGGCCATTACACTTTATAAAGTGGAGTCAATCAGAAAAGCTGCACATTCATTTGCTCAAGATGAAAAGTTTTCAACTTGATCAGACTCTGTTTCATTTTTTGCCACACAGAGCGAATCTACGTCTTTTTTAAACCTCCACTCACGTCTCTTCATTGACTTTTTGTGCTGCCCCCAAATTGCACTTGATCTGCACCATACCTATCAACAGGTTTCAAATTAGCTGTGGGTTTTGTGAGCATGAACATGGAGGACAGGGGTCAGTGGCAGTTGCACAGTACACACACACAGACACACAAGCTCCTAGTTAGCGTACATTTGTCATTTGACAACAAAAATACATCACTTAAATTGAGCGGTGAACACAAAACCAAGAGGAAGGGGAATGGGATTATGTTACATGCACTGTGGGAAGCGTGACTGATTCAAACAATAATAACGCTAATTTATTTTTCTTTAATGAAAAATACTTCACACCGCATTTCGACATGAGGGAATAAACAACCGAGGGAGAGCTCTTGTGTTGAGCTCTCAGCTGCGTGTTTATGTATTTCTTCTTGCCAAATCATGGTTGGCAGCGTGCTGGGGTTCTGTTATTACCCCAGAACTAATCTTCTCGAATCAAACATCCACAGAAATATCAAAGCACCAATGATTTGTATGTTTTACTTATCAAGTTGCAAAATCTGCAATCTGCGGCTGGCTCTCAACTTGTGTAATTCCTTAAACAAACGGGTAAACATCCTGTGTTTACGAAGCAGATAAACCCCTTAAAGTAGTTCATTCCATTCTTGAGAAAACATATTTAGTTATAGATGAGTAGTTGGCAACACAGACTGGATGTCAACACTTTAAAGATTTTTTTTAAATGTTTGTGCAGTCCTGGTTTTTATCAGGCATCAAGCTCTTTAGCATCCCGACAGGATGATGCTGCAGCAAAAGCTAAAAAACAATCTCTTGCAAAGAGGCCTTCCTGACTGTTCTGTCCTCTCTCTTCATCCTGCGGTTTATTATCTAATCAGCTCGGCCCTTGGACACACAGCCACGCTCAATGGACCCAGACCACATGGCCAATAGAGTACCCAACAGACTGTGTCATCTCAGCCCGCTGAATCAAAAACAAACACAGGGGCTAGTTCGCTTTTGTGAGGAGACCAGGATTAAGTGAGAAGACTTCCCACCCTCCTGCACCGTTTATTTTAGCTTCGTTTACGCTCCTTGAATTTGATATATTCTCACGTCTTGTCACTGTTTTGTCAAGTTAACCACTGGAATTGGGGATTTTTAATTGTGTTTTTGCAATTGTTTTATGTTTCCTCAGTTAATGATAATTTGTGAAATCTGCAATGTTTAACTGCACCTCAAACACTTTTACTTTGACCTAAACGTTAAATGTGTGGCATCTGAGGCTGTTTCAGATTCTAAATAGCCTACAGTCAAATCCCCACGCATTCACACACATTCACACACACCTCTGGATTACCACAGAGCAGAAGGGGGACAGATCCCGACAACATCACAAAACAAGACAACAGGCACAATTACAGAGCAGCCTGGAGACAATCCCGCACTTTAATGAAAGTCCAGTTTCCCCTGCCCCAGGTAAGTGCTCAACGTGATTGTATCTGTGAAACAATTACACTGTCACAATCAAAGCAAGATGCCTTTAAATGGTCTGTCAAGGCCCTCAGTGGGGCTAATAATCACTCATCTCTTTCCCACTGTGTCACTGAGGTGCTGAATCCTCCCTTTGTTCTGCACATCACCTGCCTCTCAATAGACTGCTTGGTGTTACACTTCAGGCACTTAGACGGCCACGCTTTCAAAGGGGGGCCGGGTCCCTGAGGGTATGCGAGCTCTGAGTAGATATCCAACAACTAGCTTTTCAAAATCACCCCTTTTTCTCTCTGAGACCAGCTCAGAGTAGGATTTGTTGAGAAAACCTTTATTATTCTAGCTTGTGTTTTTATACTGCACTCCCGTGTCATGTCTTTTCCTGAAGTTTTTTTCTTATTGGCTAGGAGGCCCAGAGGTAAGCTGTAATACTGGGAGCAGTCAGCTGCCAAAGGGAGATAATACCCTCCCTAATTTATAGAGTTATCACATATCCTCGTCGGAGCATAAAGTGCATCCACTTACTTCCAAATGCTCTGCAGATTTCCATTTTCCTCCTCCCCTTTAAGTTAATACCTGTTTCATGTTTAACATCAATTAAAGGTATAAGGGTAATTAGAGAAGACATGGGAGAAAAAGAGGGTATCCTGCAGTTTCTCTTCCACAGTTTAATGATTCGCCAGCAGCCCCGACATGTGGCATGTCTGGAATGTTTGTCCCTCCATTCAGAGCATGAGAGTTATTGTGTCAGGAGAGGGAAGAAAGGGATCTATGTGGCTATCTCTGCGCACGCACACACACACGAGCAAATTGTGTTTGAGTGTGTTTTTGTACTGTGTTTGTAGGCTCCGTGCCCACTGGTCATTGTAAGAAAGGGTAAAAAGAGGGTTAGATGGTTTTAAATGATCCACCAGTTGATCCGCGTTGCCATTCTTGCTCACGAGAACCCCTCGTTGCAGCTGGTTTTGGTTTCCCTGATTCACCACTGTACAGAAACACACACAGTAATGGGTTCAAATTTTATACCTTGTTTTTCCTTCCCGTCTCCTCTCTTGCCTGTCCTCCACTTCAGGGCACCAACTCCAACTTTTCTCTCACTCTCTTTCCCACTCTTCATTCACTCTGTCCCTGGGACACCCCATTCATTTATTTTTTATTAAACTTCAGCGCTCTCCGAGACTCATTTCCTGCGGTTCCTGGTGGAACAGAGAGCACGCTGGGAGTTTCCCAGAGACTGGCAGGGGTCGGGAATGATGCCAGAGGAGCAAAGCTTGGGGTTGGTTTGGTTTGGGATGGTGAAAAAGGGAGGGAGTGCGCTGTCATCGTGGAATTTATTAGGATGGCCGCTTTTCTCCATGAGAGATTATTCTGTAAAATAAATAATAAGCTGACATTTTGATATTGCTTTCCAATAAAAATACAGGCATCGGTGGGCAGAAGATAACAAAATCAACATGAGAACTACCTGCAGCATACAGGCAGGACAGGCATCCACAGTGGATTCACAGTCCACACTAAAATACCAAAACAGACAAGCTGTTTAAAATGTTCTTCTTCTTTCCCTTATTTAAGTTAAATGGAAGTTGGCAAACAATGACATGGTAAATTATCGCCACCACCTGGTAAGAATGTGGTTGGATGAATAGACCATTTTGACAAACATGGCTGGACTTTCCGCTAGTGTCTGAATTGATCAATTGTTTTGTTCTACAGTATAGGCACACATGACACAGGTGTCATTCACACATCTTTCTCTCTGTGCTGTCAGACGACTGCGCAACTCAAGTATAAAATAGTTATTGGATTGACATAAACGTTACCTGCTAACCTGGCTGCTGTGTTGGGACTCAAACAAATCACTGGTTTGTGTCTGTGTAGTTGTCTTACAGAAAGAAAACATGTCAGTGACAACACCTGTATTCTGTGATCTGAGAGTTGAAGGCAACAGGAAACTGGCTTCATAGCAGTACTACTAAGAGGAAGAACCCATATTTGTGAGAGGTTGACAATCTGACAATCATATGTTAGCATTTTCAAAAAGATACATTTTCCCTTGGTGACTATTCTGCTATTTGATATGACTGGCCCCTTGAATTTTGTATCTTATTTACAGTGTTGTTTGTCAATGTGTTATGGTGTTGACTACACTGGCAGCTGAAATTGACCATTACACTGGTGCTGTTTGTTTCATGCCTTGAAACCAATAAACAGATTAAAAAAACCCAAACCCCACTAAGGAGAATAAAACTTTAAATCACACACAAAACAAACACATTTGCCTGTCCACACTTCAATGACAGAAACATAAACAATGTAATTCTTACTTTTCTTTATTTTTTTTAGTAGATCTTAGAGCGATTTAGCAGCTTCAGTATCTGTAAGAGAATCATACCTGTTTAAGGGTTGCTTTGTGTTTCAAAAAGAAACTTTTATGAAGTTTTTTTTTTCTTCTTCTTTAAAGAATCACTGTGCAAGATTTCTTTGTATAATGATCTGTTAGATTAAAAAATGCATACATATACAAAAAATTTGGACTTGGTATACAAACTCCTGTATTATGAAATGTATCTGCATTAGCGTGGGGGACTATATTGGTAACAAAGACCATAGCCTACAAACACATTATTTTTACTGTGAAAGGGTCCTGTACCATACTAAAAACACCCACAATTTATTCATTACAAATATTTTATAGTTGTATAGGTCATTTATTTATTGTAAATGTGTCATTTGTATAAGATCATTTAGTTATCTGATGAAAAAATCCAGCACACATCTCTAAGTCCAAGGATATATATAACACATTGCTAACCTCTTGTGCACAGATATGAAGCAACAAAGAGCCTGTGCACACACCAAGAGCACACAAACATACACCTTAACAGCCTGAATTAGAAAAGTGTTGTTCTGTTTTATTCACATCTGGCCTCTCATTTTTCCTCTTACATGATCTGACCATATGGAAGGTAACTGCATGAATTTTAATGTGAACAAACAACGCACATGGCCATGTATGAACTTGAAATATACTTGGTGGTGGTGGTGGGGGTTAGTGTGTGTATGTGTGTCTGTATGCACACAAATGAAGAGAATTAGGGGGTACCTTAGCAGTTTTATGAAACATGTACAATAAGAAACATATAATGTTGTTTTCATGGTTCTTAAATGAACCATCTGGGTACTTGTTGGCACAGACCCCTGTTTTTATGAGGTTTATTTTCTTTGCTGAAATAATGTACATTGCACTCTGGGGCAAAGTCCTTTGACACAGGGGACCCAGACACGCATCTGAGCAATCAAATTATCCCAGAAAATGGTTATATATGAAGTGCTTGGGGTATTGTTTGCAAATTAGTGCAATAAGAAATGTATCAGTGTGACAGGCAAGCGGTTTCTGCCTCAACCCCCAATGAAACATTGCTGGTATGGAGTAAAGACTTCCATACTGGCTAGTGTTGAGTAAGCCAGTCATAAATTGCCTTTTTGGCTCTAAAATATGTATGGAGTCTCTTGTTTAAAATTCTACACTATCAGACATAACTCTCTGGTCTGTTACACTGTCTGCATACGTATTGTTTTCTGCCATCTTGATTTAAAAAAAAACATTTCACAATTGTTTTGATGTACCTAATCAGAAGAACAGTTCACAGTGTGTGTGAGAATAATCTGGGTACACAAACTTGCACATCATTAGAAAATGTCACATACATTTTACATATCTTATGCTTGGGTAAAATATTGCACAAAGCCACAAGTAAATTACAACAATGCTAGTTAAAGAGATTGAGATGTTTGAGATCCAAAATTAAAAGAAGATGAAAATTACCAAAAAAGAAAAAAAAGAAAATGACAATGTGACTTAGTTTAGTAGTTACAGGTTTGTTTACCCAAACAGCTGGTATTTAATGTCTTCACATCATGTCCAGGTAACTGGGCAAATGAAGATATATGAAGAAGAAGAGAATATAATTTGGATATTCCAACAACACAATACACCCTCCCAACTCCCCCTCTCTGAATACCTCAGTTTAACCTCCATCCATGACATGCGGTGCTTACGAGCGCATTCATCATGACACAACAGTCTGACTTCCTGTCTCCGTGCTGACGGCAAGCTGTTAACTTAATGAGATGCATGCTAGCACTGAAGGTTTTTGGGAGACAGATTGGGCCTCCTGCTAACCGGGTCCACCACGGTCGGACCTCACCCTGGCAGCCCTGCAGGCGAACTGTTTGAGCAACCTGACCCTCTTTGCATAATTTAATTCTCTCAGTTAGCAGGCATATCCTTCGCAGAGCGAAACACAGGCTTATCATACAGGGTTCAGTGAAGGAATGTGTAATAGTAAGGCTGATTAAAGCTGATTAGAATATTAGAAAATGCTGTATATTTAGTAGGCCTACTGGTTCTTAAATTGGACCCTGGGGAGCCATATAGGAGGCTCCAAGGACCCTAAGCAACATGAAATACACTGTAATTTCACTGTGATTTTCATTCTCTAAAATAATCTAAATTTACTGTTCGCTAGTCCCCTCCTCCCTAGGTTTCAGTTGCCACGTCTGTCAACCTTTCCATTCTACCACAGCATATATGGAGTTAATGATAACGATGGTGGATTTACCGCTTGAAATTCTTAGTAATTTTTGAAACAAAGGGTCCCTGATTTCTGACATAAATCTGACAAAAGCAGACTTCTAATTTTTAGCTGGCAACCATCGATTTTGCTGGCTGAAATTACAACTTTTTTTTAGCAGATTTTATCATTTGTACTGTAGCGAGAGCTAATTAAGCCAACGTTAGCTGTATGAGTTGGTTCGTCTCTGGCTGGCTTTTTAATGTTTCCAGCTGACTTCTTTTAAAAGGTGAACCCTGAAAAAGGTGTTTTACATATTTTTGCACAGGAAAAAACACAGTTGATGATCCATGTAGAGGACAGAGGTAGGTATACTGCAAGGTGTTGATTGGTGGATGGAGAGCAGGTGGGTAGCAACAGATGAGTAGCAGGTGTGTCAGTTTCTGATTGGAAGTTCACCGGAGGCTGCGCCCCACCAGCACACGCACACACCCACACACACACAGACAAACACAGGAGGGGACAAACAGACAGAGACACTAGGAGTGGTACAGCTGTACCATGACAGTTTCAGCATGTAGCGAAATCCAAAGCTTGACAGGCCTGCCATGACTAGTTACAGTTGCTATTCTTTGACACACACATATGGGTATTTGAATGAATGTGAGAGTGAATGGTTGTCTGTCTGTCTGTGTCTGTGTTAGCCCTGCGACGAGTTGGCCACTGTCCAGGGTGTGCCCTGCCTAAGGCCCAAAGTCACTGGGATAGGCTCCAGTCACCCGCGACCCCTAACGGGACCAAGCGGTAGAAAATGGATGGATGGATATGGGTATTTGGGGGTGGTGACTAATCCGCCATGTTGTTGGAGGTGCAAACAAACAGATCATCTGCGTTGAGACTGCGCTATCATTCAGGTTATCACTGAAATATTACTATTTTTGTCGGTGCCAGTGCAAAACCAATGCATTGTAAAACACATTAATTTATTATCAGTCAGGGCGCTTGGTCTAAAACTGGTGTAAGTATCTGTATCATGTTACAATGTAGTATACTATCACCATTATTAACATTCTGACGGCATTGTGAGATTTCTATAAGTAAATTCGATGTAACGTTACTAACCAGGAGTTTCTAGCAGGTAAACGAAAATGTTTCCGAAGTTAACTGGTGACAATTCGTGATGATCATTTAACCAAACATCACCAGGCAAACTGTAGGGAATAGGGTTGCCCACTCTCTGAAATGGAAATACAGAATGCCGGCGGTTAAACCTGAACTCCAGCAGGGTCTGTATGAGAAACCGACCTAATGATAATAATAATAATAATAATAATAATAATAAAACTTTATTTATAGAGCACTCATCAAAACAAAGTACATGATGAAATATAAAGAAATAAAATACACAAAAGCAATAAAATAAACAGCCAGTTCAGGTTAAATCAGGATATACTTTCCGATAAAGATGTGTTTTGAGAGGAGACTTAAAAGAAGACACTGACTCAGACAACCTGATTTCTTTGGGTAAGTTGTTCCAGAGCCTCGGGGCCCTGATGGATAAGCTCTGTCCCCCTTAGTTTTCATCCTGGACTCAGGAAGAGACAGAAGACCCCTGCCCGAAGATCTAATGATGATGCAGTGTGGGATGAGAGATAAGACATTAAAGGTGGGGTATGCGATTCTGGAGAAATCCAATACCACAACAAATACCATTATATAGAGCGAACAACGATGCAGAAAGTAATGTAACTAACGTTAGCTAGGTTGTGGGTTAGCAAACTGTCCCTACAGTTGCTGCTGTGAAGCTAACAGCCAGAGAGGACGAGACGGTTTCACAGAGCCAGCACACCAGCTCCAGAGAGCGATACTGACAACTCTCCTGATACTATAGCAAACATCACAGCAGCAGCATATCTTGACAAACTAGAAAATAAGCTGAATGTCCCTGGGCAAGTCATTTAACGTTACCTGACACACAAATCATGGCTGGAGTTTTTTTCAGCGCACATACTGAATGGACAGCTAGCGGACCGTGAGGAGACATTCACTGAATTTGACAAAAAGACATGTATTGGATTTGAATCACATACCCCACCTTAAATAGCAGTGATTGTAAACGGTAAGAGAAGTTTTTTCTGCTTACTCACCAAACTTCATTCAGAAATCCTATAGTTTCGTTTCCTGTTGATGTACAAAGGCACATACGGAGTGAACTCGTTTATTTTAGATGTTTTATTAATCAAGAGGGAGCACAGAAATGTAATCAGATGACGTGCTGACATATGTACCGCAAAAAAGGGGTAAATATCAACTCCATATCTTCTTCGCACGCTCAAAAAGGCACCTCCTGTTTGTTTGCACCTCCAACAATATGGCGGATGACATTGTGCGGCATTGTGGGTAGGTGGCATCACTAGGTAAAAGAATGGTATGATTGGAAAATCACTGTTCAGGAGATGGCTTTAGTGAACGGCCAATGACAGAATGTACAAGAATGACTGTTGCTGTAATCACAGTCTTAATTCTCCGAAATAACAGCCTCTGGGGCCCTAAAGCTGCCATGCAGTGGAAGTCAGAAATGGGAAAATCCAAGCTGGTTTGGTTGTAATTATAACCTCATGCAAAAAAATCAGTGTTATTTGGGAATGTTAGCTATCATGTCATCACAGAAGACTAAGAGCTGAAAAGCACAGCTTTACATTTCCAATGTAAATGTTTAGCCATTTATTAGCCTACACAGGTGTTTTCATGGAGTTATGCAATACTGTAAATCAAACTTCAGCAAGTATGATGTATTATAGTGTATAATGTCACTGTAACATGAGAGACAACTGCAGATCCCTGCAGCTGAGAAAACTTAGTGTTGAATAGAAATAAATGAGAATCTTGCCTCTGTTTCCCAGAAGCTTGATGTGGGCTGTTTTATTACTTTGTTCCTAATTCCTAGCTTGGAATTTCTGACTTTACATCATGTAATCTGTCACAGGGATCTAAGCCATGACTCCTTCATCTCGATCATGCTGATAAGAAATCGCATGTAAACAGTGATCTTTTTATGAATTCAGAAGAGCTTCTTTTTCAACAGTGCTGTGAACTACCAGCTCAAAATGAACAGCAATTGTCCATTCTGGCTCACATTTCACATTTTTCCTCCAATTAACTCTGGTGCTAACACACTGTATAGTGAGCAGTTTCGGCAAATTGTCTTTATTTTTTCTCAGCGATCTAACCCAAACAGGAGATTCCATTTATTTTCTTTCAGGGAGAGTGTATTCTCTGGGATATTCTCTGGCACAGGGATTGTTTGGAAAGGAGTTTCATTTTGCACCCCCTCCTCCTCCTCCTCCTCCTCCTCCTCCTCCTCCTCCCAGTCCGAGAAGTGTCCACTGGTGTGAGACCATGTCTGATTATTACTGCTGTGATTCTCTGACAGGTTTAGCAGAGATAGTTTTATCATTAGAGCATCGCAGTTCACACTGATGGTATCTCTCCCTGCCTTACTGCTCAGTATGCCAGTAAAGCAGTATCTAGACACTTTGCTTTACTCTAGACTTTGCAACAGTTTTGTCTTTATGATTGTGCTAAAAAAAGCTAGGATGACCATTTCAGGGTTGTGAACATTTATCACTCTTAATCCCTCGTTAAGATAAGAGCTGTTTCTACAACCATAAAGGCTGGAGATAAAGATAAAAGATCACATTTTATAGTGATTTGTATAAGGAGAGTCTCACCTTATTGAGTCATCCTCAGGGCTGGACAGGGAATAAAAAATGGCCCTCGACTTTTTGACTCAGACCGGCCCACCGAATTCTCTCCTCTCTGATGCCAGTGCCCACGGGCTCACTAGGCTGAGATGATTGACTGGTAACAGCACCAAATTAATAATTTGTTATTTTAAAACATTTGGCTGGATCAGGCTCAAGGGACTTCAAACTCTTCTCTCTCACCATAACCTTTATGTTTTTTCTCTTTTTATTTGTCCATCTTGCTTCACTCCTCGTTATCCATGTGATGTCACTCCACAACAGAGATGGAAAGGGGCGGGGCCCAGGTAATGTTAGAATCAACTGGACCAAAAGTAATTGGCTAGGAGAGAGAGGCTGACAGATATAGTACCCAACCACACTGGCCTGGCTACACATTGATTTCTTTACTTTTATATTTTTTTCAAAAAAGGAGTAAAATCGGCATGTATCTTGAGTTACAGTGAGAAGGTATCATCATAATGTACTCCTCATGATATAGAGTACATACATTACTTGAAAATAAACAAAAGCTCACACTTTTATTTACACTCACACTTTTATAAAACTATTGACAGTGTGTGACTTCTTAAAATATATATAAATATATATTTCATATTTTGATACATTTCTTATATGTTGTGATTGAAGTTACAAATGGAACATTATCTGTTGATAGTGCCATAAATAATGTGCCATAGATCTACCAGTCCTATTCTTCAGCTTATATCCCTAGTTGAATACCACAGCATGTGATGTTCAGTAGGGTTCTGGGTTAAACAGCCAGAGAGTAAGACAGCTTTTTCTGAATTTATATTTACCACTTTTCTGGCAGAATGATAAACTAAGCATAATCATAATGTGTTGCTTCTAAGTAGCTGAGAATATGATAAAAGCGTGTAGAAATGCAGAAAATGGCATTCACTTTTCCCACTTTTCAAACCAGTGTTACACCTTTAAAGCGAAATATATACTACAAATTTGAAAATCAAATCACCAATAGTAACCATTAACAATATATGTGAACAAAAGTCATATCAGTTAGTCATATCCGCTCATGTATTTAACCCTCCAGATTCTCCTGAGAGTGCCAATTTTCAATGCCCCCTTCACCCCTGTCCTCCCGACTCCACATTTCAGTAACACAATTACTCCATAAATTCACTAGAATGCAGGAAAACAGTCGAGGTAGCCCTAGGTGGGTTTGGTCTCCCAAAGTATGCTGATCAACCATACTTATTCATCACTGACCATAATTATTGACTCAGCTATTCATCTATACATGCTTTAAAATTGTGAATTTGGCCGCTGAACGTTTTAAACAAAATTCCTGGGGGTTGAGGAGTGATAACCCCGACCCCTGCGGTGGGTAACGTCACAAAAGGCCTGCTAAAAATGCACCGGCTTCACCGATACCGAATCTCAATCCAAACTAAATTGAAAAGTTGGCAGCCCCGTCCTCATTATTGTTTCCTTTGTGGCCTTGCAAAAAAAGATTTTCATCTTGTATTTCTTTGAGTTCTCCAAGCACAAATTTCCTTGGTTCATGCAGGGACGTGCGTAGGAAAATTCTTGGACAAAAATATCTTGTGTTCATTTGTTTCATATCAATGGATAATGGATGTCATTAACCTACAAATGTGTTATATCAGAGAGCAATCGCTAGCAGCTACACAAACAACTGGGAAAACAGTGGTGGAGTAGGTGTTTATTGCGGCACTATTTATTTTACAATGCAGTTTTGTTTTAGGAGTTGGAAGTCTGAAAGAGATTTTGGATGGGGAGATTAACATCGATGTTCTATAATAACACAGCTCTCATCACAAGGCAAATATTTTCACTGACAATAGAAATGAGTGTATGATTAAACCACAATTAGATTCATTTGACCCTCTGATTGAGCGAGGCCTCAGCCTAAGGTGGGACGCCACACTGAGGACATTGCACGTACTCGTACACCCCTCCTCCCTCCTCCAAACTTGTTCCAAAGTCTGTGTGAACCCTGCAAGCTCCCTCCTCGCTGCTCTTTTGATAATTATGAATTATTACAGGCCGGGGTTTTGTTAGTAACTCTCTAATTTTGCAGATCATAATTGATCACAGGTGTGGTTTGGGGAGTGTTTTTGAAGTTCTCTTCTCTCTCTCTTTTTTTCCATCTTCTTCTTTGCTTTAGCAGTGAACCGAGGTCGTCTCCCAGGCAAGCCCCTGTTGGAGAGCTTCCCCTTTTCTTAATTCCAGGCGTTCCTTCTGTGTCTTAGACGAGTTGATGTCCTTTCATCCTCCTCGGTGGAAAGGAGGACACCGCTAGCGCTCACTGTCAGTCCAGCTGGGATGTGGCGCAACTCACTACATTCCTCTTGTTGCTCTGGTCACTCAGGGTGTGTGAACATGTGTGTATGTGTGTGTGTGTTTGTGTGTGTGCTTCCCCTCAGCAGAGCCTCCAGAGTCCTCACAGCCAAACCATTTTGGGAATGGCTGGAGAGGAGGGGATATTGGATTAGAAAAAGGCAAGGGATATAAATCTCTCTCCAGTCTATCTCCTATCCAGAGGATTTATGATGTTTAACAGAGTCGAATAATAAAGAAGAGAAAAAAAAACAACTTATGAAATTTTGCTTTTTTTTCTGAATCTCTCTTTGCTTGGCTGTGTTCATTTTAGTCCAGCGCCTCACAGCTCTGCTCCTTGATTGATTGTGAAGCCTACGATTTGTGTGTGCGGTTTTTCCAGATGATCTTCGTGTTGCCTTGAAACACACTTAAAGCAGGTTAGGAGAGGAGGGGAGGGGGCCTTAATTGATAAACCCCCACTTAGATAAATGTGTGTCCACTCTGGGTGGTGAACGGTGACGTAACCAGCTCCTCCCTGGAGCACATTTCGACCAATTTATGTACAACTAAATCAATGGTAAGTATTTCCAGTTTACCGTTTAATTGCAGTCAGCTGGAACATATTGCATTTTGACACGGCAGAGCAGGAGTCACACACACACATGCAGAGGACATTCTGCGGGCAGCGTGAAGGTGCAGCAGGTGTGTTCATGTCGTAGTGTCTCGGTCCAATTCATTTCAGTGCCATGAGTCACAGGGACTCAGTCTTTCCATCAGTTCAGCTTTTTAGTTCAAAGTGTGAACCTCATTCTCACCTTTGCGCAAATCTGATGTGACACACCAAAGATTTTTTACTGTAGGTTGGATGTACATGTGTATGTGTGTGTGTGTGTGTGTGTGTGTGGGGGGGGATTTCAGGTAGATAGAGGATTTCAAAAATCAACCACTTTTGCGAGAGTCAAATTCAATGTGAGCAGCGGTCGTGATTGGTTAAAGGAGAGCTTTGCCCCTGGACCCCACAATGAGGTATCTATTACAGCAACTACCAAAGAAATGTTCTTTTAATTAGCCACATTTTTCTTTTTTTCCCATGTTTTGACAGAAACTCTTACATAAACATGCATCAACAAAGGGAAACAAAATTCATGGTCATTTTTATGTTTGACAGCGCCACTTGGAACAATAACAACTGTGACCCTGGTCCTGTATGTTTTGGTTGGTTATAGTTTCCAGTTTTACCTCTAATCGTGCTTTTGCAGCACCTGCAGTGGTTTTGGGGGGGAGGTGGGGAAGGGAAATTTAATAGTCAGCTATTGCCAATCATGTGCACATCATTACCGGAGTTGCGCTTTGTTTTGTTTTTTTCTCCTAAATGTTACGTAAGACTTCCCACAGTCTGAAATGGATTTGGATGGTAATGTTCTGTTTTTATTTGATCCAGTTGTAATCTTTCTGACTGCCTCCATCTAAATCAATATGGTATGCAGCTGGAAGCAAATTATTTTGTTGACAATGGTTGCTTGTAAGTTTGTCAGCGTGATCATTCTTCCAGAGTTGTGTGTGTGTGTTGTCTGTGTGGTAATCTGGCTAATGTTTACAGCAGGCTGCTCTGCGGTCAGACAGCTGATCTTGGCCAGGAGAGAGCTAGCCTATAGGGACAGGCTTGCGTTTGGTGTGGTGTGGGCAAACTCAGAGCGGCACAACATTAAAATTCTTGCTTGAACATAACGTTTTTGTCCTGTGAAGTGAGAGAGAGGAGAGAAGGGGAGGTGGGACAGATGTGATGAAACCCTTGCTCGTTGCACCGTAGCCCTCAACTTTGTCGCCCCCACAGCAATTGTCGCACTACTTGCCTGTTCTCCATTATGCCACATTTCCATGTAGTTTCCTGTCAGATATAAAAGGCTGGTGTGAATTTTACAGAACCTAAAACCACGTGTGGACATTTTCCCCACCTGGCCCGGGCTAAAACAGTCAGCGAGGCGGAATGTGAAAATGTACATTGAGGCGAGGGGAGATGATGTGTTACACCAAAGTGTTTCACAACACTCTCAAAGCCATCAGACTGTTAGCTGCAGGGCTGTTTGGGCTTCTTTACAATATACAGGTGCTGAGGAGAGGAAAAAGACGGCAGGAGGAGAGGTGAGGAGGAGGGCTTGTAGTGCCACAGAGGTCTGCCTGCTCGCCCTGATGGCGTAATGGGAACTGCCAGCTGTGGGCTTAATTACAACACACAGTGGTGAAGGAGATTGGTCCTGTTTTTCTTCTGGGACACACAGCTTAACCAATGTGTAGAATCCAAAGTTTTTAAGCCAAATGAAGGGTATCGCTGAAAGTTCTGCATCAGTGGGAGTGAGGGAAACAAGACCTGCCTTAGCTTATTCATCACATGGAGCAACAACATGCAGCCAGCCATAAGCCACAAAAGTAAATCCACCACAAATTTTCTGAACTTTTGTGTAATCATCTGCTCATTTTTTCAGGCTGACTTACATGATAAGGAACACTTATCGAAGGGAGCAATAGCATGCGCCATTGTTTGTATTTAAGGGATTTTCCTTTTTTTACTGCTTACCTGTGAGACAAATCCAGTGGTGCTATTTGTATGCATGCCTCTGCCTCTTTAGTTTGGGGGTATGTTAAGCACTGAGCTCATTTCATAGATGTCTATGTGATTAGTGCAGTGCCACTGAAAGATAGGGAAAATTAAAAATTCATGTGCAATAAGAATACATGCTGTAATTCAAGTATTTATAATGTCACCAATTTCGCCATAAACAAACTAATTGGAGTATATCTCAGCCACTGCAGTGGCTTTAGTCTCATGTAAACAGGATGTGGATCAGCAGGTCCAAAGAGTGTGAAATTAATAGGATTTTGTATGTACTTGTGAAATGTTTGTTATGAAAATTTGTTAATGCCAGACTAATGAGTGCACTGTATTAAACACTCAGCAACAAAGAAGGTGTATTTTCCTGCCAATGAGGGACCTGCTTTGGATGGTAAGGCTTCCATAACTCAGGCTAAGTACTGTTGGTGTAATAGCAATGTAATTAGCTCATTAGCAAACACTGTGTAAATAAGCAACCTACAACTTTCTTCACTAATAATGTGACTTTCCTCTAGAGACATTTATTTACAGCAGCTAAAGACTTCTTATGTCATTTGCTATCATACATGCTTTGAGAAGCAATTCATTCATATCCTATAGAAAATTAAGAGGGTCAATCTTCGTGTTGCACCGTATCCAGGTCATTCAAATGCATTCAACGGCTATTCATATTACCAAATTATGAATCCAAATTATTTTGTCATTTCCCCCCTGATATTTCCTTTGCTCCAAGACAATCCAGAAAACAAATGGACAGATTTCCATGAAATAAGCTGTGTGTATTCATGGTCCACAGAGGATGATTCCTAATGACAGCCAATTTACTGAGCACAGTCATGCTCCCCAGAGGATGAACCCATCACATTATGGACACACTGTGAGCTTTGCTCTTTCGCCACTTTCAGGGCAAAATGTCAAGTTTGCGTACAAACTATCTATATTGAATGCCTTCTTATTGTATATTTATGTATTTTGGATTTTAGAAGTGTTATTTTGTATTGGCACTTAATGGTCAAACTGCCAGTTATGATGGTGTTTTATTTAAGAAAAAGTAAATCAATATTTATTGTCAATCTCTCTGAAGTTTAACCTATAATGCTCAATGTCTAAAGGTTAGGATTTATCTACATGTCAAATATATCTATATCACACACATATAAAAGTGACACACATATAAAAGAAATTGGAGTATTCTTTAACTGTTTGGGATTATAATCAACCAGCATGAGGTGATACAAATGCTTTTACCAGCAATACAAGGTAATACACAACCAGTCAATATCTCAGTTGAGATACTGACTGGTTGTGTATTACCTTGTGACTGAATAAGCCAGCAGTGAGCGTAGCCCTTGGTGGTAATGTAGTGCTAGTGTAATGCATTGTGCTTGGCTGCCTCTTCTGAAACATTTCGCTAATGGCATTAATGTTCTGAGTACTCTGGTCCTTAGCTGTGCCAACAGAGAGAGGAGGGGAAACAGGGAGACGGAGACGGGAGGAGTTGAGCAGCAGTTGAATCTAAGCAGATGGCACTTGTTTTACTTTCTGCCTGGCCATCTGGAGTTTACCTAAACTGATGACTTCATCATCAAACACTGGCCCACCAGCCAACTATGGCACCCACCACACACATACACGCACTTACAGGATACAACAGCAGCCACAGAGTTAGTGTGTTATGGTGAAGTGCTTGAGAGGTGTATGCATGTGTACAGTGTGTGTGTGTCTGGTTCTATTTGGCACGTATTGCCTTGCAAATACACACAAATGTCTTTATAAGTACCATGCCTGTAAAAATGTCATCCCTCTGTCTCTTCAGTCCTCATTCAGAGTGACATAATACTGGCCTCGAAGATGCCATCATTAATCTAAATGTCCCTTGGCATTTTCTAACTCCTCTGTCAACTAAATAAAAACTTTAATCACCGCAGTCACGGAGGACTGATCCCTGTCCCAGCTCCACAGTCTCCAGGAGAAAGTCAAGAGCAATCAGGTGACTTCATTTACTTGGAAAAGCCTATTTGTGACACCTGTGCTAAGAGACGTAAGCACTGTAAATGTACAAAAGCAGTGCAAAACCACCCATAAAGCCGCAGATTTTCCCTAACAAGTTCATAAAACCTGAGCGATGTTAAGAATAATCACCTCAAGTAGGTGATGTATTTTTTTCCAAAACAGAACAGTGAGTTGTGTTTGAAGATCCACACCAGTGTTAGTACAGTTGATCCTTTAATTCAAAAGGCCACGTCTATCCTTTCTTTATCATTCATTTTTAAGTACAGACCTGAATGTTTTGGGTGTAATGTGTAAATTGTGTTGTTGACTCTGACACAGCAAGCTTTTTACAAACTTGCATTAATTCCTGTCAGGATTATAGCATCATAGCATGCAACTCAAGGCTCTATTTGATTGCCTTATGTTCATTAATCTTGGTTTACTCACTCAGCAAACATCTACACATATAATTTGCTTAGTTTAAGCCAATGTGGAAGGAAACCAAACAAGTCCATGAGACAGAGTTGAATGAAACCGCTGTCTACCAAGGGTCTCTGCTAAATGGCTTCCCATAATAAGGCAGAGAACAAAGAGGATAACAAAGGACGAGTAGATTCCTCTCATAGTCTTTCTGGTGTTTTATAGACTAGCTTCAAGGCTAATGCTCAAACCCAAGCATAGAGGAATCTGTTTGTTGTGGTCATGGGCTTTTCAGGTTAAAGACGTGATTATTCCACATTGTTCCGTATGTTTTTTTCCATTTTGCTTCTGTTTTATTTTTGTGCATTTTGCAGATATGTTTTTGTTACTCTAGAAATTAAAAATAATAAAAGAGATTTCAGGGAGTTGCCTTATTTCAGGTGCAAGGCCTACAGATGAGAGGAACTGTTTTTGACAAGTTTGGCCAATATCTCACAATAGGACAGCTTTGTTTGACATGTTAATCTGCAAGGCTGTTGTTAATTTGATATTATTTTTGAAAGTCATTGCCATAGTGCGTCAGCATGGCCCATCCCAGAGCTAATCTAACAAACAAATTGTAACGTGATATTTTGTTTGGTCACAGACACCACAGCAAATGTAAATCCTTTAATGATGTCAACATAAAATAAACTTACATGCTCAAATTTAGATATCTTTAAAGGAACCCTGTGGAGTTTTTGACCACTATTAGCACTATGGAACAATATTTTTACGAGTTGTTTGTATCAATCACATACACGAGGATGCACACGCATGCGTGCAAGCAACCGTAACACGCAAAAAAGCGTGGCAATGCACCTGCAAAGGCAGTGAAGAATGCATTCAACATGTTTGTTAGACCTTAAGGATACACACAGAACCTTTTTGTAAGAAACACTAAATGTAAACGTAACTTTTGTTGGTTTTCAACAAAACTCCACAGGGCAACTTTAATCTATAAGGCTGTTGTTATTTTGATAATAGTGACATCTTTTATTGTGAAAGTCATTGCCATTGTGCCTCTGTACTGCACATCCCAGAGATCATATGACAAATAGTATGTAACAAAATAATAACTAAAATAAGTACACTTAAGATAGGTAGTGGACCCTTGAGTTTAGAATGTTTTGTTACATATACTGTACTAAAAGGTCAAGAATTCCATGTTCAAATTTAATGAAGCAGCTATAATACATATAACCGACCAAAGCAGATTTTAATGTTAAAGTATGTCAGGGATTATTACGTAAAAACCTCTGGCTGAATTCAGAAGTACAAGGAGGTAATCCTTTGCAGGAGCTTGTAGAACAGCTGTCCAAGGAGTGTGCAAGTTTCCCCTTACTGGCCCGTGGTGATGATGGCGAACTGAACTTCAGTTTGCCAAAGCCATGTTCACACTTTTCCTGTCACATTAGGAGCTCTGAGCAGAGCGCCGGGGTCGACAGGGACAGGACAGGCGTGGGCTCCTGGTGTTGGATGCCCTCACCGCAGTGATGCTGGTCATTTGGCTCATCCACAAGTTTAATGCTGGAGAGCAAATGTACAGTACAGGAAAAGTAGACGGCAGAGTTGATTATGGGCTGGCTGGCAGCTCCAGCTGCAGCTGCAGCTGCAGCACATAGGAAGAGGTGGCTGTACTGGACAGACTGTTGATTTCTGCCCAGGATGTGGGTATTATTAGCATAATTACAAGAATTTGATATATATATGTATATATATATATATATATATATATATATATATATATATTATATACATATATTTGTGGTACAGTATGTGAGGATATAAATACTTTTATTCGAACTGTAGTTCAACGTGGATTGGAAATGACATTTTCAGTAAACAGATACTGTACACTGTATATTTGGTTTGGTACTCTTGTCAAACAATGCACTGCCTATAGATTTCTTCTCTTTCAATAAATACCACTTAACTCCCCTCCCATGCATTTTTCTTCAGAAACTTATATGGTCTCCCCCAGCGTGTTTCTGGAGGAAGAGGTTGAGGTCGCCTCAGCAAAGAAAGTGAAAAAGCTTTCAAAAGCATTTCTCTTGGCCCACTCGCCCCTGAACAAAGCCTGCTGTCAACTGGTCAAGGTTTCACTTCCTAATTACCTTCTCCTGGGGCACAATGGCCAGGCCGTTGCCTAACCCGGGCTACTCTAGACCCCTAGCATTCTTTCCCAGACAACTGGCCCCTCCACCGTGGACCCATGGTCTCTAAGGAAGTGCTAGACACATGGTTAAATATGGCCGACTTGTTGTACATCTCATCTGAGAGGTTTGTTTAGTAGGAGAAGTCTGTAATGCTTGCAAAACAGTGACAGGAATTAATGGCTCTAGTCATAAAACTGGCATTTGCGTTCTTTTGTAACAAAATAGCACTTTGTCTGGCAATACAGTAAATCGGACCCAAATATGATTCATAATTCTAAGAAATCAGATTTGCATTAGATCACATTCTTGGTGCCATTTTCAAGCTCCTTTCCAGTACTAAGCTAATTTCTTGATTCATGCACAGCAAAACTTTTTAAGGCTGTCTTACCCCAGGTTAGAGGTTGTTGAAAGTTCAGACAGGCTCCCAACTAAGTCAGCAAAGCTTTCTCTTTCACCTTTACTCCTTGCTACTGTAAAACCTTAAACCAAAAAGGAAAAGAAAAAGCCAGACAAAGAAGAAACAGTAATAAGAGTGATGTGAAATGCAGCCATGGCTCAGACTGGTTTCTTATTGAGCGGAGTGCTGAGTGATTTTCATTGACGCTCCTCTGCTACCCAGGTCACTCCCAAGAACACCCAGACGGGAATTCCACCCAGGCTTATCTCACCGGCTCATCGACTGCCACCACCACGGAGGAGTGGAGGGGGTTTGGACTGAGGGAAGGGTCAAAAGGGTAAGAGGGGGGTCTCCTCTGCGGCCTGGATTAGGGGTTAGAGGAAACCTGTTGTTGGGGTAAGCAGTTCAGTCTTGTTTGCCAACAACTGCTCTGGGAGATAGCTGTCAGCGAAGCGTACGCAGGATCCTCTGCCCAGAGGAAGCTGGGCCGAGTTGCTGAGGAGCAACAGGTTGCAGGAGAGATAACGGATTAGATGCCCAGACTATCAGTCCAACTCCTGTGATCTTTCCCATTAAAAGTCCCTCCATCTGGGAGAGGCTTGGGGAGCGCAATGGGGGCAGAAGCAGTGTGAGCTAATGCTTCATTAGGTCTTTACAACTATAAGCCAATGTTTTTCCAGTTGAGGAGCCACTTACTCACTGCTAAGATCCACTAAGCCTTCATGACTTCAGGAGTGAACAAGATGAAGTCTGAACCACTGAATGTCTTTGTAGATAGTAATTGCTGTACTGATTCAGGTGGTTTAAAATTATTGCACCACTTAAAATTAAATACCGGAAAAACTGAAGTGAACTGAATTGAGTTGTTTAGACTCTAAAAAATGTCTAACAAAAGTGTAAATGTATATTATACCAAATTGTAATTCTATTTATAATTTCCAGCTCTCCAAACATTGAAGATTCAACTATAATTTTTGCTATTTTTGGAGAGAACTTATGTCTGTCTGTATGTCTGAACGTATCTTTGATGTGGAGTTGATAAATCAAATATAAATCAAGTTGTAAACACAGCATTGGCATACATATTAGCAAGCAGTTGCCTGTTTACACATCCAGCAGACATTCAAGAACATTAGCCTTCATTTGGAGTTTTTGTCCACCCAACTAATTAAGTCAATAATTATTCTCGTTGTAGCTCTTTTTTGGTCTCCAGCAACTCCTGAGAATGCTGCTAAAAGCTGAAAACAGCTGCCTGCTGTGGCTGGAAACAATGCTGATGAGAGCGGTGAGAGTGAAGTAAAACCGTATAGTTGTGGGCTGTAAAACCACAACAATGAGCTGAAAGACGCTAAAACGCTGACAGGGAACTGTAAAGATGGGTGATAATTCTCGGTGGGTTCACCATTATGAGCAACCCCTTTCACATTACACATAGCCATTTGATACATTGTTAAATTAAAAATATTGAGTAGTGCAGCTTTAGTATTCAACTAAAAGTATTCAAGCTTAATTCAATTGCAGAGTGTTTTATCATTTATCAGTATCAGTAAGAATGGCTAAGGTAACAGGCAGAAATGTGATGCTAAAGGTTTTGGCCAGTGTGACCTGAAACTTGTCCTCTACTCAACCCTTCCACCTTCACATACACATCTACACATAATCTTTGACACCTGTCCCCGTCTGCTCTTCAAGTTCAGAAGATTCCTTTTCGCACTCTTGTCACATATGGTAATTTCTTCTGTAAATGCGTCTAAAAAATAAAGAAAGAATGAATCCAGTTACAGCAAAGAAGTCCATCAAGCAATATGCAAAATCAAACTAACTTACTGTGCCTTATCAGGAGACCAGAAAGCTTGAAACAAATATTCAGCTGGTGTGCCAAATACTTTCACAGGCAATTTAAAATGAATTGTGAAATGGAAAAGCAACTTGTCATTTCAACTGCTGTGAAAACTAGCATCAGGAGAACTGTAACTTACAGTTCATCAGGTGGAATATACAGTAAATGACATTTCAGACTTAGCACTTCAACAATAACAAAACAAATACAAAATACAACAGTCTCTTAGTAACATCAACATATGTAAGTGCTTATTGTACTGTTAGTGTAAAAATAAGACTGAGGCCAAATGTGAAATGGCCACTTTTTTGAGAGTAGATCAGCTTTTACAGTCAGTCACCCTCTACCCTCTGCCGGTCTCACATACACAGACTTTCTTTTCTGTTTCTATCTTTCCTTCTTTCCCCCTCTGACTAATTTGGACTTATACATATTGTCACTCGTCAGGCCCCCATTATGAACCACCTATGTTTAGCAGTTTCGGTGGGCCTCATTTCTCCAGATTTCACTATGTTTGGAGTGTTGAAAGACTTTGACCCAACCACAACTGAACCACAACATATTCAAAACACATAGTGTGCAAGCCAAATGTTTTTCCCACAGTTTTGATTGTGTTTTCAGATATTGTCACCTTTAGCTAAAAAGTGATTATAAACCCTTTTTTAAAGAAATAGCTTGACCTTTTAGGAAATACACTTTTTTTTAGTAGAGGTAGATGAGAAGATCGATACCCTTATATATTTGTATAGTGAATATGAAGCCTGCAGCTGGTTAGCTTAGCATAGCATAAAGAGTGGAAACTGGGAAACAGCTAACCTGGCTCTGTCCAAAGGTAACAAGATACACCAGCACCTTTGCAGAGCACAGTGAGGTGGAAGCCACTGTGCCCAGCCAAGAAATTGTCCCACACATAACCAATATTTCTGTACAGATTAAACAAACAAACAGATTAAATTATATCAAAAAGATATAATGTGCTATTTAGTGACCTTTAGAGCTGCTGGTAGACAGATTTTGTTACCTTTGGACGGAACCAGGCTAGCTGTTTCCAGTCTTTATGCTATGCTAAGCTAACCATTAGCCATATTTATCGTACGGTCTTGAATGCGGTATTGATCTTCTCATCTAAGTGAATAAGAGAAAGTGAATAAGCATATTTACCAAAACGTCAAACTGTTCCTTTCATTTTTGGAAACATACAGTATTGGGCTGAAAGGGGTGTGTATAGCAATAAACCACATACAGACTAATATATATATATATATATATATATATATATATATATATAAAGATGACCTTCCATCCACAGATTTCCCAATTACGTGACTCCCCCTTATTAGGGGCCTTTGTAAATCTTTCATCCATTCAACTGAACCTTCAGATTTATCATATCTGGCCTATAAACATTTATGCACACAGAACTGAAAATGATCAGCTATGGCTTTTAAGGTCATGCATCCTCACCCTCATTCCTTTCTTGGTACTGGTACATGGGGTTATGACCTCCATTGCAGGAAGGATGAGGGTTGACCGTGTGTGTGTGTATGTGCGCCTGTGCAGTAATGGCACAGTGGGAAGTTGACGATGAGTGTTTCTGACTTGATAACTGATTTGCCCCTGTGTTCACCTTTAATCTTTGATGGGCCTGGCCAGTGGAAGGGTCACAGAGTGGTACTGCGGGATATAACCCAAAATGACTCAATGGTTTGTCTAAATCCCATAGAAAATTGTGTCACTCACTCACAAATGCCTATGGGAGTTTACTTTATTTTCAAGCTCCTTTTGATTGCAAGTTGATACAGCAAAAATAAAATAATACAATTTTACACTGACTTTCATAGTCTAAAAATTGAGCCTCCTGAAATTTAAATGTATGTGATATGAAAATTGTTAATATATTTATATGGCTGTTTCATAAAAGCAAAAGTAGTTACATTATAAGTAACACGTGCATGTGCTTTGCTGCGACTGAAGGAGTGTATTCATCAAAGGGGTTATTTGGACAGTAACCTGTGCAGGGCTGCAGCAATGTGGGTATGACTAACCACCAGTTGTTACTGTAGTTTTCAGTTATTCTCTTATTTTTCTGTGCAATTCATAACATAAAAATACATCAGAGAATTAAAAAAAAAACAACTGCAAATTATTATTTACGCTTTTTCTCTATCAGTTTAAGTCTTAAAATAATTGCAATGGTAAACTCCTGAGTCACTATCAGTGAAAGGGGAAGTTGGTCAATGTGTTGACAAGATGGATGTGGAGCAGTGAGGCCAAAAACAGCCGAGCAACAACAGACTTGGCCGTCCCATCTCTCCCTGATCAAAACCATACCATTAAAAGGCAAGATGGCTTACTCCTTCTGGCTGGCGAGAACAATTCAAATCTAATTAATCTTCGTCGTCTCTGACTTTGAAAATGCTTTCATTTGTTTAATTTCCTATTGAGAGGGCCATTGTAGCAGCGGCCAAAAAAGAAATGTGTTATTCATCCTCATTGCCTCCGCTTTTACTGTATGTTCCTCCCCGCTTCTTCCGATTGGACCTTCCTCAAAGATTACAAGGATGTTTTGCTCTGCTTCATGTTACAATCTGCTGCCGGTGGGATAGCTATGTTATGCTGCTGCTGACAGTGGTCAGGTCTGGTGCGTCTGCCGCACAAGATGTTGGACTTCAACAGCTTCTCCCAGTTAGATGGTGGGCTAACGTTTCTGTAGGATTAATAATTTCGTGTGAGACTGATCCACTGGCCAGCTATATTCTCCAGGTGGTTGTAAGTTACAGGCCTCAAAATGAAAAAAAAAAAAAATGCAATTCTGGGTTTCACAATTGAAGAGAGAATGTATTTGAACAGCTGCTATAGTTGCTTCTCAGCAGAATATTGATTGTTATTATGGGATAACAGGCGAGATGTAGCTTACAGAAAGCACACGCTTTGAACAAAAAAGCCCCCGAAGGTTTGGATGAAGACTTGTGTTATGATTTGATGAGATCCCAGAGATTGGGAAATGTTCGTGTAAAATAAAGAGTGACAAATCATTTTACAGCTGATTGTTTCAGGAAAGACAGATTACAAAGGAATCTGCGTATACACAGATCTGCATGTTTAAACGACGAGTGCCATTAGGGTGTGGGTAGAGAAGTGCCACCTCTCGGAAAAGCCCTAATGGCAGCGGCTGGGCTTTCATGTGAATAATGCTGTTTATATTAGGCCTCAGCTCCTACATTAGTGTCCTTCAAATGTCTGCACCCTCACAGCCGTTTGGCATTTTGAAATACTTCACAGGCTTCCTATGTAGGTTCTATGATCAGGGGCCGTGCACCAGTGGAAAGTGTGTATGTGCGTGTGTGTGAGTGGGTGTTTTAAGTTCTGTAGCGCAGGAGTCATTGAAGGGCTTCATTAAAGAATGGAAAGTATGTAGCCATCTCTGCAGGCTGGCTGCAGCAGTCTTTGCACTCATCTGCACCATATATGCCCAGTTATGGCCAGAGTCAGACCCAGTTGAGTAAAACAAACACTGCCCCCTACAGGTTTGGGACTGTCTCTGCAACACAGAGTTGAGTAAAAAGTAATGAGCGTGAATCTAGGATGAGGTGGAAAAATGGCAACATTTTTTTCCAAAGTGGGAAATTTAACTAGAATGTCACAAAGCTACACACAAGGATGGCTCGTAAAAATAGACATTTCCTCATAAGACCACTTGTTTAATCATATATCTAACATAACAGCAGACCTGAGGAATTTCAGTTTCTTTTTAAACCCCACAAACAGATCTGACTCCCTGCTTTGCACCGCCCCACCCACAAATCTGTTTCCTTTTCATTCAGTTTTTCCAGTTTGCTCTAACTGTTTTCAGACAGAACAATCAGTCTTCACACAGGACCGAACACACAGGAGTCAGGCAGCCCTCCATCATGGCCGCCTTCCCAGAGTTTCTGATCACCAGATATGAGTGTGCGTGTCATCAGTCCCAACTTTATAAATGTTTTACACGCAAGCCAAGGCGCTCAGCGATGCTGACGGATCTACACATGCAGATGTATTCATTCACAGTCATGTTCCTAATATCCTATTGCCTCTTCTTGTGTTTTTGCATACGCCAACGCAGGCCCTAATCTGTAAACGAAGCATGGGAGGTAGGGGAGCGCTGCGGTGAGAGAGATATTTAAGAGCAAAGCTTGAAGTACATGAGCAGGCGAATGTTTTCAGGTCAAGTTTTGGATTGACAAACTCACATTCGAGGTCCAGCAGCAGCAGAGACCAGAGAAACACCAGACTGAGAAGACAGACGATGAAGCGAGGGTTGAACAGCAGAACAACACGTGCAGGGCGTAAAAAAGCCCATCACAGTCAATCAGGCGTCAGCCGCTAGTCAGGGAGGAAAAGAGGGGAAACTTTACCCCGGCTCTGGCCCTCTCGAGTTGGCCTGCCGTATGCAGCGCGGGGGAAATCCACTGGATGTCACATACATCTTGATTTTTATGAATGCTTTGATAGCTCCCCTAAAGACACTCCCATGACCAGGTGGAGGGTATTTATACAAGCGTGTCAGACAAGCAAAAACGAGGGGAAAGGATATTTGCTGATCCCCTTTTCTCACAGAGAAAAAATCTTATGATTATTCTAATTGCAACTGGAAATAATTATCTGGCTGTGGACTCTGGGAAGCGGGTCACTTGAATGCACCCTGCCCTGATCACCAGGTGTGAAGGGTGGATGGTTGTGACTGACGCACGGCTGTCCAATGGGAGAGAAACCTGCATTCCTACTGTGAAATGTGTGTGTATTGGCGTGTGTGTGAGCATTAATGTGTGTTTGCATACAGTGGTAATATTTCAAATGAAGACTTTTTTGATGCATTGCAAGTAGATTACAGAAACATCAACACTTTAATAAAAAAAAAGACCATCAGGACAACATGAGAAAATGTTGTTTCATATAATGTAATTAACTTTACAATACTCATAATGTGCCTTTAATGCCTTACAATACCTCATTAATTATTTGATTAAAGGATAATTTTGTATTTTTGGTCATCATTTCTATCGGTTATGATAACATTGCACTCTCCAAAGTCATTTCTGAGATTCTGGAACTCGGCCACAATGAAGTCCGACATGAACGGTCAGGAGACCAGTTGCACCAGTCCAAACTTTATAAGGTAAGTGTTTACTAAGAGGAGATTTACATATCACTACATTAAGATGGGTTTGCTCAAACTAACTAGTTCTTAGGTAGTGGTTACTGAATATTTACACCCAGTAACTGCCAGGTGTAACTGTTGTGTAGCTAAGTGAACCAACTAACAAAACTGACATTAGCTTACTAATATATGACCCCTCTAGGTTGAAGAGTAAAATATAGTCGACACATCAGACCTGATCAACATGCTCTTTAATAATGATGTAAACTGGGAAGATTCCAAATTACATTTCACAAAAATAACACACCATACCTCAAATTACAAAATGTTACGATAGACTAAACGACCAGAAGAGGTTAGCATAATTGGATGATTACCACTCTTTCTAAACTGCATTAATACTAATGTGAAACATACATACTGCATTTCTCTTTCATATATAGTAATACCTATATTTACATAGTTAAATAAAGCTTGGCACCCCTTATTTTTGGAAGTTCTGTTACAGCTTGTAACGCTACAGCGACTTCATGTTTAGTTGACTGCTTTTGATTGGACCGATTTACACATAACAAAAGTCTTCACTAGACAGTTCTTAAGTTTTAATGGTGCAACCTGATTTAGTAAATCACTAGTTTGAAACCAGCTGGTAATTACTACAATTTAGGAGGGACTTTACATACAAACGTAATGGATTCATGAATAGCTGATACAGCCCAATCCAGACGAACAGACAGGTCGCAAACAAGCCAAAAGTTTAGCAAGATTATCTGAACCACTTTATTTGGAGGTAATACCGAAATATCAGTAGGAATCCCTAATTGCACGTGAAAAACTATGTGCATGCACAACTACACTAAGTGCAATAGTAGGTCTAAGTTTTACCGAGAAGTCGTTTCTGTAAACTGTGATGAATCTTTACAATATAACAATTTCTGCCTTTGTTTTCTCTTAAAAAAAGGCAAATGGGGCAGTTTGTTTAAATCGATAAGATTGCCTGACTGCTTGTGTTTCTTGCTGTCAGACTTTGATTTTTAGCGATGTTGCTGCGTTCCCAGATTTCAACAATTAACTTGAGTGAGCACAATATTATTATTACCGATAGAAATCATGGCTGTTGTATTAAACAAGAATTATTGTTTAAAGTGAGACTATGTAACTTTTGAAAGAACAAATAACACATTCCACCTAAGCAGTAAAACGCAGCCTTGCTCAGCACTCACTGTTTTTTCTGCTACAGCCTCACTTGGTGTGGTATGACCGGTAGCTTACAGTGGCTAATGTTAGCTAATGTTAGTTAACTTTAGCTACAGATTGCTTTGCAACGGACATTATATTATTATGAGTCAGTTTGCTGGCTTTATGAATTGTCACTTAGGCTCACTTTAACATCAAGTAATATAACTTTTGCTGAACAGCTGCCACTGTGGCCACAAGTGACAATACGGGATAATGCTAATGCTAACACATAATGTAACAGTAGCACAATCAGCAAAATGTCTGTTATAGGGCAATATCTATCATAAGCTACTGGTTATAGCCTGTTGATGAATTCAGCTTTTCATTTTTAAAAAGAGTGTTATTTCTTCTTAAAAAGTTACGTAGTCTCACTTTAATGCGTTACCCATGCAGCCGAGTGTGCATTCTAAGGTTTTTGAGTGCACTTACATATACACACATTACAGAGAATGCACAACTGTATGTGTGGTGAGACAAAAAACAGCTGCCAGTCCAAGAGTTTACAAGAGAAAATTTCAAATACGCCTCAAATCAAATCAAAAAGCACACAACTATGCAAGCCAGTTCCCATTAGTGCAATATGACCCAAGACTTTATTGCTTCCAACACTGCAAACGAATTCCACGCATTGTAGTAGTCAGTGATAATTAGGATCTGTTGAACACCTTCAGTTTCCACTCAGCTCTTTCATATTCAGTATTACTGCACAATAAATGCCTTTAGTTCTTTAATAGTCTCTGTGCAACATGAAGAAGGGGGGTGGAGGAAGTTAGAATCTGTAAGAATGCTCTGTGATGTGACCACAGCTCAATGAACTAAAGGCTTAATAATAATAATAATAAAGATCTGTGAATTTTGTACTTTTTCTTTCTTCATCCTCTGTGAAATAACACAGGCATAAACTTCTCCATTAATAGGTTATTTTGTTTTGAAGAGCTCATCAGAGAGCAGTGAAATACACAATATGTTTGTGTATATATACCTTTTTTCCATTTCCATTTTTTGTGCATGATGTGAATGCTCATATACAGTGTAGCTGTATGTTATAACTTCTCTGCTCCCTGGTTTTGTAACATGGTAATTGTGCAGAGCGAGCACCAATGTGCCAGGTCTCTGTTTAATGAATCCCACCTGTAACACATTTGCACATTCATTCCTCTCCAAGGAGAAATCCTGTTGCCAAAGCAAAGCCTGAGCCGAGTGAAAGTTTGCGGCTCTGCTGAGTTACAAATCTAAATAGTGTACTCAAGATGGTTGCCGATTTTATCAACCCATTTAGAACCTGATGACTTGTAAGGCCAAATGTATGAAATCTATATTCGTGTACATTTACGACGCGCAACGTTGCACTCAGCAAACAGGCGAAGGAGGGAAGTGAAGGAGGAGGAGAAGCCTATGGAATATCAGAGCGAGTTACCTCTGTCCTGAAACCCTCTGGCATGTGAAAGGGATTTCACAAACATGAGTACATCGAATGATTAATTCAACAGCTAATCTCTCCGCAAACTGTATACATACCAATATCTTAAAAGATTATTAGACCATTCATCTAGAACTTTTCCATGAGCTCAGTATAGCACTGAATAATCTCACTGCAGACATTTTTTTATCATTCTTGTCAGAGATTTAGGGATGGTTCACTTGCTTCACCTGAATCTGTCATTTAAAGTGGAGCAGTGGTGCAGTAGATATGTATGGTTAGGCATCAGTAAGAAGTGCCTAACCATGCTAATGTTAACTTTTAATCATCTCTTAGAAGGCAAAGAATCATGGAATTCGTCCTGCAGCATACATGACAATGCATGTAAAGTTTTCCTGGTTGCAGCAATGGCACAAATACCAGTTAATCAGTTAATTTGAACAGCATGCAAATGATGTTTTTCATCTAAATTGAACATTTATATTATATTAGACTTGGAGTGAGACCAGCATTGTACAGCTGGAGGGACAAGATGACCAATCAGTATACAGTACAATATATTAAGTCAGTTAGGTTAGCTGAGATCGGAGATCAGTGAAGGAAAACAAAACATAAAACAGCTCACATCATTACAGACACACTGCAATTATTTTTATAATGTTTATATGTTTAAGTAGGCCTTATTGTATATGCTGAATTTATTCCCCAAGAGCTTTTTAGCCATGCTAGCGGCATAGCTCTTGGGATGGCAATTTCAGCCGGTCGGTCGGCCCACCACTTTGGCCCAGACAGAAATATCTCAACAACTATTAGATGGATTATCATGAAATTTGGTTCAGATATCAATGGTGTCCAAGGAAGAATCCAAAAAACTTTGGTGATCCCCTGACTTTTCCTCTAGCTCCACCATGAGGTTCACATAAGTGGTTTGTGAGTGAAACGTGTCAACAACAAGTAGATGGACTGCCATGAAACGACACAAATTTGTACTATTGGCACACGCATTCATGCCCCCCTCAGGATGAACTGTGACTTTTCATTATCAGGTCAAAATTTCAATTTGTCCAACACTTTGTTTTATGAAAAATATTTGAAAAACTGGCGACATTCCCATCAGCCTCAGCTGTACTTTGTGTTTAGTACTAATCTAATGTTAGCATGCTAACATGCTAAACTAAGATGGAGAACATGGCAAACATTGTACCTGCTTAACATCAGCATGTTAACATTGTAATGGTAAGCATGTTAGCATACTGACGATAGCATTCAGCTCAAAGCACTGCTGTGTCTAGGTACTGTCTCACAGAGCATGGCTGTTGAGTCAGTCTTGTTTTCTCAAAAGCTATTGAATAACTCACAGTTTTTGAAGCTGGATATAATATTGACCTAGCTGCTAATACTACTAGTACTGGAGGTACTTTTACTTCTATTACACCACATTTCAGAAGCAAATATTGCACTTTTGACTTCACTGGATTTATCTGACAGCTACTCCAGCATTAGTAAGTATTTACATCCAAAGCCTGACAGGTTTATGAAATTTGATATGCATTGTTTTTATTAACCTACCCACATTATATGAAGTGCCTAGTTATAATCAGATCCACCTTCGGCCAACAAAAACATTAAAATACAGCATACATGTTAATGCATCAGGGATAACCACCAAATAATATTATATATAATAATATAACACTGACAGGGACTATTTTTCTGCATATGCATACAACATTACATTTAGCTGATAATACTTTTACTTAAGTAAGGTTTTGTAATGGAGTATTTGTACATTGTAGTATTGATCATTTTACTTGTGTAAAGAATGTGAGTACTTCTTCCACCACTAAGTAATATGCAGTATGTAATGATATAATTAAAAATCATCTGAGCCCATGACTCAGTTGTGATTCCTCATTTCGGAGTTTCTAGCACCTGGAAGTTTTTCTTTGCCACTGTCGCCAAATGCTTGCTCATTGGTGGGATTTGTTGGGTCTCTGTAAATAATATTATAAAGAATATGGACTAGACCTGCTCTATAGGAAAAGTGCAATGAGATAACTTCTGTTATGAATTAGCACTATATAAATACAATTTAAATGAATTGAATTGTTTGATGTTAAACAATTCAAAAACTCTCATTTATTTTTGTGCCCTGATCTCATCATTCAGTAGCCTTTGTTACTCATTTTTGTAACACTTCAGTCCCTTTGGTTGTTAGTTAAAGTTGAATCACTCATGGCTGTTGCAGCATTGTGCTGTTGTTGCTCATTTCAGTAATGTTGCTCCCAGTTGGTGGTCCCAGTGATGAGCAGCAGGGGGTGGGTAGATCACATTGAATGGGATGCCAGAGATCTTTAGCTGTGCTCCTTCAGGGCCTTTTGCATTTAGTCATCCTGAGCTCATAATTGTGTGACTAAAGCAATTGTTCTCTTTATTGAAGCCATTCAGGGCCTCTACAGGCTTTTCCCACTTCCCTCAGGTGGGACTCAGGTGATCATCCAAAACTTTCAGGTGGGACTCAGGTGATCACTCAAAGGTGCTGAGAAAAAAGTATGTTTTCACGTTGTTAATCATGATTGTATTCTTGTTTTTAGAACAAAATATCTACAGAGATAATTCAAAACTAAAGTAATTTGAAAATTAAAAAACTAGTGGAGGTTCAAGTGTGTAGTTGAATAGTATAATAGTGATATATAATTTAGCTAATATCTTCATGTAAAAATGTCCTCTACTCACAAACATCTAGTTATCTTGTTCTGCTGTTCTGGCATAGTAAATCCCAAGTAATTACTGTCTATGGGCCCTTATCTTGGGCACCACAGTTATATTAGCTCATAATATGCATTGTTGGCTCATAAACACAAACATATGATTATGAAACTGCACACAGGTAAATGAGCCGATGACACAGCAGAGGTAAAAATTCCTAGGCAGGATTTACTGCAGCTCAGGGTACAGGACTTTTATTGTGGTCAACTGTAGAGTGAATGAATATGTTGAGGATGTTCATTTTGCGTGTATGTGTGTATGTCTGGCACTGTAATATGTGAAAATCTCTTTCTCCCCCTTTCAAGATCATGCCTCATGGGTGACAAATTCTCAGCGTCCTTCAAATATCTACGGTAATGGCTTTGAAAGCAGTCGTTCCACCTTTAGTCCTCAACACATGTCACGCACTTGTGTCTGCAGAGCACCATTTCAACTTTAATTCCTCATTCTGAATAATTCACAAGCCCGGAGAGTGTTAAGAGGGTGGAGGAGCCGAAGCGGAGCATATGTGTAAGAACAGTTGACACACAAAGAGAAGTCGCCCCAAAAACTTGCAAATGGAAAAAAGAAAGAATCTGCTGGGGCCACGGTTTGTTTTCACCTGAAGCAGTCATTTATCTTGGCCAGAGCCCAACACTAAACCACTGTGTATGTTTCTATGGTCTCAGTGGGTTTGTGTGTGCACCACAGCCACTTAAAGTGGTGGGGGGAACTGCAGATTTCAGTCCTAATCTAGGAATTGTGAAACCACACCATTTCCTTGCACTTGTGAAGTGCTTGGCATCTCATTTGGCTGCTGAAGACCTGTATACATCAGCTCAGATGGAGCATGCAGATGAGTTTAGGATGTGTGTTTGTTTTATTTCACTGTGGTGAACATGTGGAGGGAAACAGGATGATAAGAAGGTTGTTGCGGCTGTAGCTTCAGCACATTTTCATCTACTGTATCAACAGCAAGTGTTGGCTTGCTATAGCAATAACAGGCTTAAAAATTTGAACTTGCTCATCTATACCAGCCTAAAGAGAGTGTGGTTCTTAATACCAAAGGAAAGAGGTACAAGATTTAATGCCAGTTTTCTCTGAACAAAGAACTCAGGGAACAGCTTAGATTTAACAACTATTTTATTTTCATTTAAATTTAGAATTTTCCCTTTGGAGAAGCCAACACCAGAATTTAAAGCTGCAATAATCAATATTTTTATATGAACAATGGAAAGAATGACTATGTGTAGTGTGACAAAACAGTTACTTTTACATAGAAATCATCTAGTTCAGGTTGCTTTTAAGTTTGAAAAGTAAGCCAATTGTATGAGTTATGTTTCTGTCTGTGCTTCACAGACAGTAATTGCAACCATCCATCCTCCTCTCAATTTCCAAGCCTCACACAATAGACTCTACAATGACCGACTGTGTGAAGTCAGATTAGCTCAAATTTCCTCACAAGATGTTACACAACATCAACAAAACAAAGTTCTCAAAATGGGGATTTACCGCCTCCTTCCAGTCAACAACCCTCTTGGGAGCTTTCCTGAATGAATCCCAGACTGCTCCGTAGCTCAGCTATCTTGCTGACCTGCCGTGCCACCAGCTACTTCGCCCTCCTGCTATACAACCACATCCTGGCAATAAATCACTGGTTATTGTGAACTTCCATGGAGTGCTTGTTGAGTTGCCAAATGATTGTTTGTAAGTCCAAGCAAGGTCCAAACCTTATCAGTGTTCAACACATCTCTGTGTTATCAGAGATGAAGCTGAGATAAAAATGATCTCTTCAGGCTCAGAATACATTCCAAATGTATTCCATTCCTAGAAGATTTTTTGGCATATAAATCAACACCAGGAAACAGCGTTTTTGGTATCCACAAGTGGCATCAGCAGTTGAAATAAATATGAACGTCTTAGAACTAATTTTCTTCTTCTTACTGGGGATTTGGGATGGAAATGGTGAAAAAATATTATTGCAGCCAGTTCAACCGAGGAGAACTTGCTTGCTGCAATTAAGGCAAAAGTTTTGATTTGCCAATCTCTGCTTGCCAACAGGATTTCTCACCCGTGTCCACACCTGACTTCACACCAACAGACCAAATCTACTGCATCTTAGAGACTATGAGACATTTAGAGACTGAGTTTCAGTCCCACTTTGTGATGTAGTCTGAATCATCAAGTGTATTTTGACATGCAAATCTGGCCTCGAACAAGCTTTCAGTTGACCCCTTCGGAGACTTGGGTGGGCTCCCGAAATACCTCCCTTAATTTGACATGACCTGATTTGGAGGATTTCAGTGTTATTACTCCTCTCAGATGTGTGTACTCACATGCGAGGCGTGAGGTTGAGGGAGGTCTTCCCGGAGCTGTTATGAGAGCTGATGTGAGACAACAGTGGACCGTGCCTGGAGGGGAGGAAAGAGAGAGCATTAGACAGAGAAGGAGGTGAATAACATGAGTGACAGAACGGAGTGAAAGGGGGAAAAAAGAAACGATGCAGGGAATGTGGATCCAACATGTAAAGGCCAAATCTGGAACATTTGAGCTGTCCAGAAGTGTCATTTCAGCATCCACCACATCTCTTCTTCTTCTCTCTGGGTCTTTCTCTGGCCCTCCCAAGCCATCTAACTATTGATGTGTTGGAAGTCCCTGAGTTTTGACAGCTGTGCTTGGAGTGCTGTGACAGCAGTCTGGAGGGAAGGGTGTGTATGTCTGGCTGTGTTTGTGTGTGTGATGATGATAAAAAATAATAAATTTGATTTATGAAGCACCTTGTGGACCTATAATGCAGCTCAATGTGCTTTATTAGCAGCACTTTGACAAGTAATGCAGCTATGCAGACAGGAGTGAAACAACAAATTATAAAGAGACAAGAGTCTCCAGCCATGCTAGTGGCTGTGTGAGGAAGCATTAGGAGCAGAGTAGGGATTTCCGGCACAACTTCACCTACTTCACCAGGTAGTCGGAAGGGGTAAAAACTCCAGCAGCACTTGTAGTAAAACAAACAACCTTGATGTGAGACCCTGATGATGGCCACAAGGTGAAATGCGTTGGTCTCACAATTAATTTGTTCATTATACCACAAGTGTTGCTGTTCAGGCTGTATTAGGCACAGCGGTGCTTTAAGGTTAATGCTAACATCGGAATGTTGGCATGCTCCCAATGACAGTGCTAACATGCTAATGTTTAGTAGGTATGATATTTACCACGTTAACCATCTTAGTTTAGTGCATGCTAACATTTGCCAATTAGCACTAAACAAAGTACAGCTGAAGCTGATGGGAATGTTAGTTTTGCAAGTACTGGACATATGATAATGTAACCTGATGATGGCGCTAGATGAGAAGTTAAGGGATCACCAAAGTCTTCATGATTCACCCGAATGTCATGCCAATCAATCCAATAGTTGTTGAGATGTCTCACTAAAACCCACAAATATCAAAAGTTAGAATCACCGAAAGTCAGTAGGATACAAGATATTTCACTGCATAAGTGAAAACTTTGACCTGCTGGTGGTGCTAGATAAAAAGTCAGGTGATCACCAAAGTTGTTAGGAAGCATCCTCTAGGAGCCGTGAATGTCTGTACAAAATTTCATGGCAATCGATTTGATAGTTGGTGAGATATTTCAGTCTGGACCAAAGTGGTGGACTGACTGACCAACATTGCTATCCGTAGAGCCACACTCTGCGGCTAAAAAATAAGTGCTTTACATCTCTGCAGCAGCTTTATGTACATGGTCTACAGTAGAAATGTAGCCCACTATGTGTGTATTTGAGTGTCTGGATTCATGTCTATGTGCACATTCATGTTTCTGTCTGCACATACACATGCTTTTCACACATCTGATTTGGCTAACTTTTCAATACTGTGCCTTAAAAAAACTGTGCAAGGATCCCATTTACTTAATCATGTTGCAGCTGGTATACATTTTGTCCTGACTGGTGTAGCTAAGGGAGGCAAGCTTGGGAATAAAGCAGGAATGTGTAGTGGGTGCTAGGCAGCTGGTGGCTGAGCCCCGCTGGGTCGCAGGGAGCAAGGCCAGGCCAGCCACATGAGCCTCAGCTGATTCACACTACCATAGCCATGCACACACACAGCCCAACCTGCTCGCCTGCACGTATCTATTGTACGATCAGAGGGCCAAAACAGGATGTGTGTGTGTGTGTGTGTGTGTGTGTGTGTGAAAGAGATGCTGGATGATAACGATTATAAAGAACAGAGTCGAATGGAATGGTTATAATAGCTTGATGCTAATTAAAATAGACATGTTGTTAATCATCTTTAAGCCTGATAGCTTATTCACCCACCCAGCAAGCTGCACACGCTTCTGCAAAATTAGCAATAATCACAAGGGTCAACAGAGTTCTCCGTTTTCCCAAAAGCAACTGTTGAACACAAGTTAATGTAGCTGGCTCTCAACTCAAAACTAATAAGGCAATTGCATTATCACAGTCTGAGCAGAGTTATTATTTCTTACTGTAACTGACTCAGCACCAATTAGAATCAAAATGAGCAGCTGTATTACAGTAATGACATGGCAAGCACTCAGGTATCAGACTTATCAGTCTGCCCATAGCGGTGTCACACCATAAAATACTTACATGTCCAAGGGCCGCAGAGCATTTACAGCAGGTACCTTTTCCTCTTATTTGCTCTCCAAACAAGGAACCTTATCAGCTGATGAGAGGAATGCAGGAATATTTCAGGAAGAATGCGCCGCACCTCCACTTCCTCCTCATCACTTCTTGTTAAATACAGGGGTTACATAACAACGGGGCTGGATTCAGATGAGTGTAAATTTGTACCTGAAGGAGCTGAACAGCCATTTTCCTCATATCCTCATCGGAACCAGGCTGACCTGCAGTGGCCCTCGGGGATGAAAGGCAAGGTAAAGTCCGTGTTTTAGGGCCCTGGCTTTTGGGGGTCCTTCCCAGTTGTTTCTGGGACAGAGAGAACATGTGGTGAGTTGCTCTCACGTGCGCGTATCAGGAAACATTTTTCTCCCCCCCCAAGCTTGTCTAAGAAGCTCATAAAAACACAGGACTTCCTGCGGTCATTTAATGACACGGCACGCATTGTCATCAACTGAGTCACATAAACACTCCCTGACATGCCCGCTAAAGAACTTATGTCTCTTTTATCATTAGCATTCAATTCCTTATGACTTAAATGTTTTTATGCACCTGAAAAACTGTCATATTGAAGTCATATCTATACAGCCAAGGAGGAAAATGATAATATCTCCTACAGTAGGGATTATTCAAAGGACGTAAAAAATATACTTGAAGCAACATATTTCCCATACATATTTCCACTTTTACATGGGAAATGTGCTAAATGAGGTATATGTAGTCAGCAATTCAAATGACCTAGTGTGTCTCCTCATACTCAGTGTATAGATTCTCCTCTGTCATCTGTTCTGTGACGCCATCAACTGGTTACAAGCGGAACTTCTTGCTCTGCAAACCACAACTTACTGCAGCTTTTACCGGCATTCCTGCTGAAAAAGAAACACAACAAATAAATCAATTTTTGGGGGTCATTTCAAATTGAACAAAGACAAAATAAATAACAATTTTTGCATGAGCACAACGGGTACTGCAAGAAACATTTTAACAAGAGCATGAAATTAGACCAGAGCATGTGAGTCACAAATTACAAATTACCGGGGATTTAACCAGCTGAAAGATATTTCCCCATAAAAGCATAAAGGTCAACATGTTGACATTGTTTTCTGATAGTCTGCTTCTCATTGAGGAATCTTTACAGTAATTTCCTGTTCATAATTGATGGAAATGTTATGTTACTTAAAGTAATAAAATAGTCCATTAAAATGCCATACTTGGGCAATATGAGCTGGTATATTGAGAGCGATTAAGACTCGTGTACATGAGTGTAATTAAAAATGAGGAAACATTAAAGTACAGCATTAGAGAGACTTAGTGACACCTCGGCTGTGTTCACACCAGTATGTATTGGGTTATTAATAGTTGCTATGATACCCACATCCTCTCCCCACTTCATTGTTAGAGCCTCCTGTGATTTAGGACACTATATAAACCCTACTGGGCCAGCCCTCTGTCCTTTTCTGGTTGCTGTTATTGTTGTAGAGCACAGGCCACGGTGTTTGGTTGCTCCAGCTGAGAAGAGAGCCCCTACTGGGCTTTTCCCATGATGATGAGAGCCGCTCTGCTCAGCCCAGTCAGCAGGCAGTGGATAAGGGCCCCCGAGCTGCTCCCACCTCCACTCTCTCCCCTTCCCTGAGGCCCTGCGAGCCTCCCCCCTCCCTCCCTCCTCCTATAAGTTCCCTCAAGTCATGATCTGGCCCGTAAATTAGTACTGGGAGAAAAATAGGTTCTGTAAGATGAAACTGGGTTTCTGTGTGTATCAGCACACGACTCAGGGGAGACAAGAGAGAAGAAGCAGGCAGTAAATCCATTGGAGTCCACTGATAGCGCCTGTTTGCACAGCCACTGCCGCTTCCTTTGATCAAATAGCTGGGGGAGCGGGGGGTCGTGTGGCGCTGCCGAAGGTCAGCTATATATTACACTCCTAAAAGTGATTACTGAAATTCTTAAGTGAAACCATTCTGCTGCCAGGGTGTGCTCTAATCCCCTGCAGCGTTGTCTGGGCCGGGGCCGGGGCTGGGGCCTCTCTGTGGATCTGTGCGCCTAGCACTCCTTTTCCCCTTCCCCACTTGTGTTTTCTATCATCAGAGCAGGCCTAAAAAGAGCCCCTACATGGAAACATGGCCTATCCAGTTGCAATATCAACTGCTGGGGCTCAGAGGAAAGAGAGAGAGAGAGAGAGAGAGAGAGAGAGAGAGAGAGAGAGAGAGGGAGAGGGAGAGAGAGAGAGAGAGAGAGAGAGAGAGAGAGAGAGAGAGAGAGAGAGAGAGAGAGAGAGAGAGAGAGAGAGAGAGAGAGAGAGAGAGAGAGAGAGAGAGAGAGAGAGAGAGAGAGAGAGGGAGAGGGAGAGAGAGGAAAGGTAGTGTCAGGAAACAGAAATATGCACACACTTCAAAGGCTGGGGCAGCAAATTAAGGGTTAGGCATTGGACACGACAGTAAGTGGCCTTTACATCAGAAACAGGGTAAACAATGTCTGGATTGTGTTTCGCTTCTTTCCTCTGTGTTGTTGCATAGAGACCCCCCGGCTCTCCATCTGCACACTGGCTGTGCTGTAGGTAGAGCACTAAAACAGCACAAAGTTTTTTTGACATTGAGCAAATCATTTTCACCAATTGAGCCATGATGAAAAGTTTTGTATCTGTGCCACCGATGGGTACAAATGAATGGAAAATCTGACACAGTTTTGCAGAATGAATGGCTATAAGAGTATGTAATGTAATAAAGCCTCTGTTAAAATTCCACAATTTATGACTGGTAGCTAATCCTTGCCACAATGTTGCACTGTATCAAATCAATTACAAGCACTTATAAAACAGAAGTGCTGCTTTTAAGCGTGATACAAACAAGCTTCAGGAGAGAAAACTGTGTGTCTGTGTGTGTGTGAATGCACGGTTTCTACTGCAGCGGCATCACAGTTGAGAACGAGCCAGCCAACATGATCTAAACAAGAATTATGTGAAGTCATGCTCTATGAAACTTTATACACATTTGCTGATCATTACCTAAGATTGCTTTGTGTTAACTTTGGCAGACCGGCTCTTGGCTCTCGGATTGAAAAAGGGATGATGTATTTCCTTTTATTTATTATTTGCACTGGGCTACCGAGAGGGAAAGGGAGGGAAAAAAGAGAGTGTGAGTGGTATGCCTGCGACTGGTGCATCGATGCCAGGAATAACAGAATGAAACTTGCTCCTCAGCCTCATTAGTGTGTAGAAAACAGTTCCCAGGAGACACAACAGAGTGTAAATACATTTAAAAGTCTTTACACTGCAGGATGCTACATGCCAACTTCTCCCCATTTCTGCTTTTTTCCCCTTAAAATGAGAATGTAAACGGCATCGAGTGCTGCAAGTGTGTAGGCTTCAAAAGAGTTGCAACCCCATGTTGCACGTCTCATAAATTCTAGTGAGGGAATTCAAAGAGAAATTTATCGAGCATGGCATTCACACATGTTGACAGTAAAGAGGGCCAACTGCACACTGGGTCTTGGGAATTTGTAGGACCACATGGCCCCCTTTTTTTACTTTGAAACACCCTCTTTGACCCTTTGTCTGCTTATGCAATGTCTTTGCCCTTTCCATTATGAAAAGAAAGATAGGACAATTTATATGACACAAAAGCTCAAAGCAGTGTCCTATAAATTAAAATGTCAGATATACTGTTGTAAACATGGAGAGATTTATCTGTCCATGTTACACGATCAGGGCTTGAGATACAGCATTTCATGGACTTCTTACACCATTACCCCCTGAAGCAGGTGCACTGTCATCCCAAATAAGGCAATGTGCTATAACATCATCATTTCCCAACATTTGTTTATAATATGAACAAGTCCCTGCCATCTGTTTCAACCCTGCGCTGCCTTTTCTTCAGTTGTTTGTACAGTAAAAGAGGTGTTTATGGCCTTTGGATGTTGCCAGTTTCACTAGAGAGAGGACTGCAGAGCACCTATGGGACTCAACATACAGGACCACACTTTTGGCTCCAATGCCTATTGACACAGCTGCTATCATGCTGAAATGATCCGATTCCAGGGGTGGTGAACATATCTGCGCATACTTACTACATGCACACAAAAAGCACATGGAGACATAACGTGTTTGTCTTTTCCTTTTAAATGTCATTAAGTGCTTCTCAGACACAGCTTGAGATTGACTTTTGTGGAATAAGGGCTCTCTTGCCCTTTGTTGTTGCTTGATTTACGGTGGTTCATTCAGAGGCTGCCTCACAGGATGCTACAAAGTGCATGCTTCCTCGCTATCAGCTGCTGCTGTGATCAAAACAGGTCTTTTAGGTTCATTTAAATCTCTGCCTGCCACATCCAAGATGTACAACCCTGAGCCAATGAATAGGAGAATGGGATTTTTTAAATCGTGTTTTCCTTTTATTTGGACAACTCTACTTTTCTAGTTTTTTTATGATGTGCAGAGTCATCTGGTTACTGTACAGCTCCTCGGCAGAGCTGCGTAGGTCCTGAGTGATGGAGAAAAGCTGAGAACGGAGAGTGAGAAAGTAAATAAAAATCTGTATGATAATAAATTGCATCACTGGTAATTCTATCCAGTGCTGGTCTGCAGTGCGCAAAACCCCCTTTATATGCGGGGGCCCAGGGAGATCTGCTGATAACATGGGGATTGATGTAGGCCATTAAAGGAGCGTGTGCTGGGCTGGAGGGGTGCGTTACATTTGGCCTCCACAACAGCACTGTATATCAGCATGTTGTCACCTGGGCTGATGTCACAGCAGGTCCTTCGGCTAAGAAAACACACTCTCTGTCTTGGGTGGGTGACAAGCGCAGACTCACTCACTACCCACTAATGTGCTACTCGTGCCGAGGGGTGCGTTGTTTTGGGTTCATGGCCTCTCCAAATGTAATCCATAACCAATTAGACATTGTGCGTGTGTAACTATAGAGACCTTTCATCAAAACAAAATGTGTTTCAGCATGTGCACAGAAAAAACTGAAACAAAGAGTGCTTCAGGACCAAACATTCCTGTAATACTCCTGTTTTTATTGACTTGATGGGGAGGTTATGAGGTTGCACAACAGCATCAAAACAAAGAAAACATTCATGAGTTTTATTTAGACAGTCAGGACATTGTGGAGAGCTCATGGCCTAGCTTTTTTTTATCTCATCATGGTGTGAGTAAGTTATGTTTCTTGTACTCAGCCCAGTGATTCTCTCACTGGAACACTTGAATGCACTTGTTCATTTCATACACTACGCACCAAGGACCTTGAAACAATCTGACAGTTTTGGTGAAGGCAGTTTGTCCCCCGGTGCACCCACCTGTCCCTGTGAACAGGGTCACTCTTGTTTATCTTTTAATGATGTCTTTCTTGCCACCCCCCTGTTTTGGGAACATTGTGTTATTCTGGGATGTAAAAGCAGCACCAGGCTTCTCATTACAGGATCATGGTTCTTAGGATTTAAGTCCATTTAATCAAAGGACAATGTTCACAGCCTCAGTGTGTTTTTTTCCCCCCTGTCAGCTATTTCAGTTTATTCTCTCATTCGTCACATTTTTGTTTGGATTCCATCTTTGAAGGACCAGGTGTGAAGCTGCATGCTGTGCTGATACCTGGGATAACACACTACAAATACAATTGGCTCCTAGATGTGATGTGCAATGGAAACGGACTTAGACCCTTTGATTCATTGCCTGGGAAGACATTATTTTTTTCCATTTATACTGAATTGCATAACTGTCAACAGTGTAGCTGGGGAGGAAACATCAAAGAGAAAAAAACTATAAGTCAGTCTTATAATTGTATGCAACTTATTATTATACTGACTTTCACACCCCATATGAAAACTTTTTTTCAGACCACTGTGGAGCAAATAGTGCAGACACATTTATGGTAATAATCTAACTTTCACCTTGAAATGAGATTCATACATTGACAAATTCATTTCTTGTGATATGTGAACAAATGGAGACAGACCTCAACATGATCCCTGATATACAGTAGCTGTCATATTGAACACTTAAAACATTTTAAAGTTAGTGGAATTGATACATTTTGAAAGTATTTACTTCATAGGTTCCATGATAATGGTAGAAAATACAATCATGCAGTCAGCAACTATGCATCCACCCAATACCACCTTAAAAATTCAATAAAATTGCCATTAAAAACAAGAGCTTCTACAAATGCTTCAATAAAGAGAATTAAGTCAGGACAGTAAAAGCTTCTATTCAAATATCTTATTATTGTTATATGTTGTTTTGAAAATGATTGTTGTCCACTCAAGTCCAATAAATCAACTTTATTTAAACAGCATATCTAACACACAGAGGACAACTAAATGTGCAAAGTAAGTGCCTTTACAAATATGTGATAACTGTAGAAACAGAATTAGTAAAAACATGCAACCAAATAGCCATGTGTGTCAGTATGTCACTGACAAGTCAAAATAATTAAAATAAATCTTTAAAATTCAAGTAAATCAAGTAATTCAAAATATTCTATATCATGATAGTATGTAGGCAAGTGGTCTAAGGAAATGTCAAAAATCATAATTATGTGGCATGCTGAGCTAAAAAGGCTCTTATTCTGTGGAGAAGCTCTTTCTTGACGCTGTCTGGCACCAAGGCTGCAAGAGAGAAAGATATCCATGACTACAACTCCTTCTTTCACACAGATACAATATAATGAAAGTGGTGCTGCAAAACTTCTGTCTCTATGCTCACACCCACACACATTACTGGAAACATAACATCTCGTGACTGCACCAACTCCTACTGAGGCTACTGTCGGTGAAGTAACTGACATCCCTGTGTTCTCCATGATGGATGCAAAATGGTAACTTTAGAGCAAGGCTCTTGCTGTCTTTGAGGGGATGACACCAAAGCCTAAGTGCTCTGTTTCTCAATTGTACACTAAATGCAATGCAAGCATATTACTAATTACTTATTTATTAATGTCTTCTAGGGTGGATTTTTAGAAATCAGTGTGGGTAGCAGGAAAAATGAGAACAGCACTGCCAAAAAAGCTGCACAAAATGAAATTAGACAATTTCATACTGCAACTATCAGTTCTCCCAAATAGCCACGTTATGATACCTCTTCCTTTAGGAGTGATCTCTACCACCAGGTCTTCCACAGTGACATGCTCCAAGCCTTTTTCTTTGATTACGTCTGCAGAAAAAAAAAAAAAAGTAGGTAATATTTTAACAATGTTTAAAAATCACTATGACCACCCAAATTGCTGCAAGTAGTTGTGCAGCATAATGAGAGTTCCATAGCAAAACCCTTGCACTTTAGTTCCAACCATCAAATACATATGTCCTTTATTATGCTCTGAGCTGTCTCCATTCTTAAAAGCTCTGGACGTTTTATTGCAATTTGGAAGATGTGATTTACTCACTTCAGGTGTAGAGCTGATTCATGCTTTAATGGCAGAACAAAGTGAGGATATACACATCAGGTATGTTACTGATTTAATTTCAATTTACATTTTGGGCACATGGCACAGTTTCTAACATAAGACATTTTGACAGTAGGAAAGCTAAATTATAAAATGAATGATGGCTGAATTCCATTTAGCTGCTTCAGTTCCAGGGCCCTGGCATTGTGCATGCTGGCTTGCTGTCACACTGTCATGACTTACTGGGACACTTTAATAGAACAGAGCCATCGTTAATGTGATTAGTAACACCAGGGCTTTTCCTACTTGACAAGTCAAAATGTTATTTGACTTTAAAACACATGTAGTCAGCTTTTTGAAATATTGTTGTAGTCCTTTTTATTCTTGTGCCTTTTTGTGCTCTTCAGTTATGCTTACAACAGAACAGTTATGTATTAAAACTTGAACTTGTGATCGATATGTAAACAAAACTATAGTTTCATATAGCTGCTATTACTGTCATATTGATTGAGGGGTCTGTTAACACATTCAGTTGAACTAAGTTAAGTCAGTAATATTTTCTGATGCTGTAAAAGGTTACATTAGTATGGTTTGTAAATAGTGGTGTAAAACAGACCTATACCTTTGAATTATGATCAGTAGAACACAGAAAAAGTTGATTTGATTTTTTCATTTATAACTTAAACTCTCTAAATATGTCTGAATATATCTCAAAGTCACATAAGCAATACAACTGAGCCTTTAAAGATTCACAAGAGCGTAAATAGATGGTGGCATCTTTCAGTTCTTTGGCAGTCAATCAATAGCAGCAAATCAATGACAATCTACGCAATGTGTTTTAACAACAGTACTGTCATTTGTACCTTTGCAGTGAGCTTTCATCTGGTCCTTCCATCCACACTCAGTGAGCTTAGCCCTCAGTAACTCCTTCAGTCTGTCAATAAGATGCAAACACATGTAAAAGTATAGCAGGCACGTTTCTAAGTTATTAATTACAGCTGGCAAAGTCTTGATCTTGATTACAACATTGGTTATTTTAGCCCTGATAAGTGCCCTTCTCTCTGTTATTTTGACAACATTACACTACTCAGATTATGCAGAGTGATGCTTCTATTAAGCCATACATGTGCACTATTGAGATACTGAAACATGACAGAGCAGAATTTAAGACATCTTCCTTGTAGTTTGGGGCAGCTGCATATATTCTATATTCATGCAATATGCCAAGTTAGTTCCTCACATGTTTTCCCTTAATAAAAACAGTAAGGAATTGAGTCGTTAGTTACCCTTAACAATACTATAGAGATGTGTTATTGCACAGCTTTAATCTATATTTGATCAAGATTAGCGTGAATCATAGTACAATACGCCTATCTGATGACAGGAAACGTGTTTAGCTATAAAAACTGTCTTTACTTTCAGGAGCAAATAGTCACAATGTTGACACAGCCTGACGCAGGATGTAAGGGGGGCAGTAATACGCTATAAACGTTGTTAAATAACATAAACTACTTGTTAAACCAAGCTGTTTGTAGTATTTTATCTCACCTCTCTCGTTCCCCCATCTCAGTCAGCTTCTGGTTTATTGTTGCCCTCATTCTGGACTCTTTACTCATAGCGTTTTACCTACAAGGAGAAAAAAAAAAAACAACACAGCACGTTAATGCATCCAACGTCAAGTCAAGCTGGCGCTGCAAAGTATAACCTGGTGCAATGTAGCATTGTTTCACACGGGACTAGCTCCGTTAAACTTGCTAAACCAGTCACAATAACAGTGTTTACCATGCCGAGCAGCTACGTTTCATAAGTCAGTCATTAACTAGCCTTCACTGGCTAAGTTGGAAGATTCTGTTATCAATATTTACTTACACACGAAAGGATGAATAATGGAAGTCACACTCTTCAGTTGTTTTTTTACCACAGCGTTGCCAGACTCTGTGGCGTACATGAAAAAAAGTTAAGATGCAATAACGTTAACTGGCGCTGAAAACAGCAGGCATATTTACAACAAACATCACAACCTCCGACAGTCGCTGTGAGCTAAGCTATACGTTTAATTTCGTTTTAAAGCAATTTAACTTCAAAATTGTCCGTGATATGTCGCTAAAGAAAAGAGAGGCTGTGCTTCTGATTTCACGAGTTTTACCATCAGATATTCCATTCCGAGAAGAAACACTGATTGGTACAATGGTTCCTACGCCTTCATTAAATGCAACACTCTGTTACACCACGCAGCGGCAGTGTTGGTTAATACATGTAATCAAAGTGAGTTCTGGAGCAGACTTTGACCTCTTACCCCCCTTTAGGGGATCATATTAGTTTCCCCTTAAAATCCCCTTTTTCATTAACACATTGACTATCAGTTCCTGTTGGTATTTTCTGCATCTTACAGATGTGTTACATAGCTTACTTTTTATTCTAGAAATAAGTTAGAACTAGGTTTGTCACCAGCCCAGTGTGTTTATTTCATACTTACTTACATACTGAAATTTTAATTGAATTTTTGTACAAGAACACACTAAAATGATACATTTGCTAACTAAATATGTGATTACTTCAGTTTAAAAAATGTTATAGAATTTAACATATTAGAAACATTTGCAGTTCCGATGGGCGGTGTTTAAAATAGTTTTTTTGGTGACTACTCATAGCAGTATTGTACATGTAATTATAAATGTGTCCTGACTGAAGCAAACAAACTCAGTAATGATGTTTATTTGAAGTGGAGTTGAATAAAGTCTTTATTTACTTTGTTTCCAAATGCAGTGGTGCCAGGCCTCTTCCACAAGTGAGAGCCTGGTTCTTAGACCTGCTGGAAAACATGCGCAAGTTGAATGCCAAAGAAAGGATAACACCCTCTAATGCTGACCAGCTGATGGACTTCACTAGCATTAGCCATTATTTAGTGTGTGTACATGTGTATTTGTCTGCGTGTGTTATCCATGTCTGACAGCTGAGTCTGAGTTGTTCTAAAATGTTTATCGTACAGTTGGCATCTCATGCATTTACTTGTTTCTAAAGCCACTACACCTTACCTTTTTCTAAAATTGTATGATATGCTGTGATGTGCCTTTTCATACATAAAGTAAGCAAAAGTAAGTTTGTTTAGGCATTCTGAAAAATTTTAAGCAAAAATGAATATCTGAGTATTATAACCAAAGAGCATTAATGAGGATTACGAGGTAAATTGGAGAACCAATCATATGAATGAAGTTTAAGGGCATTGATTTCAGATTTTCTTTTGGGGGGGGCAGAAACCCCTGGATCAAACACAGAGCTGTCAGTCAACAAGGCAGAACACAACTCTGTTTTCCCTCACTTATCAAGAAATATGGAAAATAAATATATATATTCACATGAGACATGGCTGCAGGTATTAGAGTGAGGAGAGTAACCGCTCACTATCACATCCAGTAAGACTTTGCTACACTGAAACCTTCATCGGATCATGAATCAGAAAAACAAACAATTAAAAAATGTCAAGCTGGCCAAAATAACAAACATGACTACTGGTAAATTTTAAATTAAAATCCAAATGAGCAAGTAATGAAAAGCATCAAAGTGAAAATGATAGATACAATTAATAGGGTGTCTGTAGCAAACAGAAAGGGAAATTGGATGCAGCAGGATATGTGGTGTGGGCTCGGTGATGTGGCATGATGTGAAATTGAAGCTGCTTCTCCAACTCAATAGACATCGGCCAGTCTTTTGTGGTGCACAGCAGCCCAGAGGAGAAGGAACTCAGTCGTGGCTATTTGTTCTTCATTCATGCTGCCCTTGATAACGTACCTGTATTCACAATCAAAAACTGAGTTGGTGCAAGTAGATCACTAGTAAGGGAGGCTACCAAGAGGCCTGTGGTAGTGCCGAAGAACTTACAGGGTTCCATTGCTTTATGGCAAAGGCAACTGCTGAAAACAACTCAAACAACATCTCTGATAGCTGTGTTCAGAAAGTATGCGAGAGACTCTCTAAATATCTTTTTTCTAAGCTTTGTGAACAGCAGTGTACAGCCTGTAGTGGCAGCACTGTGCTGCAGGCCCTGGAAGGCTGATGAAGGACGAGGGTGACATTAAAAACCTGCTGGAGTCCAGAAGAAAACTGCGACCTTAATTTTCCAGCAAAATAACAACGCAAATTAAAGCTAATGCTGCAGGAATGGCTGGAAAACAACAATGTTAATGAGATGGTGGGACTCGAAAACTGCCATTTATTCACAGATCCCATGCAACTGACAGAGCTGACAGCAGAAAAACAAGATGAATACCTAGTTTGCTCACCTGTGACCTGGGTGATGCAGGCCACATACCACCTTTTTAAAGGTCTGTACAAACAGGTAACTTGCCTTTTCATGCTCTCATGATTGTTAAATATGGTTGTATCGCCATTTGTTGAGCCCCATTTGTTTGTCCCACAGAGACTACTGCCAACAACGTTCAGCTTTCTGTCTCATATAAACACTTCGGTTAGAAATACTCTTCTAACTTCAGCTGAACCTCAGCTACATGCTAATAGTTATTAATAATAATAGTTATTTTCAAACAGTATTGCTGCAGAAGATCACATTTATTCAGGCGCATGCCATATTTTTGGATTACCTAGATCAGAAAGTAATTTTGCATTCATCAGGTTTAATGGATCACCTGCAACACCTCGTCAAGGTTGCAATTATATTTCAGTTTAATTTTAGGAAACTGCTATGATGTGATCATTCTGTTGCAGTTTTTATGTTAACAGTATTTATGTAATTTTATCCTGAACTAAAAACAATTTGACTGAACTACTTTAATATATTCAAGGCTGAACTGAGGTCAGTCAGGAACAGTACATTAACGTCACAGCATTATCAGTAGCCGTGACCTGAATGGACCTGAATTATTTTTTTTTTTTTGACGAGTGAATTTCTTGCGCACACATAGAAACTTTCAGTGCAACAGCGCAATAGACTGTGTCAGCTCAGCTGTGATCTCCTCACTGTGTGACCTCCTGGAGCTGACATTTGAATGTCGGCACTGTCAGTCACCATTGAAAGGAGCTCTGATGCAAAAGGTACTGATTCGGTCAATGACACTGAAGATTCTGTTCACTCAGTTTGACAATACGTGTCAGTCGTGCATGTATTGAACACATCTATCTGAGACAGCGATGTCCCAACATGTTTGGATCCATTTCTGTCACGTTAGATTTGGATTAAGACTGACGATAATGATCATAACATGAGAACATGATATAAGCCTTGTCTCTTGAAATGACAAGCTGTTAATATACTCACTGGTTTCAACAGATACGTCGTTCAAACTTGCCTTCTGTTGCTTGTTTTGCATTATTAAGTATTGCTGAAATCAAAACAACACAGTAACTGAAGAGAAAGAAATGACGAACCATCTTTGTGCTTCATTTGGTAAATAAGTGATTACTTAGTAAGCTTCCAGCTGTCTTTTTGAAGTGAACTGTGGGCAAAGCATCACACATTAATATCTATCAATTAACTTTCATCATCATTTGCAAGCAATCTTTCCATTTTTCCTAAGCAGTTATATATTTTCAACCTTGCTTTTCAAGTCCATCTGGAGTCCTGCCCTGCTTTTTGGAGGTTATCAGAATATTTTCTGCTGTTGTGGCAGGGCTGAATGTCGTGGATCACAAATGGATTTGGTTTTATTAATGTATAAGATAGTAAAAGCCTGCAGATGCAGCTCCAGAGAGCAGATATAAAAGAATACTTTTAGGGTACAAATTCTAACACCTAGATGTTTCGCACAGGTAATGGAAGAAACCCAACCGTCGTGTTAAATATTAATGAAAAATAATCTTGCAATGCAAAGTTTTTAAGATAGGGGATTGAAAATGAGAAGAGAAATGGAACATGATTCATGCCAAATGAAATTTTCCTCTGTTTCAGTCCAGCGCACAGATATCAAAAGATGCTGCGAGTTCTTGTCGTACACAATTAATAAGTCAGAACTTTACTGAGTCTGAACAGGTCTTCAGAAACTCTCAAATTTAAAGGGCTTTAAATTTAAAGACTTTTTTTTGCCTTATTATGAAATACCCTGTGACACGGCTACCACTGCTGTTCTGCTCAGTTGCTCTGTTTAATGAATCACTTTACTGTCTTCTGGTTGCTTGCATAAGTTTAACTGCTTCTGTTTCATTTACTTTCCCTAAAATCCAGTAGGGTCATATTTAGCCAAAATTGACAGGTTCTCACTGCAGCCAGTCCGAAACAGTTCAAAAACCTTTTAAAGAAAAGTGACAAGATGAGGCTGACCAGGACTTTAAATTTCATGCCCAAATAAGAGAATCTGCCTTTTGAAGTCTGGCCATGAATTACTCCCTGTCTGTCTGAGAGTGGAATTTAGTAGGGCTTCCTCTCGTGTTCAAGTGGGAAATGCCTCCCCCTGCAACACCTCATGACAGACTGATTGATGCCCTTCCTGCTCTAGGCAGAGTAATGGCCTTCTATGTGAGCGCAGGTCTACATGACGCAGAGAAAACCTGTCTGTGTGTGTGTACACGTGGAGCCTTGGTTAATTATCTGCCTCTCTGCTGACAGTTGGCCGGCAAGATGAGGAGAGAGTGAAAAACTAGAGAGGGGTTTTATTGCTGCTGGTGATCGTTTCTACAGCTCGGACACAATCTGAGGTGTTTATACCTCTATTTAGTTTAGTGGATGTGCTCAAGCAGATGCGCCTTTGGGGGGAAAGGGAAGGGCCTCAGTGCAACAAGGTGTATAAAGAATTTCCCTCCCACTCACTTTTCAGACACTCCTTATCTGCTCTCCCTCCCCCACTACAATTGACATAGTCCTATCCTATTACCACAGTTATCTTGGCTGAAGCAGCCCAAGGCAGCTGGACAGCTCGAAGAGCTGTACTGCACTTCCAGCAAAGCAACAATCCACAGGGATCCTCATTTGAAGGCATTTTTTTTGCAATTGGGTAACCACCTACAAGATGTAGCACAGTGGTGGTGTTTTTCATGAGCATAGCATGAGGTTCTTTGCTTTGTTTCATGTGAATCTGCAATTATTTTCTCTGCGAGAACTTGGAAAGTAGAGCATGCTGCAGGACCAATCGAAAGCATGAAGAAAAGAGGATAATCCTCAGACTAAAAGGCTGATGGTACTTCGGTGAGCTCTGCCTGTGGCCACGAGCCCTGAGACCCCCATCCTAAAACTCTAAATTGAGTGTCCACATTAAATTAGCTGTTTTTATGGCTTTGCCTTCTAGCTGACAGCCCTGCCCACCCTAAGAAGCCAATTCAGTGTCTGATGTGCTAATTATAGATATATGGCACTTCGCACTTGGCATGGTTAGCAGGAGAAATTCTTACAAGATGCAACAGGAAATGTAGGGGTGGGAACCACCTGCATTCACCCAATAATAACAAGTTCACAAATTACCATTTACATCTTAATGTGATGACATATTAATGGGGAAGAGCAGAGCACAACTAATCTGAACTATTGTCTTCCACTGGGAAACACAGATTTCTAGGCAGTGATTATCTTTCCTATGATATATTTTAACATGCATTGTCAAATAGTGCATTGTGGGAGGAACACAGCACCACTGAAGGGACAAAAAAAATCAGTGCTCTTTTGTCCATCATACAATATTCATAATTTCTTCAATTAATTCCGCTGATGAATTAATGTTGAATCGATACTCATTAAAAGTCCTTTAAAACGCTGTCATGGCGCCACATATATTTAAGACTTCCCATTTCCTGAGTGCATCCGGTGCCTCCGGTGTCACCCAAGTTTAGTCTCTGAGTAATCATTTCCAATTGCCATCTGCTCTTCCAACTTTTCATAATCTAAAAAAAACTAGACAACTAGTATTTTTGCAGAAGCCTCCAGAGGATGGCAATTTGCAGCACTCTCACCACTCTGTGCCCCTCCTCATTCCTCTTCATAGGCATTGAACAGATTGTACTCTCCACTACACTGCTAACATTGCCATTTCCAGTAAATTGTACTTTTGCCCACCGATGAAATCCCCCAGAAAAGAAATTAACTTGTTTGTTAATAAAATATTATATACACGTATAGGTAATCAGTGTGTTCCTCATACATTTTGTCTTCTTCTCTGTCCTGAGGGTGCACACCTGTGTCTTTTTCAGCAAACACAGTGATGAGCCAGGTGCAGCATTAAATGGCATCATCGCTCATGCTTTGGCAAGGCAAGTTTATTCGTATAGCACATTTCAACAACAAGGCAATTCAGTCACATAAAACATAAAAGCAACATAGGACAATATAAAAAGACATTTAAAAACACTTAAAAAGAGTTAAATAGAAACTAAAAACAAGATAAAACAGGAGAGTAAAAGTTAAAGTGCAGTGTGATGATAAAGCAGAGGATCATCAGCGTGTGTGTGTGTGTGTGTCTGTGTTGCATTACCATGACTGAGATGAACATAGAATCTCTGCAGCTGAATAAAAGGATTGTTTATGTTGTTCATGAACTTTGAGGCTCTGTAGGTGGCACTCTTCACGTGCCTTTCAACAAGTCCAAAGTTGCCTTACCAACATGTCACATCTTCTGTATTTAACAAATAGAAAGACAATGTGGTTTAACAAGCAGCTTGTCTATGTTTTGGGGTTATTTACTGACAATCAACAGCTAGCTTAGTATGTTACTTCCTGGTTAAGAGCTTACTAAAGGCCTTGAAAGCCACAGAAAGTTAATGAAGTGACAAGTCTGTTACAAATAAGTGGTTACTGAGCTGTAACCTGTTCCTGTCTCCTAAGTGGGCGTGGTCGCCTCTCCCGCCTCTCTCCCACCTCATTTGGAAGTGTTGTGAACATTGTGTGGATGGATGAAAGCATATTAGGTTGTGCATGCATGATGTTATTGCTAGATAACCAGATCTCGCGAGAGAGTGTCTCAAACAAAGTCATTTTTGTGTGTCTTAAAAATGCCATTTTAGTGTCAGAATGTTTGGACGATATGTGGCTTGTCCAATATTTACTTCAGTGACTATGGGGCAGAAGAATCGGTCATAATCCGTGCTCATGTTCACTTCTCCCATAGGAGTGAATAGAGTCAGGACCCACCGCTAGTCTCCTAAAGGGGCGAGGCTGTGATGAAACCCACGTGACAGAGATACAGGAAATGGCTCTCAAGTGAGCCATCTCTCTTCTAAACTGTCTCTGGTAGTACCTTCCAAAAGTACAGGAACTTTTGGGGTGGGGCTTGCTGCGCTGAACATTTCGAATTGGTCTAATTGGTTGAGCTCTGACTGGCGGAGCTCGACCAATTAGACCAATTTGACCAATTTATATATGGGTCTAAAATTATTAAGATTGTCTGTGTCAAGATGGGATTTTGACAAAAAAGGACCAAAATGTCTCACATCTCTCCATAGAAAAGACTTCATTGGAATCAGGAGGGTGGTGGACAAGAGAGTTAATGGTCCTAAATAGCAACTTGTGGTTGTGAGGATTTACAGCAATAAGATGTGAGAAGTACTTAGATCTTTCTTCTTTTAAAGTGTTGTTAAACTCTTTTACATGGCATTAAAATTGCACCATAATTTAGAATTTCCATTTCCGTTTAGCACTTCTACACGCCCTTCTAATACTCTGGACACGGTCATTAACCATGGTGGTGGCTGCGTAAAAGCAGGACAGGCTTTAGACATTTTAAAGGGAGCTACAGTGTCCAGAGTAGCAGCACATCGTTTCAAGAATCTAGTAACCAGCTCCTCCGCAGAACATGAGAAATCTAGCGGATCAAGCTGCTGAGAAGCCTCATAGGTGTTACAGAAATTCTCAATGGTCTGTGAAGTGATGGGCTGAGAGTGTGGAGGTCCTCTCAGGTTAAAGACTGTAGGCACTAGAGGAATTAAAGCCATAAGTAATAATTAGATTGAGAGTATGACTGTGTTGATGGGTAGAGCCAGAGACATGCTGAGAAAGTCAATAGTGTGAATAAGATCAAGGAACTCAGATGCAAGTTTGTCATTCTGGTTGTCGATGTGGATATTTAAGTCTCCTAATAGTAAAACTTTCTCATAGCGAGTTGTAGTGATGGAAAGTAAGTGACCAAATTCTGTCAAAAAGGTTTCAATCCTGTCTTCCTTTGTTTCTAGTGCTGCTGTTGGTGGTGGCCTCCAGTGGTGATATGGTTTGTGGTGGCACATTTCCTTTTATTTGAAGTGTGGATTTTGGTTTGTGTTATGTTTCACAGGTAGAATACTCCCAGAGATCCAACAGTGGGTGGTTGGCTTTCCGGCCACGGTATGACTCTCTTTTTCTTTTTCTTCTTCTTTTAGAGTTTTAGTAAATGTTTTTTAATAAATACCCAGTTTTGGCAGATAACCCACACTGACTGTTGTGGTCTCTTTATTGAAGCCTTTATTTAACACAGTTTCACTTTCTTACAGGGTCATTTGTTGCTCATTAGAAAAAAACTGTACCATAAACTAAAGTCAAACCACATCGGGTCACATCTGGTCGCTACTTCACACGTCCCTCGTAGCCTGGATGTTCTCTGGAGTCCCGTGGTGAATTGTAGGTAGTAATAGATGCTTCCTCGACGGACGCTCTACTCCCATACCAGTTTAGACATCAGCCCATTTAATGCCATGTCACTATCTAACTAAAATATTTGTTAATTGAGGAGTATAATGTAAGAGTCATGCTAAGCAAATTGTAATAGTAAATGGAAATCTTTCTGAGTCATGCACAAACTTACCTCTGCCTGTTCTCCTTCTTCCAGGGTGTTCGGGCAAAAGAATTCCCCGGGGGCTCACAGACCAACTATTAGTTCCAGTAGGGTAACAACAAGCGGAATAAAATAATGATAAATAAATACATTCATACATACAGTACAATCAAACTCCCCTCTATCCACTTCCCACTTATTGTTACTTGAACTATTGATAGGTGTGCGATTATTATAAAGGCTATGTCCGATATAATATGGCATTAAATTTGTCTAATTACAGCCTGTGTTGTCTAATTAACTGCAGTCAGATTGGCGTGATCACTCAACCTTTCCTGTTTGTCCATGTTGTGGGAGAGGAGTGCTCTGTGTGCTCTGAGGCTCCCTGACTTCATTAACTAGAAGGGCAGCCGGGCTTGATAAATGGTCCACTTGGTGAGAAACATTTGTCACCTCACTCACAATATAACACACACAGTTATGGAGTCATGGAAACTGGTGGCTATACCACATGCACACACACACACACACACACACACACACACACACACACACACACTCATACACACACTCACTCACTCAAACTGAAACACCGTCCAAAAAAAAACCTCTAAATAAAATGCAGCCAGTGCTTTGTCAGAGCAGTTTTGTCATGATTGCTGTTACGGGGAGACAGAAGCAGTTATCATGGTGTCAGTGATGAAGGGACTGAGCAGAAGTGTTTGCTACTGACTGGATACATTGATGAGCTTCAGAGTCGAATGATTCAACACTGCTAATGTGTGTGGGAATGAAAAATAAGGATAATTTACACTGCTTTTCCACTTTGGAGTGAGTTGGAACTTTTCCTTTGCCAAATGTGCTTAGCTAACCAGAATGCCTCATTAAATGTCAATAACACCAGCCCTCATGTCATGCCATGTGTCCCTCTGCTTGGTGTGAAAAATGGGATTTATCACAGTTGTGTTTTTATTGACTGGAAGTGTTTCATATATAATCATTTACACAGCAATTTAAATAAATCATACATGGCCACCAGAAAAATCTTCATGTCCATCAGCTGGTAATGAGTTTGTGAGACGGCCAGTAGACACATATATCTGACATGAAAGCATATTTCTGAAACCCCGGACTTTCTCGCTGGAGTCTGGGATGCCTGGACCGATTACTTCTATGAGGGGAGACAGAAGAGAGAGGATATAAAAATTCTGTCTAAATGTGCTAAATGTCTGTGGATTATCTCACTCTAATTGTATAATTTTTTTCACGTGACAGTATCAGTCATTATATCCACCCAAAGGCCCCTATACTTTCCAGAATTCTCACCGTAGTTGTAGCAATCACTGCCTGTTGCATAAGCTTTTAAATATATTAGCTATGTAGCTAATTACCCAAAGCTGCAGGGAAATTTGAGGGCTAATTTTGTTTTTAATTCATGAAGTCTGTTTCACTAAAACTTACAACATACCATCGTAAACATAGATTTAGCTATATCAGAGAGCTGTATCAGATCACAGCCCTTTAGAAGTTTTAAAGAATACAGCTATGAAAAAAATGCATTTAGGCTTGTCTAATTTCCTCCTTCTTGGATAGGTCGAACTTCTACATGAATGAGTTTTCGAATTGGGCTCAGAATCATATGTCCATGAAATACTACATTCAAGCTGTACTCTGAGCGACTGGGTCATGGGTTCAGCGGTATCTACCCTGATACTAAAAAGGTTGAGGTCCAACACGTGGAATAGACAGAATTTAAAATTTAAAGACACAGACCATTTTTCATGCTTTTATCTATTGCAACAGCCTTTTCACTTTTCTTAACCAAAAACCTATTGACCGACTAAAGACTGTACAGAACTCAGCTGCCAGGCTTTTTACCAGAACTAAAGAGGTGTGACCACATCCGGTTGAGGTCCAACACGTGGAATAGACAGAATTTAAAATTTAAAGACACAGACCATTTTTCATGCTTTTATCTATTGCAACAGCCTTTTCACTTTTCTTAACCAAAAACCTATTGACCGACTAAAGACTGTACAGAGGGGGTGCACGGTGGCAGAGCGGCTACAGCTCCTGCCTCCCAATAAGGAGATCGTGGGTTCGTGGGTTCGATTCCCGGACCGGACCAACATCACACAATCTCTCTGGGTGGAGTCTGCATGTCCTCCCGTGTTACCGTGGGTTCTCTCCGGGTTCTCCGGCTTCCTCCCACCGTCCAAAGACATGCATGTGTAGGTTAATTGATAACTCTAAATTGCCCGTATTGAATGAATGTGTGAGTGAATGGTTGTCTGTCCTTGTCTGTGTCTGTGTTCGCCCTGCGACGAGTTGGCCACTGTCCAGGGTGTGCCCTGCCTAAGGCCCGAAGTCACTGGGATAGGCTCCAGTCACCCGCGACCCCCTAACGGGGACCAAGCGGTAGAAAATGGATGGATGGATGGAAGACTGTACAGAACTCAGCTGCCAGGCTTTTTACCAGAACTAAAGAGGTGTGACCACATCCTTTAACCATCCTTTAACCTCCTTGCACTGGCTCCCAGTATGTTTTAGGATGGATTTTAAAGGTCTTATGGATTACTTATAAGGCCATGTGGCTATATTTGTGACCTTTTTGTTACATACCTGTATGTAAATTGAGATCCTTGGAAAGCATAGGTAGCGCTACAGTTGGGTTAGATGGGGCTATAATTTGCAATGATAAGCAAGCAGTGTGAAAATGCATAACTTCATCATCAAACAACCTTGTCAAAAGGTTCCAAGCAGGCAGAGACAGCGTAAGAACAGAGGGGGAGATCATTTGTGACATGCTACAGTAGGTCCACCAGTGCTACTCACTCCTCGCAGTGCTGTTAGCAATGTTAGCTCATCCATGTGTTAGCAGGGATTCAGACAGAACATGGCGTGTTGAAACAACACAGGGGGTTGTGTTGGTGGGGGAGTATTGTTTAAGATAAAAGTGAGACAATGACATATGATCCAGAAAGTCTGGAGAAACAGAATAATCTATTGCCTAAACATAACCAAACCATAACTATAGTGTGGTCACATCATAAAAGCTGATTTATTTTTCAGCAGTGATTTGTCGTCCTGCCAATAGGAGTGTCAGATGAGATAACGCTTATGTGTTGTTCTAGAGGGCATGGACAAACGTAAATGTATTTATCATTTCATTTGGAGGACTTGTTGGTTTAAATGCTTATCAGACACCAAAACACTGCACAGCGCTTTATAATACTTACAGTCTTACAACTCTGGAAAGTTATCACCACTGCAGTTATTTTATCTTTTGATTGGCCAAGTCAGCACCTTGGTGGATGACATTCTGGCAAAAGTTAAGCCAGCTTCAACGACCCCGCGTTTGGTTGCTGGAACCCTCTTTGGCACCCCCGCTGTGTTGGCAAAGTGGCCTCATTTTAGATATTAGATATAGATAGATATTACTTTTATATACTACTAATTTGCAAAAACAAATGTGTTTTGGAGGAAACATAATGCTACCCAGAATACTTATTTTTTTTAAAGCGACACACAGTAACACATCAGTAAAATATCTATAAATACAATATCCGCTTGTAGCAACTAAAGCATATGGTTATGCTTAGGCATCCACACCACTTATAAAGATCTTGATCTGATTTAATATCTGAAAAAGTCCACAGTGATTTGAAGCATTAATTACCGTATAGACATTTAACCAAAACTACGATCTTTCCCTAACCTCAACCAATGTGCTTTTGTTGCCTAAACCTAATCATACATGGGACCTTTTGCGGTACAAAAAAGTAGCACTTGAAAAACAAAGTTGCCTGTGAACATAATTCAGGCAGCAGTTATGTTAATTATGCAATAATTTCGCTTAGTTTTTAGCATCAAAAGAAATGTTTTTTGGAGAATACACTTGCCTAATTTGTGGTGTCTTTTGGAGCGTGGTACCCGTATTGGTAAAAATCCTCTTAAAGACACTGGTTTGAACAAGGCTTTGCTTCTACTTACTGTGATCGAGTTGATCTTGGGTAACACATCCTCTTAACAAAACAAGTCAGAGTCACAACAAGACACCAAGGGCTGGGCACAGTCTACCTATACAGTAAACAGTGGCCTACATACTGTGTTGACATAGCATTTATCTGATTAAAGTGGGTTCACCATCAAGTCAGACAGTTTGACTAGCCTGATGGCATCTGTATTTTTATAGCTTTATATTTCATAGTTTGTATTTCCCATTAGTGGATGAAAATGTACCTGTGATTATTTCCTGAGTGGGTGCCCCTCTGGAGGTTGGCGCTTATTTCTTTTTAACTATATGAAAACACATTTTATCACAGCAGGGATTTCGGATGCCTTCATCATCAGTGCATTTTCCAAATAAACTCCTCATTGTCTCAAAGTTTCATATCTGAGCTCCTCATGCATGCACACACACCCAGCAAGTAGGTTCACTTTGCTGTTTGCTGTGATCCTTCCTAATCTCCATCCACAACAAGACTGACTCATCTTAAAATGATCAAACTACCCATCACTCAGGTTGCCACAGTAACTACTGAGTGGATGGCCTTACCGTGAATGGAGCACCGCCGGATGTACAGTACAACACATTGTACACTCCCTGAAAAGGGGTCAGTGAGTATCCGTCATTATTCAGTATTCCTGAAAAGGTTAATGCACTACCTCACTAATTCTCCTCTCCTAGCTCCTGTTTTTTCCCCAGCAAGCTTTTTATCTTCATTTAGTGACCTATTAAGCCACGAGATTTGAAGAGGGGGCTTTAATGTCACAAAAAACACGAGTTGTCAGTGCCTCTCTTTTCATTTTCTAACACTGCTCCCATTTTCTTATAATATAAATTAAATGTGGCATGTTTATCTTACCTTTTTCATTATTTCTGTCTATATATACGAACATTTCTAAAGCTCAAATTCATTTAACTTGCTCTTCTAAAAAAAAAAAAAAAAAGACAAAAAAAACAAATACCACTGCTTTATATTTCATTAGTATCTGCACTCTAAATTGAGAGGCAGAAAACACTAAACCGGGCCACTATGCAGACAAAGTTGATAGAAGTTTAGGGAGAGAGGCTACTTCAGTTTTAAGAACAGAGAACACATCCCATCATTATTGTTATGATGTATTGTTCTTTAACCGTAATGGACCAGCTTTAACATTTTTTCTTAAGTGCAGCAGTTAAAACAATGTGAAAAGAAACTACAAATAAAACAGCAAAAGCCAAGTTAGAACCAGTTAAGAAGGCTCCATGATGAAGTCATTACTTTCTCAGGGGAAAAAAACAATCCCAAGGGCTACTTTCTACTGCACTTTATGGATGCTATATATGTTGACAGTTTTAGCTATTTGTATTGGATTAACCCTCTTGGGCCCTCTTCTTCTAACTCACAGTGAAGTCATGCATTCAGTCATTAGCATTATGACAACTGCAGTGGATATCTGGAAGAGAACTGAGATCAAGTAATGATGAAAACAAATGTGAAAAGGCCCGGTTTTATGCAGTTATAAATCCATATCAGTACTTTAACATTTCTTCTTCCCTTTACTTTTCCACTTCAGACAGAAAAGAGACCAACTGTCCTGGCAGTAACCCCAACAAAATGGAATCTATGAAACAGTATCAGCTTCTCTTTCTTTTGAATAAAGACATTTATTGCTCATCGCTCCCTACTTTGCTCTCCAGTCTGGCTGCTCTCACTCTCAAAGCATTGCCGCAATATGGCTGTGTCTCACAGTACACAGTTTTTCACAGTACATACAGTTGATGCATGTGACTGCAGGCAGATTGATAGCCCAGTCTGCTGCTCTCTGTTAGCTCAAACAACTCTATGGTGTCCAGCTCCAGTTGTCTCCACAAAATAATACAATTCAAGCATCAGTTTGATGTGACATGTGAGTAAACGAAGGTATGTAACATAAAGTGTGTATGTGTGTGTGTGAGGCAAAGCACTGAATGCATAGAGTTGGGCTGCACAAGATGAGAAACTAATCAAAAGAACAAGATATGTCAAAATGACAATAACCAAAAAAATAATAAATTTAATTTACTAACTAAGACGTCACTATTTGTGGGTTAAAGTAGGCACTGTTTGGCTGGACTCAACTGCAAATCAATCATGACAGTCTGAATGAATCCTCAAAGGCAACATAAATTAGTTTCATGATAAATTCTCATTTCTAGTTTTGGTTTTCCTACCAAGATAGATCTCTGAGGAGCGTCTTTGGGCAGTCCAGTAGGCAGTAATGATGGCAATACATTTTCTGTCCCACAGAATTTACAGATGAGAGGAATAAGGTTCCCCTTGGGCCACATATTTTTAACTTTGTCTCAAGAATTCTTGCTAGAATCACCAGCTGTGGACATGAAGAACATACAAGCTAAGATGAAACATTGGGAAACAGGAGACTTTTGGTATTTGTACATTTGGTGACTTTGTCCAAAATAGGTAACTCAACAAGACCTAAGAGTCAACACCCATGCACAGAGAGGCTTTGAGCTAAATGCTAACATCAGCATGCTAAGATGGTCACAATGACAATGCTAACGCTAAAGATTTATAATGTTCAGCATCATCCGGAGTTGTGTTTGTGTCAGCCTGACAAATGTAAGTCTAATACCCACTCACCTTTAAGCTCTGTTCTGATGTCAAACAAAAAGGACCAAAGGGTCTCCTGAGGGAAATATCTGGCTCTTTAGCCAGGTATTCGCTATCTTTTTTGTTTGGTGCTGGACAGGTAGTCAGTGGGTTTACCAGAGTTTTTTTTTGCTGAAAACAGCTGCATGCTGTGGCTAATGAACAATGCTGATGAGAGTAAATCAGAACCGTTAGTTGTGAGAAGTAAAATCAAAACAATGTTCCTCATGCAACAACATTTTTGTGTTCTCACACTGAAGCTGTCTTGTCTTTCTCTTTTAGGTTTGCATGTACCAAGTCAAATTAACCAAATTCTCTTAACTGCACAAACTTGTAACGTGCACGTTTCAGCCTGGTGAGTGCCAACTGTTCATGGGGAGGGGCGTGTTTGTGAGATTTGATCATTAGCATAATCAACACCCACAAAATTACCATCTAATTGCCTGTTCCTTTTTGTAAGCAACTTTCATTCACAAACATGTAAAGTAAAAAGAACTTCACACCGTGGAGCTTAAATATAGCAGTGTCAGTAGTCCTATTAAAGGACCGCTTTGTTGTTTATAATATTTTCTGGACAGTAAGTAAATATTAATACAGCTGTCAAAGGTGTGTCAGTGGAGCAGTGCTGTACTGTGACAGACCTAAAGAGGGAATGGTTTATGTTAGATGAAGTTAAATGCTAAAAAACATCTTCCTAAAACAAAGACTAAGACATGACTAATATGAGAGGTGGTCAAGGGGATGAGAGATATTAGATGAGAGAATATTAAAGCCTACAGTAGGTGATGTTGCACACTCAGGTGCAACAGCGGATGATAATGGCCAGAGACCTGCATGAAGACACTGAGGCAGCTGTCAGAGTGAACTTTTCTAACAACTACTGTAATATAGAAGTTGCTGTGCCGAAATTTGCCAATAAAAACCATCAAATCTAAAAGCCGCCCTGTTAATTGGCAAGCCATGATAATGATGATATGTTGAACAGAATATTAATTTTGCATTAAGTTTGTTTTATACATATTTAATTAAATTAATTTTAAGTTTCATATTTAAACTCCAAATTCATTCAGATTAAGGCATTGTGATTCTTAAGTCAAACAAGTGGATGAAAGACAGACTTTCATGACTCGTAAGACCTGTATGGACCACTCATGAAATTTGTTTGTACCTAACTGAAAAGTAGGAGAAAAATTGGCGAGTGCCATAAATTGTCTTAAATTGCTTGTATGTGCCACATACGAACAATGAGTTAAAGACGCTGAAGTGTTCCGTAGAGTCAGGTGATAATTATCTTGGTTTGTCACTACTAATATAAAAACATTGATTAGAGCAGCTTTAAAAAGGTAAGAATGAAAATGTAAAAGTAAAAAACTTCAGTGTTACATCATTCTAACAAAACATCAGATCATATCACATCAAACAGATCATATTGTTGTAACTTTGTGAGACAAATATTAATGGTTATTATGACAAAACGTGGGTGGAAAAAATTGAAATGCATATTAATAAGGTTTGCCTTCTGTGGCTCACAGTTCAAAGAGTTAATGGGGTTATCATTTCTATTTTTCACCCATAATTACCCACCAGTGAGGATCTGCCAGCAGCACCCAACCTGCCTGTCCACCTACCCAGCGACACACTTGGTCTCCCCTGATGTGTGACTGATAATGTTACATTTGAAAATGACAGAGAGGAGATGGAAAACAAGAGCACACCAGGCAGGTAGAAACAGTACATTTAATTTAATTTCAGTGTCAAAAATGAGCAACTATCTTTCTCTGTCTTTTTTAGAGTTTGCACTTTAATGTCTGCCGTCCCTGTGGACACAATCCACTTTGTTCTTATTTGTGTCTCTCTTTCAGTGCTCAAAGGGACTGTGTGTGTGTTTCCATCAGAATTCATTTAATAAGGGGAAAAAATACGGTTAAACTAATGAGTACAACAAGTGCACCTCAATCGTGTATGAATTGTTTATTTTTCCTTGAATAATTCAGGTAGCTGTGCGGCCTTTGTGAATTGATTTAGGAATATCCTGGGCCATGGAAAGCAATTCAGATGTGTGCTATGGAGGTTTCCACTGATTATGTGCAGGAGAACAAGACTATGCATATTGACTGTGTGATAATCTATCCATACATGAGAGAAAAAGTAAATAAAAATTCAACAAGGCAAATCAAATTCCAAGGCTTTAGTGGTCAGTTTCATTTCCTCTCTGCCTCTCACACAAGTTTAGAAAATGCAGTGAAATGTGCAGTGAGAACAGTAAAGGGAATGTATGCTGCATAGGAAATCAATGGCACCACCTGCAGACTGATTACGTCCAGTAATATTGACTAACCTTGGAAAAAAAATGAATGGTCATGTGGAGCATGAAACACCAACACATCTACATCAAGGATACAGAACACTTACCTGTGGAACTGATGGATGTTGTGGATGTCAGCTCAGTTAGACCTGGATAGTCTCAGTGACACTTGATCTAAAATCCAGCTTTTGAATATGAAGACCTCAATCTTTATCTGCTTAAAAAGTGTCTAAAAAGTTTTTAGGTCACTTTAAACAACACTAAAGGCACAATCGCAGTGGAATATTGGCAATACCTGTCACGAGTCAAGTACGATAACCAGTAACACGAGGAGTAGGTCCCAAATGCAGACACGTAGGCAGAGTAGATGCAGTTTAACTCATTTATTGAATAACGAAAAGGCTTATGCCGTTTTCAGGTGATCGATGAAACCAGGGAAGCGGTCCATGAAGGCAAACAAGTCCAAAGGAGCAAACAGAAAATCAAAAAGTCCATAAATGAGCCAAAGTCCACGAAACACATAAAATATCCAACAGATCCAGCGGAAAACACTGAGAAGGGCTTGAACGCTTAACACAACCGACAAAGAAGAACTGGCACTGAACAAAAGAAACACACAGACTTAAATACACTCAAGTGAGGTGAAACCAATCAGGGCAAGGCAAGCAATCAAATACAATAAGCAAAACTACAAGACAAATGAGGGAAGGAGAATATTTCAAAATAAAACAGGAAAACTAAAACTATGATTCTGATAATGAGATACTGAAGTTCTGATCCTGCTTGAAAACAAAATTTTTTAATTTGTTAAGTTGTTGTCTAAAGGTACCCTGTGGTGGATGTTTTGACCACTAGTAGTGCAACGAAGCCATGTTTCAGTGGCTCATCAGTGGTTCCTCATTTGGTTTGTATCGTGTGCATGAAGACACACATTTATGTGCACAATCAAGCGGGCAACATAAAATAAAATTTCTGGCAAAGCGCCCAGAAATGAAGACTGCAAGCTAGTAAACATGGATGTAAACAATGCAGGATTTAAAATAATTTTAAAATTGGCAAATGTTTTATGAGAAAGGAAACGCTTTAGACCTCAAGGATACACACAATGTGTTTTGGTTTGTTTACAAGAAAACTCCACGGGGCACCTTTAAGTTGATATTTCAGGATAATGGGTCTAAAAAAAGGATGCACACACAAACAGTGGTTGCTCTGGTTTCTGTGTGTGTTCCAACACTACACCTTGTGTTCAAATAACATGGGGATGATATCCAGAGATGGGTTGCCATAAAACTCAGAAATGTAACTTATCAATGAATACAGTGAAGGGTTTGGATTGGATTGGTCAATAGAGAGGGAGGAACCTTCATCACATCAAAGTTCACTTTATATGTAATTTCAAATTTTATACATACATATACAGACTTGATATGTTACCCTGACCCTTGTTTGTGTGTGTTTGACAGTGTTTATGTGTGCGTGTATGTGCATGCATACATTTGCAAGCTCTCACACAGGTGTCTTAAGACTCTCCAGTATCTCTTGTTGCCTCCATCACAGCTGATTGACACTTGTGCCTCCAAGTGGCCATCTGCTCCTTGTTTATTCAGACTGAATCACAGCTGCTATAAGGGGCAAATCAGGTAAATTGTTATTGAGAAGTCTGTGTTGAGGCCCGAGGCCCATCTGTGTTGTGGTGAGATGGATACGGCTTCAGAAAGCCGTGATCTGATCTGATCTCTCACAGAGGGGCTCATATTAGATTGTGTATGTGCACATGTGTGTTTGTGTGCATGCATGAAACAATCTCAGTTGGTACTGCGCAAAATAATTTCCATTCCCCATTATGATATAATTTAATGCTGCTATGCCTCCATCAGGGGCTCTGATTGGCTGCACACTCCTCAAGATCTCCTCATATTGATCTCTGCTTCTTGAAAATGAATTTGAAAAACTGTCAAAGCTGCAGCAGATCAATTTATGATGCTAACTGAATCTGAGCAGCTAGCTACCTGCATATTAAAAACATGATTCCCTTACTTGATAGTGCTATCTAATGTTAGTCTGTAAGCATATTGATGATGACATTTCAGTCATGACATCCTCACAGCAAATCATGGGGTATTATGAAGTTGAATTACTGATGAATAATGCATTAGGAAATAATGGGGCACACTGTTTATGAGATGGCACCTATGGCTGTCATAAAGATAAATTCCTACGCTCTTTTTGTCTTCTCTTGGTGAAAAGCAACAGCGATTGTAGATGGAGAAAGGTGTGTAATGTAGATCTTAAGCCAGTACAGTTCAATCCAGCCACGCACACGAGCTTTGGCAGCCTTGTGTGTCGCTCAGCACACAGGCTGAGAGAGCAGTCCCCCTCCCACACAGTTCAGAAACATGTCCGCCACAACTTCACTCACAAATCAACATTTTCAAAAGCTGCCGTGGGATTTGACGGTTGTTGCATGTGTCAATGCGGATTGGGATGTAACTGGCTTGTTTGCACTGAGAGGAGGATGGAACCCACCACGGCCAGCTGCTTTAACTTGAGCAGATCCACCCCCATTCATCTCTCTTGTTACTCATTTCCTTCTGCTGCTAATAACGCGCTCTCTTGATCCTCCTCTGCTGCTCTTGTTCTGCATTCATATCCTTCTCCAGCCTTGATTTAAAAATAAAAAAAGACTTGATAAAAAATGCGATTGTCGGAGAATAAATGTCATTGTCAATGTCACTGTCACTGATGCTGAATTGAGCTTGTGTGTATGTGTGAGGGCCTTTTAGCAGGTGTCTCTACCGATTGTTGAACTGCTCTTGACTCGCAATCACAATGCCATACTTTCCATACACTAGTGTAGTTGCTAGCCTGTATCAAATTCAAGAAGCAGTATGCTGTTGAATTAGTCCATGACACATCTGCTTCTGTTCACTCTTTCCAATGCTTTGATCTTCAGTGGCTACACTCAAATCTCACTGCATTTTGAGATGGCTTGAAAATACAATACATTCTATTTTGCCTGCAGATGCTGACTCAAATGAATTACTTCAAAACTTGCTGTGTAATTTCCTTGCTTAAAGGATCAGTTCTACATTGTGTCAATATGCTTATTTGCTTTCTTGCTGAGAGTTAGATGAGGAAATTGATACCACTCTCATGTCTGTGCGGTAAATATAATACGGCTGGTTTAGCTTGACATTCAAGACTGGTTGAAAGGTTATTATTTCACTTGATATTTATGTTAGGTCATGTTACCTATTTTACATCAATCTTATTTGTTTTGTTAGGTCGCTAAAATACACTCTTACAGGAGATATCCATGGTGTCATTTTTAGTTGAAAGATTTGCACGTGTATGCATGTTGTATGATTGGGCATGGAGGGGAGCCATTTAAAAAAATTACTATGGAGGAGTGCCTTGGTTTAAAAAAGTTTCAATATGACTGCTCTAGGCAAGAAAGCGAATAAGGGTGTTTCCCAAAATGTCAAATTATTCTTCAAATGAGCCTTTGTGCAGTGATAACTTACAATACTGAAATGATCTGCTAAATAACAAACACTTATACCATGAACAACATTCTTTAAATTGCTGGCAGTACATAAACAAAGAAGTGCTGTTGCTATTATTACTGAGCTCCTTATTTTCATAATCCTTAAGAAAGCCATCAGAAAAGTGATGAGGTCAGTGGGCACATTTCTCTCGACACTGTCACCTTAACCGTGACAGCTCTGGCTGATGAGGGAGCGTCAAGAGGCTGATCAGAGCTCCAGCAGCCCCCCTGTGCGTGGTCTGACCTCCATTAACATTTTATTCTGTCATGCACTATTGTGATAAGCCCACGTCTTCTCAAGCTCGGATGAAAGAGGCTGACAGCTCATTTGCAGCAAAAATGGCAAACGGCTGTTAATGTGTACGCATTAGTGAAATGGAGAGAGCAAACAGGTGAACTATGTGTGGCTGTGGATGTGCTGTCTGTCATGTAAAATGTGAATGTCAAATTTCTTGAAAACCTTTACTGGAGATGCGGATACTTGCTACGTAATGGATGCTTCATACAGTAATGGCAGATAGCAGTGAAAGGCTTTTGAAACTTCATTCACATACTGGGCTGTGCTTTGGAGTACCCTGCAGATGCTGGTTGAAGTGAGCTATTTTATTCATATTTCTACAAAAAATCTTTTCTCAGTGGTTGGTCACATATTGATCAGAGTCTTTCCATGTACTCCGAGATTAGGGGGTGTGAACACTTGACCATTGTCTGCTGTCCTCATGGCAGCGAGTAGAGATCTATATTTTGCTGTTACATGCCAGCAAGACACCAAGCTCACCGGGGTTTAGCAGTGGCTGACATTTCTCCTGTCACGCTATCCAGTTTGGCCCAAACTGAGGCTGAGCAGACAGCCCCCCCCGAAACTTACCACCATAGTCCACAGCTGGAGAGCCTCACTGGCAGGCTTGGCACTGTGTTACATTTTTGTAGAGGACTGAATAAGTGTTGCTCTGGATGTGAATTTACTTCCATTGCCATGTTCAGCCTTTTTCTTAAACTTAACGCATCACACTGGGCTGCTATTTGGTTGTCTTTGAAATCTTTATTGAGACTTAAAAGGTATTATTTTCAGCCTAAATCACAATGTCACAAAGCAGGAAAAGTGTTTAAGGGCCATAATAAAGGCCTGGTCAGCATTTAAAATGGCAAATTTTGCATCAAAATTGACTCATTTCAATGAAATTGCTGTGATCAGTGGATTCACTCCCGGGGGCAAAATCCTTTGACATGCCGTTGACCAATAGCAAGCTGTCTAGACAGCACTGAGCTTAGAGGGAACAGAGAATCCAAAATGGAGGAAGCTATTGTAGCTTGTTAGCTGTCTTACACCATCCACTTTAATTGTCCTACTCTATGCTAATGCTAGCATAAAACACAAGAAAAGTTACCAGGTAGCTGCAAGAACCAGCAATCTCCTGCACTGTGTCTCCCATTGCTGTCGATCATAATAAAATATTTTCTGTCAGCTGAATGCGCTCTCTTTTCTGTTTGTTATTGTTGGCTTTGTGCAAGGGCGTTGAGGTAGCTTCACACTGATTCGGGAATTTGCATCACGCAACTGCTCAAACTGCAAGACAGGCGCCCAAAATTTCTGCCTTGCCACAAACCCCCTCAAATTGTATGTCAAACACAACTTTGGCCTAAATCCAAGATTTGGATACAGTGTCTGCTGGCTTTATTTAACCCTCTGCTGTCTGAATATACACTGCTCTACAAAAGAGGAATGGTTTGCAGACAGTTATGAGACAGGAGTTGATGGTGCAGATGCTCCTTTTAAATAAACTGTGTGAAATTGATGTCCCATAAGCGACCAAGCTTTTTTCAACTTCTGCAGTAACCCTTGACTTATTGATGTACAATCCCGAGAACAATATGGGGGGAGTCTAAACTGCTCAGTACAAACAAAATATTGCTTGCGAGCTATTATGACTAGTGCTAGCATGTTTCTGGCTGGCTAGCATGTTAGTGCTTAGCTCGCCATTTTTGGTAGTTTCACTAGCCCTGTGAGTATAGTCACTACATGACCAAGCTTCTAGAACAAAATATTTTCACGTGCAGATTTATTTCACTGTGCCACTTTCTGGTGTGAAATAATGAATAATGAATGTAATCTCTCACCTCTTCTCTCTACAGACGCCACGTAGAGGCAAAGTATTATAATGCATAGGCCTACATAAATTGATTTGCTCAGCAGGCTATTTTTATTACTTGATACAGTTACATGTAGGTAATTTATTTGAATGAGACATTCATCTGTGAAAAATGAAAAATGAAATGTAATATTGTGGACAGTTAATCACTGTGACTGTCATGTATACAAAGCAGAACAGTTCTGTTTCATCATCACTGAGGCAGAAAGCTACATTATCAAAAGGAAAAAGATTTTTTTTTTTTTACATGAATCATCAGGCTGAATCTCTAATGAATCTATGATGATATTACGGACGGAAACCTTGTCTAGAATAAAGCTTAGCGTATTCAAACTTCTGAAGTGAAGAGCTTTGAAAGTCAGATCACTGTGTCTAAGCCTGGTAATTGATTTTCTGTCTGCTATCTCCAAAGTCCTCTCTCTGCCTCACTCTCTCTACCTCTGTCCCTAATATCTGTCTCTCTTTTATTCCCTCTCTCTTTGTCTACTTATCCCCCTCTGTCTGTGCTCACCACCTCACTCAGCCATCCAGCAGGCCTGTCCTCATTAATCAGGCGTGTAGCCAGCATGAAGAACAAGGTTATGCTAATGTTCTCTGTCAGGAGCCTGCTGTATAGCGCTCATGGTTGCTTGCGTGCATGCTTACTCGTCTTTCTACCTGACACCCCCCCCCCCAGTCTCCCGGTCTGCCTGTAGGTGGCCATGCACCAGCAGGGTTTAATGAGCCTTAAAGGACAGAGGTTTTGACATGGACGCAAATGCAGCCCTTCTCTGGGCTCCTGGCTTAGTTGCTCACACTGTAGAGAGCGACAGTATGATTTTAACCTTGGGCTTGTCACTTTGCTAATCCTAAGTGACAGGCTTATCAAAGTGACAATCTATAATGTGTCACATGTAATCAATAAAATGATAAGGTGAGGACTGCAGCTTATGAGGTGCCTAAGTGATGGAGGGCAGAAAAGGTTGAGCATCCACCTGAGGTATGTATATAGACGGTCTCACCCTTCCAATAGAAGCCCACGTGAACCCAAAATTACTCACCTCAGCCCGCAGGCGCCACTAGAGCCACTGAGGGGAATGGATGGGTGAGGTAAGTGTAAGCTGCTCTGGGCATGAAGACTCAGGTGGAGCGCAGAGAGTAAGCCACGGACCTGAGAGTTTGAGGGTTTTTTCCCATCCCGGCTGTCAAGCCGGATCACACCTTTACATGTTGGTCTCACTATTAAAAGAGAGTGGCATCGCCCCTTGAGGTAACTTTCTCCTCTGTTTGTCACGGAAAACAGATCATGGTCAGATCATGGAATCACCCTCATAAATTCTGACATCTAGTTAGTGATGTTACCCACTCACAATCTAAACTACAGAGCCTTGCATTTAGTTTGTAGAGTTTATACAGTATGCACTTATCTGAGAGTATCCGCTGACCTTAATGCAGAGCTGTGATCACAGCTCTCAAGGGAGGAAGGTTTCTCTAATCGCAGCAGGAAATAATGAATCTAAGAGGTTTCTGTATTAAGCCACAGGTGCCTGTTAAGTGAGAGGTTTTCAAAAAGGTTAGGACATTTTCTAGCTCTCATGCTAATGTATTGTTTAACAACAGCATGGTGTACGAGCCTGAAATGGGGTTTCTCAATGAGCGGCCTCCCTCTCATGTCTATAAATTGACATCAGCCCTTAAACTATGGAAATTAGGTAAGAATAAATAGATGGAGACTTTCTGTCTATCCAACATGTGGGATCATAGCTCTTTCGCTACTTCAGTGATGGTTGTCATTTGACCAGTATCAGTTTGGATTGCTTGCCTAATAAGCAAAACACTAAACAATATGACAATCTAACCTTATAAAATGAAAATAAAAAAGAAGAAGAAGAAATCCAAGCTGTCAATCATCACCTGCTGCCCAGCTGCACTACCTGCACTGACTGCTAACCACCGTATGCCCCCTTCAGATAAGCTTTATTTGCATAATAAAGCTGAAAAAATATCATGTATTGATTCAGGAGTACAGCACATCTTTTATTTCTATAATATTAAGTGCTTTTCTACCCCACAGCTTTTTTTGATTGATTTCTTTTAATGGAGTAAAATCTGAATATGCATTAGCTAATGACTGCAAAACAGTACATATGCAATTATGTTTTTACATGTGGAATAAATATCCCACGTGTTAGTTGTTACATGTGTTTTTTTCCACATGTAAATCCAAAAACCTAAAAATCTACCTACAGTATATATGAATTTGTCATGTGTGAAATGCTGTTTCCTCTGTGATAAATAACATGGGCTTCATGTAAATGTACCTTCCTATGTGATATCACAAGTGAAATTGTTGTTTTTGCTTCTGGTGTCTTACATTTCATGTGTAAAATATCCAAAATCACACGTGAGTCCCAAAAATGTTCACATGTGAATTGGTTTTCCCTCGTGATAAACATATTCTCTCCCATGTGATAAATTCCTTACTTATAAGAGAGAAAAGGAGAGAAAACTTGAAATGACCTTACTGAACCTATACACTCAAAGAAAGCAGTAGAGGCTTGTTGCTAGAACTAAATTGCCCTCCACTCAAGTTGATGATAAAGCAATAGACAGACCAAGACTTATCCAGTGTAGCTATTCAGTTTGGCTGTGTGGTTTTCACAAAAGCCCTGATTACTATGACATGTAACTTTCTTGTCATAAAAGCCAATTAGGTAGTGTTGTCTCCCAGCGCTCCCTCCTGATGCTGAAAAAGAGCCAGTGCAGCACAGTTGACAGGCAACTCCTCTGGGAAGCTGGAACAGGGAGAGAAGCAGCGATGCAGTGGCTGAATCCTTAAATTGAAAGGATTGTGTTTTGCTAGTCTGAAAAGCTCTTAATCATTTTGAATGAAGTTTGGTAAAAAGGCGTGAATGCTTCATTTATCAAACAGAGAACTTTCCCCCAAACGCTGTCAGTGTCTTGCAGCAAGATAATAACATAAAATCTCAGATGGTAAATCAAACTGAGGACGATGACAAGGCAAGGACATGAACTGATTTAATCATCCTTAACCTATATTTCACCTCAAAGCATCACTAGGAATAATCCTCATTTACAGTGGTGTAAATGACAAGTAGGAATCAAAATCAAATACAGTGAAATAAGGAATTATATCAAAGGATAAAAATGTAAAATGTAAATAAATTAATGAAAAAATATAGCAGATTAAGTTAAAGAGCTGAAATAAATCAAGATATTGCCAGCCACAATACAGTAGCTGCATAGTTCAGGGGATGGCAGTGTCTGTCAGCCCAGCACTTTGGTTCAGACTGAAATATCTCAACAACTTCTGGACTGGAACAGACATTCATTGTGCCCGGAGGATGAATGCTAATGACTTTGGTGATCCCCCAACTTTTCCTGTAGCACTGACATGAGGTTGGTGGTTTTGGTTTTTAGTGAAATGTCTCGACAAATACTGGATGGATTGTCATGAAATTTGGTTCAGACATTCATGTCACTCTCAGAGTGAATTGTAATCACTTTAGTGGAACTTTTCATTTAGCACTATCATCAGGTCACACTTTTAAGTTGTCCAACACTTTGGTTTATGATCAAACTAATGACATTCCCATCAGCCTCAGCTGTACTTTGTGTAAACATTATACCTGCTAAATATCAGCATATTAGCATTGTCATTGCTAACATATTAGTATGATAACATTAGCACCTAGCTCAAAGCTCTGCTCTGCATGGCATCCGGTGACCTCACATAATGCCCAGAATAGCTCTTCCCACCTTTAATCTGAGAAGTGGTCTAATCAGCCAGGGTAAGTGAAAACACCTGTGCGAGTGTGCAGGGCCTTTAAAGTTTTTGTAGTTTGTTCCATGTATACAGTGGGCAGAAGGTGAATGTTACTTACAGTTTTAGTTAGAATTGGTGAAATACTTTATTAAATGTTTATTAAATATTGAAAAATTAGCAAGCCCTGCTCTTTTGTGAAGTTGTAGAACTTGTTGCTGACTACTGTGTGTTTCAGAATCTTGTCTTAGTTGGGTTACAGCAGAGTTGGGGAACTCATGCCTGCCTGTTTTACACAAAAACCTATTGATGAACTAACTGTTGTCCCCAGGCGTTGCCTTGGTGATGAGCATCATTAAAGAAATTACCTTTTGAATTAGCAAAAATGATGAAGAAGAAAACACAAAAGTTGCTTGCACCAGGTCCTCACACTCATATGACCTTTCTTCAGGCACCTTCTTGGGTAATTATTACTTTGGTGTAATTGAAAAAAAGGTCATTTACGCAAAATGAAATGGCAGGGCCACATTCAGTCATTTTAATAGGCCAATGCAGAACATGATTCTGTATTCAGCCCATTTTGAATACATAAATGCCATTCAAAGAATTGGCTGCAATGATTTTAGTGTCACAAAGAAATGTTGCATAACATGTTATGGCATTATTAAGCAAATTATCAGTAAAGCATCTTTCATGAGACCAAGTACAATAGATGTAAATGTGTTAGATGTTATGTCTGCTGTTTACAAAATGATCAGAAAGACCTTACTACCGATAAGGCTGCCCTATGCAAGAGTTTATGTAAAATTCCTCCCATCTTATCATCAAATGGAGAACATCCCCTCCCACACTAATTGAGATATCGTTTCAAAGCCTATTTTCCCAAGTAAAAGTCTGGGTATGCTTACTGACAGGAAGTGATGAATACACTTAAAATACATTGTAAGCTAGTTCTGCACCCAGAGGAAGAATCACCTCAGATGTCTGAACTCTTCACCTCCACCCTCACAACACATTGAGAAGTTTAACACTGCACCAATCAGGTTTTTGGTCACTTGGGGGCAGCAATCCACAAGCTGAGCTCCACACATGTTTGACATATTGTGAAGTTGATATGACGAACTTGTTAGCAAACAGTTGCACATTTACACATCCAGCAGTTACGAAGCAACATTAGCATTGAATTAAAGTCATGTTTCTGGCCACCTGATGACATTTATTTTTCTTTTAAATTAGCTTTTTTCCACTATGTTTATCAGCTAGTCGCTAACTTTGCTGTCTACCATTTGGTTCTGGGCAAGTAGTACACAGTGCATACACGTAGCGACGAGGGATGGGGGCTATGAGGGCCTTTGCTGCTCAATTTTGTGCAAGGGCAGATAAAATATATGAATGAAATAATGTATTAGGAGCGCACTCAGCTAACGGGCAACAACACGTCTTATGAAGGTCTTCCCAAGCCCCCAATGCCGTTGCATCTGAGGCAGGATTTAGCCCAGGTGATAGATAGCCCAATAAGTGGCCTCTTGGCAGTAAACGAGCCAGCCTATCAGCCTGAACTAAAGTCATTCCCTACTACGCAGTCAGTGATTGATGAGGCAAGATATTTTGCAATTAAAGCCCTTACTGTCTAGGTTAATAGCCATTGACTGGCAGTCATTTGTTTAATAAGCTACTGTACATGAGTTAATGAAGCCACTTAAGGCTTGGCATTTTTAGTTTGGCCAGTTCTGTTATGGTGTTTCTGTTCATTAATTATGTTGTCTGGAACTGAAGTTGCCTGCTACACTGTGTTATATTTTGCATATGTCACAAAATAAAATGTGATAATTTTACCATCTGTTGTGAGTGTGTGTGTGTGTGCGCTCAAATCAGGATCAGTGTAACTGGTAGAAAGAGTTTGCATAGAACAAAACCTCTTAAATAGGTTATTTTATATATGATTTAATAGAACAGAACTGCAGGCTTGCTTCTTCTAAGCTTATTTTAGACTTAAAGATTGATGTTATCCTTAGATAGAGCTTTTTTACTGAAAACAGCTGGAAATTATGCTAGTGGTGACCCAAAACAGTAAAGCTGCAGGCCGTAAAACCAAAAGATAGACATGAAAGACACTAAAATGCTAACTAAGGGGAACTGCAGAGTCGGGTGATAATTCTGGTGGGTTTATCACTACAAGTGACAAGACCTTTCACATTACACATAGTCATTTTTTCCATGTTTATATAAAAATATTGATTAGTGCAGCTTTAATGATGTTTACTGATTTACTCTTTACATCATTTCTGGGTATTTAAGTCTGTCAAAACTTAAAAAATCTCAAACAATTATTAATTGTTGAGTTGGAGCAGTGAAACTCATAATGTTGATGTTGCTGGGCAGAGATTATACAGTATGTTTTAACAGTATACACAATAATACAAAATATACATGGTGATTTATGAGCAAATCCCATTAGACAGGCCAGTTCTCCACTCAGCGGAAATTGCTATCCATGGCAATTACAGAAGCTGCTGGTCAGCTGAGGTGGGCTAACTGTAACAAGGCTCACAAATCAACCACCATTTCATTTGACTTCCATTTTCACTGCAGTCTAAGAAGACAATGTCTTGTCCATAGAAGCAGGGAATCCCTCTACACCCTAGTGTGAATACTGTTCCATTTTATAAGGTAATTGATTTTAGTCAAGGCAAAAAGTCTGAAATGGCATTTTTGAATAGACAAATAAATAAATTGCAATATCAAATATTTTCAGTCAAAGATCATGTTGGAAATTTTGACTAAAGTAACTTCTGTCCTAGAATTCCCCGTAGTTAAAGTAAAGGTCAAACTACATCTAATGTCAGTGTTTTATAAGTTTGGTCTTACTCAAGGCTCAGAGTGTGTTTTCTTTACATTAACTTTTACCCGTGCAATTATCTGTCAGTTCAGTGTATGGTTGGAAGGTATCCCGAGGAATTGTGTCAGGTTTAGTCTGTGATGGAGGGGAGTCAGCGTGTCCAGGCATCAGCCTGGCTACACTCTCTGACCTTTTTGATTTGTATTTTTGATAAAGAAATAACTAACCTGCAGGCTGGAGGAGATTCCTGAGACAACATGTCTTGTTTTTGCGCGGAAAAGTCATTTTGACAGATGAGTGTTAGTGTCAGTGTTGTGGTAATGATGCTATAGTCTTGTGAAAGTACTGTAATATAACAAAACATTCCTATTTGTAGCAGATGGAGGTCAACTCGACAGAACTGAAAGGTCACAGTAAACACATACATTTTGCAAAACTGAAAAGGTAACTGGAGAAGTTTATTAATTGTTCGGATAAAAAATCTGATTCTGACAATATGTGTTAATGGATGACAGTGACCATTGATTTTGCCTGTGGGACGCAAAGGAACTGACTCTTACTGTGTGTTTAGACAGAAAGGTAGGCAAATTTTAGACATGGAGCAATTGCATACAATGTCAATGAAAAGATGCGGTGATACGGAGGGGCACCAATTGACGTGAAGACGAAACTGCGCAAGTTTAAAATGTTTCAACTGAAGCAAAAAATTTGCACGAATCCAGGGGCTTTATGAATCTGCTTCATCAACATACAAAGACAATAAGACAAAGGAGACAGACTTATCATCTGTACAGTCAGTTTATTGTCTGTTAGGGGCGAATAAACAGACTGCCTGAACACACAGTTATACATGTTATTATTAGAAGCTTAAACAGCAGTGGTAGTTATAGATTGTAGTAGTTTAAATATCTAACTACATGCAGTTTACAAACCCCAGTCTCCAGTGTTAAAGTCATGCGCATTGTAGTTTTCAGAGACTGAATATTTTTTTAGGGATAGAAGATTGTGGTCTTTGTTAAATATCTATTATATATATAGAAATATATATCTATATCTATCTATCTATCTATCTATCTATATATATATATATATATATATATATATATATATAAAAACGTCAACAGTTACTTGTGGTAAGATACAGGATGTTTTAAAAAAACATGATTTTTCCTTAACCAAAGTGTTGTAGTATAGCCTAAATTTAACCACACACTAGACATGAACCTTAAAGGCCCGTGTCAAAGTCCTATACTTTGTACGGCCACCAGGATCACCACCCTATTATGTGTGGTACAAGAATGCACTTCCTGGACTTGAAAAAACACACAGGAACATACAACAGCAAGGAATAACAGGTCCATAGCCAGGATTTTAGAAATACAGAGGTCATGAGTCCATGCCCTGCGAATGCCCTCCCATCCACCAACCCCCTTAATTATTTGGATTCATATTTCATTTATTTAGTCAACTGTTCTATTTAAAGTTTTATTTCTCAAAATGAAAAGCTGTTCCAAAGCCTACTCCTGCACCACCAAGAATAAAATGGAAGAGCAATACAGAGTCCTTTGTATTGTGTCTATAGCTTCAAGTACGGATAAGTGTTGCTAAAGTTGGTATCAAATGCTTGGTCAGATTCTTGGGATTATTTATTTATTCTTTGATCAGATATTTCCTTATCTAAATCAGGAATCTTTTCTAAATTTAGAAAGTTTTTATATTTCATTTTGGCAAATCTTTCATTTGAACCAAACTACTACAGTAGCAGTTTGATATATTTTCTCAAATGAAAGGAAAGGGTCAGAACATGTTATTATGTGCCAAAGTAAGGTATCCTATAGGCATTGATATGGATTCCCAGTCCTAGTCCTTTTATTAATCTATATTTTGTTGATCTAAAATCAGTCAAACTTAAGTATATCAAGTCTAAACTTACCGGGAGTTTGTAATTGTATGATGTATACTCCCACCAGATGGCTAAACCTCTAAACTTACCAAAAAAATAAATAAATACCAAGGACATGAGTGTCCTCAGTGTCCTTAATATTAGCAACAGCCCTAAACTTCCTTTTCTTACAGCCTATTGGGCAAAACCATTTAGGAGTATATAACATAATTTTTTGGAGACAAGGTCATCTCAGATAGTACAACTGTCAACCAAACCACTTCCTAACATCAAAATTCTAACATACAGTACAATGGCAGTTTGCCAAACAACTAATGTCGAGTACCTAAAGTGAAAGAAGCAAGTATTTACTTTTGTGATAAGATATTACATAAATTAAATACCTACTTGAAACAGGGTTTTCAGTAATGTGCTGGAATATGAATCTCACTTCAAGGTCAGATGTAGTTTCACCCAGATGGAACCGCAGAAGGACCCTTAATAAATAAAATCAAAAACAACACCACTAGTGTCAAAATTAACCATGGAAATGAAATCCTTTTGTTCCACATATCCTGCTTGCCAAATAGCCTCAGTTTAGGCTGAGTTCTGATAACACCCAGGAGTGACTCAGTGCATTACAAATTAAGCCAAGAGTCCTTGGTTATTGTTGTCAGATGTTATGTCAGCATGCACAAGTACAGTTTATTGAACCTACTATATGACCTTGAATCTAATAGGGGGAGACTGTGTAGAGTCCCGACCAAGGTAATGTTCATAGCTGTTATTGGTCGACTAAATGAAAGAGGCTCTCTAATGCTCACCCAATCCGTTCTCATTCCCAGGTCGCCAAATACCAACGTTTTGTCACGCCCTGTACCCTTTAGCTTCTGTATGAAACGCACCGGGCTTTTAAGTAACTCCAATGTATAACCATCCACGGCACTTCACTCCAATACTGACTGCGGCGCTATAAGGCGATGTGAGCGTCAGTCCCATTGGAGAACCAGGACCCACCGCCTGGAAGTATTTTCCTTACTGTTAATTCCCATGTTAAAGTTTTTTTTTCAATGATATCCTCAGAATTTCTCCACACAAAAACAAGAAAGTGTCCTTGATAATTCAACAATAAGATAGGTTAATGTTACGGCTATCAGCTTAGAATATTTCTCCTTCGATTCTGAGAAATAAAGTTTTTTGTTGTCAGATAGTTGTTTTAGATAGCGGAAGGCTAGGCTACTAAACTCATGATCCTTAGCCACTACTGCAAGAGGAATAAAGCTCACCGCTAAACCTGAAGTATGGGGGAAAAGGTTTAAATTACTTAATAAAGTACTTATTGTACAATGAATTTACAGTCATAATCAGCCAGACATAGTGTACCACATAGGTTTTTACATGGGTGTTTTTAGCATGAAATTCTCCCTGATCCAGGAGAAAGCTTTTTTTCTCTTCCCATTGGCTGTTTTCGGTGTCAGTCACAGACGTAATGTGGAAGCTGTAAACTACGGAGTGTACAACTCCTGTTTTGGCCAAAATATCTTAAATAAACCAACATTTTACTTTTTCTTAATATAGATCATTTAGATGCAGTATAATTACTAGTTTGGCTGTAGGAGATATTTGATATTTTTAGTAGATATATCTTTTTGCGACCCTATTTACAACGCTACTTTGAAAAACAGAACAACTACAACTGTGGTGCTGATTTGTATCAAGCTGCATGGCGGGCCTCTAGGGAATAGAAAATATTAGTGTTTTTCAAAGGATTGGAAGTTGTAAATACTGACTGTACTGAGAGTACACTGCGGCGTTTAAAGGGATGGTAAACACATTTGTGTAATCAGATTTTAACCATATTTATTTATTATCCTGTGCAATTAATTATATCTATATTTATACTTTGCAACTGTCCTTCATATATATCAGTCTCTATACATATCCTATATATATATATATATATATATATATATATATACTTATGCTGTGAAACTATTCTGTGCAATTAAATGTATTTATACTGTGCAACTACCTCCTGCTCTATCCTGTGCAATCTAATCTTTCAATTCATCTATCTTTCAAGGCAATATATACAAAGATAAATATTAAGTAGTGAGTAGTATAATGCTACACACCATGTTTGTATTACAATGTCTGTGCAAGTATTCTTTGCAATTATCTATCATATATATCTGTATAAATGACAGGTATGTAGTTGTCACCGACACGCCAGGCTCCCCAGCTCAACAACCACAGCGCACTCCCTCTCCAGAATTCTAATTGCACACCTGTTTCCAATCTCACACCTGACCTTCATCTGCGCCACATCAACCCCAGTATAAAAACACTCCACTCACCTCAGTCAGTGTCTGGTCTTGTTGCTACATAGACGTGAAGCAGCGCTACATCAGACAATCACCTTCGAACTCAAGCCTGTCCCCGTCGCCTGTCCTGTGATATCCAAGCTCCAGTGTGTGTTTCCAGTCTCCGATCTCCAACATCAGTTCACAAAGGATGGTATCCGTAACCACTTCCTATTCAGGAACTCTCTGCCTGTTTAACCTGTGCTAATAAAACCATCTGTGTCTCCACCTCGGTGTCTCCTGCCCTTCTGTTACGTAACAATAGTGTTTACAGTTCTTATTTTCTATTTCATTTTTATTTAACATGTATTTTTTTAATCCAATTTTTTTTTCTGTACGTGTTGAATCTTGAGCTGCTGTAACAAGTGAATTTCACAATGCAAATACCACCTAGAAATGTTAATATAGTAGAAATGTAATTGTAGTGTTAATATTAATAAATTAATAATAATAATAATAGGAATGACAGATATAGGAAAAATAATGCCAGTATCAGTAACAGAGCCAATAACAACAACTGTAGTAGCAGTTGTCAAATAGGAACACGGGGACAGAAAGTGGCCCACAACCACAGATCCAGTCTCTGCAGCTCCGGAAGCAGAAATACCTGCTGAAAGTGACAAAAGGAGAGAGGAGAGAACAAGAAGGCACAGAACTACGGGAGAGAGAAGATGTCGAGTTAATAACATGCAGTAATGGGATAAAAAGGCATACAGAGAGACTCATGCATCGTGGGAAGTCTCCCAGCAGTCTAGGCCTATAGCAGCATAACTATGGAATGGTTCAGGGCTCACCTGAGCTATAAGCTTTATCAAAGAGGAAAAGCCCATTACTGCTGTGCAATATCTTAATAATCTCAATAAGCTACACTTAACTCGACAGTACTTGCACCACTACTTATTACTTATAATATTACATTGTATTATTATACTGTATTATCATCATCAACCGGTAAACCCACTTGGTACCTCACACTTATACCCACCTGGTTCTTAATTTATTTTCTGACCTGTTTTATAGTGTATTGTATTGTAAAGGCGAGCTGCTGTAACAAAGAGTTTCCCTTCGGGGATCAATAAAGTATTTCTGATTCTGATTCTGAAAGTCTTAAGCCTACTCTTAAATGTGTAGATGGTGTCTGCCTCCCAAACCTAAACTGGGACCTGATTCCACAGGAGAGGAGCTTGATAGCTGAAGGCTCTGGCTCCCTTTCTACTTTCGGAGACTCTAGGAACCACAAGTAACCCTGCATCTTGGGAGCGCAGTGTTCTAGTCAGGTAATAAGGTATTATAAGATCTTTAAGATACGATGGTGCTGGACCATTAAGAGCTTTGTAGGTGAGGAGAAGGATTTAAATATTCTGTTCTGGATTTTACAGGAAGCCAGTGCAGAGAAGCTATTATTGGAGAAATATGATCTCTTTTCCTAGTTCTTGTCAGTACACATGCTGCAGCATTCTGGATCAATTGAAGAGTCTGAAGGGACTTATTCGGGCAGCCTGATAATAAGGAATTGCAGGTGTTTGGGGCCAAGTACGATAACTTCAGTTTTGTCTGAGTTTAACATTAGAAAATTGCAGGTCATCCAGGTCTTTATGTCCTTAAGGCATGCTTGAAGTTTAGCTAATTGGTTAGTTTCATTTGGCTTGATTGATAGATATAATTGGGTATCATCTGCATAACAATGAATGTTTAATTATTAAGAATTATAAAGAAATTAAATTGACATTTTAAAATCTCTTTACAGAATGGAATAGTAATAGTTTTAAAATGAGATATAAAACTTGAAATGAAATATCGACTGTACAAAGGAAATATGGACTGTGCTAGGGACAAAGAAAGTTTATGAAATATATAAAGGTGGCAAGAGTAAAAATTCAATGTGATAATTAAATAATTAAATTATGTAACAGTGGAGACTGACTGCAATGCACAATATAAAGTCCAGTTTGATGATCTATATGAATGTGATAAGTGCAGGGATTAATCGAGGGATGTGAAAGGCAAAGTCCAGTTTGATAACCCTTTCTTAAGAAAGGTGATTTCATAATTAAATATCCTCAGCTACATATTCTTGGAAATATAAAATTAAATGAGCAACTTCACATTTTACAATCAAAGCCTGTAAAACACCTTTTCTCAACAGAGATAGTGGAATTTGGATTCAGGTCACAGATTCAGGCAATTTGAAATGGAATGAAGCCCACTGATAGCAGACAGCTCAAAATAGGTGTTGAACGCGCCAAGTCCACCCACAACATTACGTGCGCGTAACAGCATCCATAGCAACGATATGAGACCTGAGAGAATCTTGGAAATAATTAACAAAACTAAGGATCATATACATTCACTGAACGAAGATTATGAGAATGAAATGCACATTTCTCGCTAGAAATGTTAACAAAATAAATTTTAATGCAGAAACTATCTTAAAATACTGCATTACTGAGAATAAAAGAAATGTCCACCATTTTGGTTTTCACAAAAGAAACAGTTACGTGACGTGGACACAGGCTAATGGAAACGAATAGGACAAAAAACTAGTTCTCAGAATTGAAGGAGAAATCATTCAGACCGATAGCCATAACATTGACCTATCGTATTGTTGACTTATCAAGGACACTTTTTGTGTTTTAGTTTTGAGAAATGTTATCATTGAAAGAAAACCTCACAGACGCTCACAGCATCTTATAGCGGCGCGGTAAATATTGGAGTGAATGGATAGCCGGAGCAGTTTCTCTGAGCATCTAATATTGCCACGGATGGTTTTACATTGGAGTTAATTGAAAACCCGGTGCGTCTCATACAGACGCTAAAGGGTACCTTGTGCGTCTGTATAAGACGCAAAGGGGCATGACAAAAATGGAATGAGAACAAGTTAGAAGACCCACCACTGCCCTCTCAAAACTTTTAGACTACCCTCCCTTCAACAGAAAGTCAAAATAGATTACCCCCATAATAATTTTCATACAGTCCCTTAGAAAATAGGTTACCAGGAGTACTTTTAAATAACAGTTCATGCTCCAGCCATGCTCCTAGTATGCAAACCTTATGTTGTCAGTGTTCACATATGTGTACACTGATTATTTTTAAAAAAAGAAGAGAGAGAATGAAATAGAAAGGGAGGTTGGCAGAAATTTGACAGGGAGTGGATATTTGGGTTGATCTTCTGCAAAACGCCTGAGGGTCATCTGTCATATATTGTTAGCTCCTGAATACAATTAACTGCTTTGAAAAAGAGATTGATTAACCTTTAGAATAAGTGGACGGTTTATAAAGGAATGAGACTGGATGTACTCCTCATTGTTTAGCAAAATGTATTCACCAAGCTATGTGAATAGCTTGTCAAAAGTTATTAGCCAAATTCAAAAAATACTGTCCTCATAAATCTAGTCTCAATTATTTAATTACAAAGTTCAACACATGGTCATTTATATTCCTAAAATGAGCAGTGGAAAACTAGAGGTTCTGGCAGGAAGCTGTTGTTGTCAGCAATATTTCCTTCATCTGTCAAAAGAAGAAAAGCAGGGCTAAGGTCAGCAAGGCTCCTAGCTGCTCACCCCATCAGCAATATGATGGGAATGTGAGCTGGAAATGAAATGAAATGTGCTGTGCTGTACACACACTCCTGACACTGCTCCCATTAAGTCAAGGAAATATACACAGCTCTTTTCTGTAAGAGCTGTTTTGTGCGTTTATGCTTGTGTAATTATGCTACTATCTCATTTATAATAGTGTACTGTACTATTGACATTATTATTGATTGCTTGTATAAAAAGTATGAAAATGTTCAGTCCAAATCACTGGGTCAACATATAGCTAATACGCACTGTAAGCCACAGTCACAAGCAAATACCCACAAATCATGATGTTCATAAGGAACAGGTCTATGGTGTTTTAACTGTACAACCTAATAGCATTCTCACAAATAGGAGCTAAATGACCTAGCTCAATACACATCCATATGACACTTTTCACATGTGAGGAACAGAATCTGGAGCACCAGCTGAGGAAACACACAGACCTTATCCTTAAGTAGTTCCTGTTAGAGAAAGAAAGCACCTTTACAAAACAGTACAACTGACAGTTTCAGGTGTCTGTTGGTGCTGCTGTTTAACTTAGCTTACTGTCTTGATTAATGTTGTACACACATTGTTTTTACAGCACTCTGAATTACCTTGTTAATTAATAATAATAATTACCTTGCTGACAGTTGAGGAATGCCCAATTATTTTACACTGACACATATTTGAAATTGGTCTGGATAAAATTGCTACATGCCTGTAAATTGCAATGTCATGCTGGTAAGGATGCCTTTCAGACAGATTTGATGAAGTCAGCTGAATGAATTACTCTTGTGAAAAAACTGTCCTATCATGTGCACACCTTTGCTAACTTGAAGGAACCTGTTGAGCATTTTTAGGCACGCTAGGGCGTGGCTCTGGATGGCAATGCTGGTCTGTCGATTGGTCGGTCCACCACTTTGGTCCAGAATAAAATATCCTCAGTTGTACTCTGTGTTTAGTGCTAATTTGCAAATGTTTGCATGCTAATAAATAAAACTAAGACGGTAAACAAGTTAAACATTATATGTGCTAAACAATCGCATGCTGACATTGGCATTCAGCTCAAAGCAATGCTGTGCCTGTAGGTACAGTTAATCTTACTAATTACTTCATAATTGTGCAGAATATCATAAAATAAAATTCACCTTCCTTGCACAGAAGACATTCATTCATTCATTCAACCTTTAGTTAATCTTGAGGAATCATTGAGGGCATGTCTTCATTTACAATGATGTCGAGAGTACAGTTGACAACTGAATAAAATACAAAAAAAATAAATAAATGAACGAGAAAACAAACAACAGAACACAGTTAATAACAGTTACATTCAAGAGCGGAGTAGTTTGTAAACATGGTTATAAATTGACCCAGACGTACAAGTGCGTTAAGTTGTATGTTGTAAAATGTTCCAAGTGTGTGCAGCACAAAAACTAAAAGCAGTTCTCCCAAATTTAGTGTTTGCACGAGCATTAGCCAATCGCTTGAATGAGTCAAATAATGACTATTGGACCAGTTTAACAAGGAAGTGATATACTGTGGCAAGTTGCTATTTAGGACTTTATAAATACATAGAAACCAATGGCTGTCACGTCTTACCCACCCAACCTTTTCATACAAGATGCAATGAAGAGTAGAATAACTGAATAAACTGAATCTAACAGTTGAAGAGTAGAGGCAGAGGCGTGTCTATAGATAACATCACCATAGTCCAAGACAGACAAGAAGACACCCTCAATTATCTGCTTCCTACTGAACACTGGAAAATGATCTCTGTTTCTGTACAAATATCCAATCCAAGTGTGTCAATGTGAAATTTAAACGTGACTTTTTGATTCAGCCAGATACCAAGATATTTTTACTCTGAGACCCTCTTAATACTATGTCCATTCAGAGTGGTAATATGCAAACTATTGTTCACAATATCTCTGGCTCTAGAGAATAACATATATTTAGTCTTGTTTGCATTCAAGACTAATTTCAAATTAATGAGTGCACGTTGCAATTTGTCAAAGGCTCGTTGTAAGATTTCAATGGCTGTGTGCATTATTAGCAAAGCAATACGTAACTGTATCATCCGCATAAAGATGGGCAGTACAATTTGTTATAGTGGATGTAATATTGTTAATAGAAATTAGAAACAAGACAGGACCCAATACTGAACCTTGTAGAACCCCCTTTGACAGTGGTAAAAATACAAAAACGGTCATTTCCCAAAATCACACATTGCTCTCTGTCAGACAGGTAGTCCTGAAACCATTTACAGGACTCAGTCGAAACCAACATCATATAATCACTGCAGGAGCATAACATGATCAATAGTGTCAAATGCTTTTGTTAAATCAACAAAGAGGGCAGCACAATATTTCCCTTTGTCAACAGCAGATACAACATCATTTATACCCAAAGTGGTAGCAGTGACAGTACTGTGAAACCAGATTGGTGTGGACATAATTTCTTGAGAGGAATGATTTGAGCTGACTAATGACTCCAGGACGTTAGCAAGACAGGACAGCTTGGAAATTGGCTGAATTAAAATCATTTTTATCACCACCCTTATGCAGTGGGACTACATGTGCAGATTTCCAGATCTGAGGGATAACTCCAGTAGAAATGGAGAGATTAAAAAGATATGTAATTTGTTCAGCAGGGCTCACAATAAACACTCTCATATAAAGTCACTTTGTCATCACAAAAGCATTACTTTTATTCAATATTCAGTTTATTCTCTCATCTTAGTAGGGTTTATAATTAAATATTTGTTTTGAAAAATATATTGTAAAATATATTGTCCTGGGTACCCAAAAGAAGAGGATACCATTTGTAAGCCATAATAACTCAAGATGCAGGTTCCATTTGTTGGCTGGTTTAAATGCAATGTAAAAGTTATGGGTGGGTCCTAAAGTAACTGCAGAGAAAGTTGTTGGTTTAACGTTTTATTCTGTGGAGGAAAACGGAAAAATTAGAGAGCATATAGTGTATTATTGTTGAAACTTCTTCAAAAATGTCAAAGTTTTATAGCTCTTTACACTATGTGATTACCATCCTCACTTCAGAGTGACTGAATTATAGTTCCACATTTGTTTTCTAAGATCTTTGGATTTAATAGGAGTGAATTAGGCCTGAGCTTTATCACTACTGATTTAAAAATAAAAATAATTATTTTACAGTAAAAGGGAAAATATAAAAAATTATCAAAATATGAAATTACATTGGAATTCAGCCTTAAAGTAGACATACAATATAGTACATTAAACATGGACAACTTACTTCTCACTATGAAATTGACAAAGAATGATGAAAAAGTGATGAAGGTTTCCAGTTTGTAATTTCCGCTACTGTCACATCCAGTTTATGGTTGAAGAGCGTATATAGACACGTTGCCTGTTAATTTCATATTTGTGTAACAGTGTTAAATAACACTCCTATAATAACCTTCTCTACAAAGCCTACCTTCTAAGTGACTAGCTCACTGACATGTTTCATAAAGGCTGTACTCCTGTGAGAGATGTCCTGGGGCGCCTGAGAAAGTTGTGATTACATGGCTTCTTTCATGCCACGGTCTTTCGCTTTCTGTTCACAATTTGATTGGCTGAGGTGATGGAAACATTAGCCTGCATGGTCTTATTTTCCCCTCTTCAGTCAGGATTTTTCATGCCTCACTTGGTGCTTGTATGCTCCATCAGGGTTTGGAGCTTTTGTCTTAGAGCTGTTTTGTAGAAGCTGCTTTGTTAACGATCACGCAAGATTACTGTGCCTTTTAACCACAAACAAATTCTACTGGAACTTAACTGTGACTGCACAGAGAAATTCACATGACTGGTCTCTCTCCCTGTTTCATTGCTGTATTATGTTTTAAACTAAAAGCTTTTTTCACCTCCACTTCAGTGTACAGATTAATGTTCTACACTAAAGTTTAAAGTAAGTGCACTTTAAAAGAAAGTGTCCATCAAGATGTTCAGAAATCCTCCAGGAAGGTACACTTAATTGAAGTTGCTTTGTAGAAATTTTCGTTCATTATTATTTATACAACATGATTATTTTTGGATGTTATTAAAATGTTTTAAATTTTACAGTTTGAAACTTTATTTTACAAGATGGATTTCTGCTGGGTCTTCAAAACACTCAAATGCACACAAAGCAGATATTTAAAATGTTAAAATATGGAGGAAGTAAGAATAACTGAGAATCAGTAATTTTACAGTAAAATGTATAATGTAACTGTAAATGCCTCCAAGGACTGCATCAGTAACTGGTTAGTTATTCATTTTATCTATGCTAAACATGTTCAAGTAGAAAACTAATGACAGCTTTCCAAACTAAAATGTATTAATGATGATTTCTTAATTGACAAATGTGAAAATGATTGAATGATGATTTCTTAATTGACAAAAATGTGTGTGTTAAGTGATAGTATTACTGGTTTGTGTAGCGTCATTCTAGCTAGTTAAGACACTTTTGTTGTTAGCTGGCTGTGCACTGGTGTATACTGTATAGTTAGCTAGCTGTGTCGCTGAGTCCCCTTTTTCTGATGTTATCAGCATTATCAGATGACAATGATAATTAAAAGTACAAAACGTTCCCTGTCAAGCAAATTTAGAATTTGTGAATATTGAGTTTTATATCGTAATACAATGGGAAGTAAAGGATTTGACATGCAAAGTTCTAACGTTATCTCTGAGATAGCCACTGTTCCGCTAGTTTCTGTAAGTCAAAGAAATCTGTCATTGAGTGTACTTGTGTACATGTACTTACATTATTGTAAGGTTTCCTCCATATTTACGATATCCACTAACATTGTCTTCTAATATAATTCTTCCAGTTTTTTAGCTCTAATCTCCCCTGTCGAAAATAAGTCTACAACATTCGGTCCTTTCTGTTCTGCTGTTATTACAGACAAGTCTGAACTGGCTGTCAAGCAGGTGACATTTAAGCCTCTTATCCTTCTTGTCCAGACATAGCGAGTGAACCACGTGGCATACTGTTCCGAGGCTGGTTTTTTAGTAAGTTATATTATTGCAAATAAGAATGTGGTTTTCTTACTTCTGGGTTTCACGTCGGCTCTCTACCTGGTCCTTTAAAATGCCCAATGTGTGTTGAAAATTCTGAAATAATTTAGTTATTAAATACTAGTGTTATTAGAATTGATAATATTTATTTTTCTGGGGAAAAGGCTCATCCTTCAATATAGTCAGAACAGAAACATAATTATCTCTCCTGATCAATACAATGCACTTCCATAATTTCACCAATGCTATTAAGATATAAATTAAGGTTTTAACCGTGCACTGATTGTACTGACAGTAATAATTGATAATATTTGCACTCTTGTAGGGGTGTTGTGCTTTTCAGTAATATTAGTAGCATAAAAGCAGCCACCTCAGACCCCATGTTTTCAATAATTTGTAGGTAAAAAGATTAAGCAAATAACAGTGGGATGAAGGCTGAGCGGCATACAGAAACCTGATCCATCACACTGTGGTTGTTTCCTTTGTTTTTACACCTGCATACGGAGGCTCAATAGCTCATCCTAAAGTAATGATTTTTGTGCTGGTGCAAGACTTGGTGAAGTCAAGTGTAAATGTTTTCTCTCAACAAGGGATTCTTGCTGAAGTACAGAGTTTCTTGCAGAGCTCGCTGGTCACAGCAACTATATTAAAACAACAAGTTCAAGGCAACATTTCCACCTTAATTGGCTTGCATTGTGTTGATGATTGTATCCTGAGGCATCAAACAAATAAATATCGACAGACTGAGTTTGTTGGAAATGTCAGCCTTCTCAGCTCTCCTCATATGTATGCACACATTGTGATCCGACCTGGTTGACATACAGCTAGATTTAACAAGTTTATATTGGGAAAAAGAAGCTTTAAAAATGTTGATTTACTGTACATTTCAAGATAAAGGCTACAGTTTGTCAACTGTGTTGCTCTCTACACCATAGGAATGGTAAAACATAGATTTGCAGACTGAAAACCCATAAAACTGGTATAATATCTTCTCAAGCCAAGACTAATTATGTGGAGATTGGCTGAATAAATTGACAAGTATATAAATGAACTGTAGAGAAGGAATAAGAGTCATGATTCACTGTCGGAGTGAATGGTTTGAATCTGTACTAGAGGAAAATGTTCATCATCACAGCGGTATTCTTTGCTCATGCCAATCTGTTGGCATTCTGCTGATGTCAGAAGCATCATTTCACCTCTTGTTCCTCATTGTCAAAATGACCACAAAAATGTACAGCACTCCAAACGATATAGGGCAGGAAGGCAGAGGAAGGCAAATAAATAAGGTTCATAGAGCCAGGGCCATTTCATTGGTGCAGCTGCCCACTGCTGAGGCTTTTATGCTGATGTCTCATCCTCTCTGCTACTTCAGCCCTGCTCTGTGTCTCATTTTCACCCATTTGGATCTCCAACTCTTTGCCAAATCAGTGTGGCTCTCTCTGGCCAGTAAATCTTTATTGGTACCACCGCCTTTAATAGGATAACTGGATAGATTTGTCCAAATCTAGTGGGTGGTTCTACATGCAAATGGTTTAATAATTCAAGAAAATGGTGTTACTGGTGCCTCAGTATGGCTTTATCACATTTTGTGAAATATAATGCCTGTGTTTGAGCAACCTTGAATTAGACACACAATAAACAGTGTCCATTTTGCACATAATATTTCTACCCACTGGAAAGTCTTGCTCAGCTCTTTCTCTAATGGATCAGTCATGTTTCCGAGCAGAGTGCAATACAAACCATGTCTGATGGATCTTTGACTTAAAGGTCAAGAGGTTGAGAATACATCTGTTGATTGAGGACAAATCATTTTCTGAATCATAGCAGCAATTACAGTGTGCAAGACATTTGAATCACCATAAATCAACAGGAGTGATTTTCATCAGCTATGAACTCTATGAATATGGAAATTAAAAATAAGAGTGGGGAAGGTTGTAGTTTAATTTTGACCTTTTAGAGTATATTTCCTTTTATTTTGATGAGTGTGAGGTAAATAGTATATATATATATATATATATATATATATATATATATATATATATATATATATATATATATATATATAGTGCTGTGCAAAAGTGTTTGCCCCTTTCCTGATTTCTTATTTTTTTGCATGTTTGTCACACTTAAATGTTTCATATCATCAAACAAATTTAAATATTAGACAAAGATAGCACAAGTAAACACAAAATGCAGTTTTTAAATGAAGATTGTTACTATTAAGGGAAAACAAAATCCAAACCTATATGGCCCTGTGTGAAAAAAACCTAATAACTGGTTGGGCCACCCTTAGCAGCAACAACTGCAATCAAGCATTTGCGATAACTTGCAATGAGTCTTTTACAGCGCTGTGGAGGAATTTTGCCCCACTCATCTTTGCAGAATTGTTGTAATTCAGCCACATTGGAGGGTTTTCAAGCATGAACTGCCTTTTTAAGGTCATGCCACAGCATCTCAATAGGATTCAGGTCAAGACTTTGACTAGGCCACTCCAAAGTCTTCATTTTGTTCTTCTTCAGCCATTCAGAGGTGGACTTGCTGGTGTGTTTTCGATCATTGTCCTGCTGCAGAACCCAAGTTCGCTTCAGCTTGAGGTCATAAACAGATGGCTGGACATTCTCCTTCAGGAGTTTTTGGTAGACAGCAGAATTCATGGTTTTGTTTATCACAGCAAGTCTTCCAGGTCCTGAATCAGCAAAACAGCCCCAGACCATCACATTACCACCACCATATTTTACTGTTGGTATGATGTTCTTTTTCTGAAATGCGGTGTTACTTTTACGCCAGATGTAATGGGACACACACCTTCCAAAAAGTTCAACTTTTGTCTCGTCAGTCCACAGAGTATTTTCCCAAAAGTTTTGGGGATCATCAAGATGTTTTCTGGCAAGACGAGCCTTAATATTCTTTTTGCTCAGCAGTGGTTTTCGTCTTGGAACTCTGCCATGCAGGGCCATTTTTGCCCAGTCTCTTTCTTATGGTGGAGTCATGAACACTGACCTTAACTGCGGTAAGTGAGGCCTGCAGTTCTTTGGATGTTGTTGTGGGGTCTCTGAATGGCTGAAGAAGAACAAAATGAAGACTTTGGAGCGGCCTAGTGGAGATAAGTTGAGCAAACTGTTTGCGAATGTTTATTCAACATCTGTTGCATAATAGCCTTATTAACCTTATATGGATTCAGATGTGAATTTGATACAGCATTCTAGTGAGGCTGACAGACGAAGAAGAAGAACAAAAAGACTTTGAAGTGGCCTAGTCAAAGTCCTGACCTGAATCCTATTGAGATGCTGTGGCATGACCTTAAAAAGGCAGTTCATGCTCGAAAACCCTCCAATGTGGCTGAATTACAACAATTCTGCAAAGATGAGTGGGCCAAAATTCCTCCACAGCGCTGTAAAAGACTTATTGCAAGTTATCGCAAATGCTTGATTGCAATTTTTGCTGCTAAGGGTGGCCCAACAGTTATTAAGTTTAGGGGGCAATCACTATTTCACACAGGGCCATGTAGGTTTGGATTTAATTTTCCCTTAATAATAACAACCTTCATTTAAAAACTGGATTTTGTGTTTACTTGTGTTTTCTTTGACTAATATTTAAATTTGTTTGATGATATAAAACACTTGTGTGACAAACATGCAAAAAAAAAAAAGAAATCAGGAAAGGGGCACTTTTGCACACCACTGTATATATAATAGGAGACCTCTGCTCTGTCTCTCTTAAGCCAGGATCAGACTACAGTCTTGCCATCAGTTGGCTAAGAGACATGACAGACTACACATCAGATCCCAACCCAACCAATTATAGCTGACCGTCTTTTACAACTTCAGGGGCTGTTCCACATGACCACACCAACAGCATAATGGTTATGTATGTAATCGCAGTTTTATTAATCAAAGTGAACTTGGAAGTGAACTTCATCATTAAGTCTTTTTCCTCCTAGTCAGTACAAAGGGGTGTGGGCATGCATGTGGGTTTATTTAGCTCAAGCTGCCTGGAAAAAGCTAGCAAGTAGCAGTAGTTAGCAAATCTGGCCTAGCAAAAAGTGATTTTAAAATGAACACCTGCATTGCTTCCCTTGGCCTGGAAGTTTGCTAACAAGTTCGCCAGCCCCTCCCAACTAATTTGTCTTTCAAGATCTGATCACAAGAATGGAGACAATGAGAAAGCTTATTAATACCAGGTAAATAAGTGAAGGCCTGTGGATCAGATGTCATTATCCACATAATGTATACAGATCGCATTATTATCAGATGTAACTGGGGCCTTGTATGTGTGATGATATCTCTATGCTTGCATTACAAAAAACAACCTCACTGTGTCTTACTGAAGAAATCTTATTGCCATTTCATTTGAAACTGCAGTCTTTGTACACATGAATTGAAAAGCCAAAGCAATATTTAAGTCATTTGTTTACCTTTTATAAATGACACTTTTGCAGTATAACAGCTGTATGTAACCAGTGTTTGTTATGAGTATTTGCATACATACATAGAGTAACCTGTGATTATTTAAGTAATGATACCACTCTGCTATCAACAACACATGCAGAAGTAACTATTGTGAGTGTTATTTGAGGTTCGACCCTGAATATAAAGTGTGTGTGGCATTAAAATGTATGGCTGGAGTTCACACAGCTGATGATATGTTACAGCATTCACCAATTAGTGCCTCTGTGTTCCAAGGACATTATCTCCCAGCACATTAAGCTCTTTCCAGCTCCATAACATTGCATGGGTAATTACTGTAATACATACTCTAGTGTTAGCATTGTCACTCAACCAAATTGAGGGAGGTTTGATGACTCAAATATTTAGAGGGTGTTACCATTACCTACAGTAGCTGAACATAAATTGTGCGGGGGTGTCATATTGTTTGTGTTGAGTACAGTTGGCCTCTGATAGCTTCGGTGAGATGAATTTGTGTCGAGCAGGCCGAGTGACTTCAAAATGAAGCCATCGACCCCTCTGCTTGATGTCCTCGGTGTGGTCGTAGCTCATACAGAAGTTATCAGTGCCTGATTCATGGCGGTCTTGGATGAGACAGTTTCTTCAATGGCTGCTGGTAATAGTAATCAGTAGAGATTGAGGTGCAGGGAACTGGCAAAAAAGAGATCGTCTTATGAGACATTAAAATGTAGTAATAACGCACCCTCCACAAGGCGCTGCAATTATTGTCTCTGTTTATTATAGACAAAGAACAATACAAAATACAAAACAATCCATCAAACAGCAAGAGCAGAAAAAAGCTATATTGAGACAGAAATGAGCACAAAGCGTCGCCTCAGATGGAAATACATCAGGTATCAGAATTTGTCATCTTTGTGTTCACATCACAAAAGCTTGCGTTCATGCTGCAAACTGCGTACCATGCAAAACAGAAAACCTCTCCATCACAACTGTGCGTTTCAACTGAGAACAAACAGAGAAATTAATAAAAGTGGTGCACAAGTGAGAGGTACTCTACGCTACAAATTACAGACTTCAAACCTTTTTTGTTTTTTTACATTTTTTCACATAGTCCTCTTTGGAGCTTATTAGCTTCCACTGACTGGTTTGAAATGATAGAAAACATGCGGATGGAACAATGGATCAAAACAAGCTATTACTTTAAAAATGCAATTGCTGGCACACATTTGAAAACACAACATTTAATTTAATTTTTAATTTTTCACATTGCACTGCACAATCAATTTCAAACAACTTTACAGTATAGACAAAAAAAGCCTGCTGCTCAGTATGAAACAGGTCCCTTTCATTTAGTTCACTCAGTATTCATTCCCTCTGAGTGCTCTTCAATTTATATACGTAGCTCAAATAAACAGCAGAAAATTCTCCTTTTAATAGCAGGGTGTACATACTGTGGATTGCACCAACTTAAGTATGGCACTTCTGTCAAAATCTATTTACACATTCCATCATTGCTCTGTGGGTTTTGCTGAGCTGATAAATCACAGAAAATCACTGCACTCTGCAGTCTCAGCCAATATCAGTGAATTACTGCCGTGACAGTTATCTGACCCTTTGACGAACAGCCTCTCTGTCTGCACATCAGAGTTACACATTTCCTCTTCATTATTATACACTGACCACTGACCTTCACAGGCTCCTCACAGAGTCCACTGTGGTCATCTTCACATGTGACCAAAGCAACGTAAGGCTTTGGTGTGTCTGTCACTGTTAGGACTAATATCCCTGCAGAAATAATTAGAGTTAAGGAGATTTTAAATTGACACAGCAGGTTTAAGTGAGTGTCTGTAATATCTGTCCTGTTCTGCTTTCAAAAGGTCATGTAATTCCATGTGCTTTCTCTCTAGTAGCATGATGTCACAGTGTTGTGCATTTGGATTCATTTGAATTACATGGTTTCAGGTCGGGAGGTACATGAACAAAGAGGAAAGACTTGATAGTAAAACCTGGGTGTCACTGAGATAGTATCCTATGTCTGGGCGATGTAAACACTGATAACGATAGAACATTTCCTTGATAAGAAAGTTAGAAAATTTGTACACTGTAGATAAATTAGATTGCTTGACAGCGTACTATTAACCCAATCCCAACACAGAAACAAAGCGTGTCCTACAAATCCTTACCGTCCCCAGCACAGTACACAAGAGATGCTAACGAGGGCTTAACAAGCAGTCATATGCTGTGTTAATTTTAAAAGTAATTACGTTACTTTACTAATTACTCAACGGCAAAAGTAATTCAAATTTGTTGCATTACGCGTTACTTTACTTTGGTTACCCAGCCCAGTCCATCAAGCCTTTTAAACAACTTCAAAGCCTCCACACCCACATGTTACAGCTTATGTATTTAACACGTGTAGAACATGAAAACGAGATGAGCAGCCAGCCTACAGAGGTATTTACTGACCATCAAGAGCTAGCTTGACGTTAGCCCCAGTGACTGCATGAAGTCACGTTAGCAAGACAGCTACTACGACACAATATGTATATAAGAAAACTTTGGAGTCACTGCTAGTTGCATTTCTTTTTTGAAGGCTCCCCTCCTCCCCACACCTCCAGTGACCAGGGGCCCCACAGGGGACAGTCCTGTCACCTTTCTGTTCACCCTCTACACCTCGGACTTACAACTGCAAGTCCTGCCACCTGCAGAAGTTCTCCGACGACTATTATTACAACCATTACAACTCTCTGATTTATGGAACATTATGGGACATAATGTGCAATAATAGGACATCACTATCATTGACATAATCATTGAACATTTTGAATTAACCATATACACTCACCTGTACCTCAGATCAGATATTGTGATCCTTACCGTTAACCTGTTATATTTTTTGGCGTTGTGTATATTTTGGATTTGCACCTTATTGATTTGTTATATTTGCACTCTATATATTTGCACTCTTCCTGTTTTGTACTGCAACTGCTGCACAACAAGTTCCCTCGGGATAAATAAAGTTCTATCTTATCTTATCTTAACCCGTGAACCAAACTGATAAACCTTCCATCAAACTACCAGTAAGACAGACAACAAGTCAACCCCCAAACTGTGAAAGTAAAGGCGCATTACTGGGATTAGTAACTGTAATGCAATCACTGAATTTCAAATTGTAATCCCTTACACAACTCGTTACTGACAAAAACACTGGTCATATGGCACTCTTTTAGAAGCTGACAACTCCCTTAGATAGGCACTGTGGGGTTAGTTGAGTTAGCTAAACACATCACACGCTATTGTTCTGGTATAAGGATTTGGATAGTTAGGTGGGAGAGACGATCACATCCTTTGAGGATTTGTGTCGGTACAGAAAGCGACAGCTCAGCAGTCACAACCTTAAATGTAAAGAGCTGCTGTGGATAAACGAGGTAACGTCTGTGGTGTGGCGTTACTTTGGCTCATTAAAGTCCTGTTTGACCACAAAGTTGATAACACAGTCCCAAACAGGGCTAGGCTAATGTAACTTAAGTCCAACATGAAACAGATACTGTAGGTGATGTATACTCTTAATGAAGCCAAAAATCTGTGTCAACAAAGACGGGAAATACCAGGAACTAAGTTAAACCTAAAGCATCACCATCTGATAATGCCTGCAGAATGCAAGCGCTTGCACTCTCACCAGTAATTAGACCCACCCACATGAACGAGTAGCGAGGCTCTCTGAGAAACACCCCTGCAACAAACTGTGACATTACTATTTTAACTGATGAAGTAACTGACCCAAGATATAAGCTCCATGGCTGTAAACATTTCACACTTCAGGATACACTGACAGGATTGAAGAGTTTTTGTTTATTTTTGTATAATTTATTCATTTAAATAGATTCTGTCTGCAGCTTACACAATTCCTGGTAGTCTTTCCGGTTCTGCACCCACTAGGGAATCTTAACCTTAACAAAAATAGTGACTTAATTTATATCTTGATAAATATCTGTAGACCGATGTGAAAAAAATGTATTGTGATGAAATGTTTTGCCATATCACTCAGCCCTATGATATCCACTTCTGAAACTTCCTGCTGTTAAGTGTGACATATTGTAGTGTTTAATTTAACAGAGTCTGGTTCTGTTTAGAGTGGAGAGGGAGGAGGATGTGGATGGAAGCAGTTTGCTTCAACCAAACCAATCATGCAACTATAGGATAAACTTGATGACATGCTTTTGGCAAATGGTCTCATGAAATAAAAGAAACGTTTCCCAGAGTAAAACTTTGGAAAAATTAAATTGGATGGGTGACTGGTTCCATACTGCAGCTGTCAGAATCTCTGCTATCCTTTTTAGGTGGAAAGTTTGTTTTCAGTCAGGCTTTGACATCACTCCCCAACAGGGATGGCCCCTCGAACGGCATCTTCTTGGCACTTGGCAGGATGTTGGATGGTAAGTACTGATCTGTCGGCGTGTTTAGCTCGTCCATTTCTGTAGTGAAGTGGTCGGGACTTTCCCCATTGGACGTCTCCTTGATCACACTGTAGGTTAGTGCCACACTGTAAGAAGCTGGTTTCTCCATACGCTGAGGGCCGCAGTGACACAACTTCTTAAAAGCAGCGCGGAACTTCTGGGACATGGCGTTGTAGATGACCGGGTTGATGGCGCTGTTTAGGTAGATGCAGAGACGACAGAAGAGCAGGAACCAGGTGTCCAGGTAGGCCTTGTCCAGGAAGGAGTTGACCACTACTAAGGTCCGGTAGGGCATCCAAAGTAAGGCGAAGAGGATCACCACCACAGCCAGCATCTTTGTCACCTAATAAAATTCAATCACGTGTTAAAAAATGCTACAGCAAAATGCAATCACAGAAAACTGGATAATGAAATGAACGCTAAGTGTTTTTCATGCACATGGAGTCTCTACAGTATGAGCCACAGCACATGGCACATGAGCTATGGGCCTTTGTCACAGCAGACCTTTTGATTTGTCACAGTAGGAAAAGCACAGGTGTTACTAATAACATTAACAATGGTTTTGTTTTTTCAAGTGTCCCCGTAAGTCATGACAGTGTGACAGTGAGCCAGCATGCACAATACCAGGGCCCTGGAACTGAAGCATTACATCTGTGCTTTTTCTACTGTGACATGTCAAAATGTCTTCCATGAAAAAAGGCCTATTCTTAAAGTTATAATTCTGAAGATTTTCATCAAATTAAATTCTATTTTTGATATCATTTATGGTCGTCTTTTTTTTTTAGATAATAGCTTTCAATGTATTTACATTTCGTACTACCTCTCTATATAATAGTTGTCATTGTTATTGGTGGAGTCAAAGAATGAGGGATTCACAGGACGACATGCATATATGCAACAATACTGTTTGTAATTTTATCTCATTGATATTAACCTCTCTGTTTACCGAACTTCTCACTGAACATTTCCTACTGCTTCATTAAAAGTATTCAACTGCCAAAAAACAGGGTGACTTTTATTGTGAAGCAGTCACAGGAAACTCATTTGGGAGGGGGTCCGCATGCATTAGTCTCTGAGGTTTAGTGCTGATAGCAATCATTCATCAAAATATGGGTTTTTTGAACAGAGGATCAGTTTTTGTTTGGCTGTGCTGTAAACGGATACACCGGTTGTTTTTCTGTTGTATTTCTGACAAAGTACCTACTCAACTAGTGAATTAGGACCTGTAGTATTAAACCGAACTGCACCAGTAACCACAGGTGTTGCCAGATCAACCAGGGCTAAAATCTTAAGGATTATAACTTTCATACCCAACAAAACAAGAAGTCATTTTCACCGAGCCTCTCGGCTCCCCGCAGGGGAATCATTAATTTGTTTAACCAAATAACATACTGTATCTTGTCTGTGAACACAGCTGCAGCTCCACCTGAACACTTGGCTTGAGTCAACTCGAGTATGTTTAATGACATTAAAACAGTCCTGCACAAATATTGATGGTGTAACTAGAATTTTGGAAGGGTTAAATACCAGAATACCAAATTCAATAAATTCAATATTAAGTTCTGTGCTCTTCTTCAAAGCAAGTATGTTTATTTCCCCCAAAGTTATTTAAGAAAAAAATAGGTAGCATCCAGTAGTAATGGAAAAGAATTAATTCATGTCATTTAATTTGTGGTCATTTTATTTACAAGCACCTGCTGATGCATTTTGACATGAAGCCTTCATCAGAATGTCAGAGAGTTCTCTTTTTAAAGGGCATGTCATTCAATCAGCAATCAACAGGAAAGCAGTTACACCTGTGTCCTCACAGTGTCATGCATTCTCGATCAAAAAATGCTCAAAAATGCTCAAATCAGATCATATAGGCTAACCAAACCAAGGAAAATGTTAATAAAGCAAAACTACAAATACAAAATGTATTAAAATAAAACCTTGACCCCCACTGTCACAACCTTTGGACAGTATATACTGTACATGCGTCTCCCATCAGGAGGGAATTTTAAGTTGTTTGCAAGATTTTGACTCCACCCTTAATCCTGCTAATACTTTCCTGTTGAACTTTTTAATGTGGTCCTCACAAACAATTACTTTAATTACAAAAATTGATACCGTCTGAACTGCTATGACAATAATAGCAGCTCCCAACTATATAAAGTAATTTAGTTGCCTAAACTTACCCAAACCTTAACCATGGAGGTGTCAGCTGGCATATAGGTTGTTTCAGACAGCACTTTCAAACAACTTAATCATCATTCATGTATGAGGACTTGTTTGAGACATACTGGCTTTTACAAAGCCTGAAAATTACAACTAGGGATATCAGTTTTGGCAAGTGTGCTCATGTCATCTATTTTTATAATTATATAATTATATCTATTAAATGTTTACATTTTTACATTGACACACTTGTCAGCAAGTTACAGAAACAGAGATCATTGTTCAGTAGGCAGCGGGTAACTGAAGCCGTCTTCTTGTCTGTCTTGGACTGTGGTGATGTGATCTATAGACACGCCTCTGCCTCCACTCTTCAACCGCTAGACTCAGTTTATCGCTCTAAGATTTATCACCGGTGACAGTTATTCTACTCATCTTTGCATCTTGTATGAAAAGGTTGGGTGGGTAAGACATGACAGTCATTGATTTCTATTTATTTATAATGTTTTAAATTGCAACTTGCCACAATATACCACTTCCTTATTAAACTGGTCCTACAGTCATTATTTGACTTGATCTAGTGATTGGTTGATGCTCGATGTTCGGCATACAAACACTAAATTTGGGAGAACTGCTTTTAGTTTTTGTGCTGCACATACTTGAAACATTTTACAACACACACTAAAACTCAAAACATTTGTACCTATAGGTTAATTTAAAACCATGATTACAAACTACTCCGCTCTTGAATGTAATTGTTTTTAACTGTGTTGTGTTGCTGTCTGTTTGTTTGTTTTTTCATTAATAATTTTTTTTGTGTATTAATTCTGTTTTGTGCTCTCAATGTCACGAAAGTGAGGGCATGCCCTCAATGATTCATCAAGATTTAAATAAAGGTTGAATGATTGTATCCCCTCAGTGGGCAGAAATTCTACCACAGACAATTCATTCATTGTGATTTCACGAGTGTCATTCATGTATATGAAGTTATGTAATTCTGAACAAAATGGATATGGAAGAATGTCAAGAAGAATGGCTGACATTCATAATTACAGTTTGCTTGTCTTTTACATCATTGTAGCGTGGCAGAGAGCTCCCAAAACTTCTGTCTCAAGAGAAATGTTTTGGACAGACAAATATGGTACAGAAATCATTCACACCATGGTATCACATGACCTAATATTCATATAAAATGTAATGTACACATTCACTGTTTAGTTGCTCTCATTTAATTTTTTTTCCTGGTTCTGTTGCCAGACAACATAATGAGCATAAATTGTGATTGGACTGTGGCTCATACATGCTACTGTAAGTACAGCAGGCAAACCGGTTATCCTATACTGTTGTCCTAAGCCGCTGCTTAAATCAAACAGGAAAATGGTTATTAGTGTGCATTTGTGAACATATTGACAGCTGCCACTCTAGGAGGATGTCCGGCAGGTGACATAATGCATGATGAGATGATGACATGACCTTCCTAGTTACTAAGACATAGTAAAAAGGGAAAAAGTCCATTACATTAGCTACAAATTTATAGAATTAACTGTAGTAGCTACAAAAAAGTTACCTCCATTGAGACCTGCAGAAAAAATCAAATGCAATAATACAGATGTACTGAATCCATAACAGTTCTACAGGCATTGAAAAATTATTTGACTGCTATAAAATCCTAATCCTAAAAGTGTATTGGTGGATTACTTTGAGCCTTGCATTAAAGGTCCAGTGTGTAACATTTTAGGAGGAGCTATTTGTTCATTTGAACAAATACTACGTCCACACTAAACATGTTTCTACTCCCTAAACCAGCGCTTTTCCTACATGTTCCCTAGATTGGAAAAATCTCTTATGTTGATTGCCTCAACAGAGTCCAGGAGCTAGCAGTTTTCTATTACCTCTAACCCTCTCTGTGATCACACAATACAGGTTTTGGTTGTTGTTAAGCTGTATTTATGCTAATTTTGTCGACAACCTCGTGATCATAAAATACAGTTCAGGAGTTATGTTTTGCCTGGTTAGCAAGTAACGTTAGCATTTATGAGCCACAATCAAATCACATTAAAACACAGTATAGGTGATCAAACACATGATGGCTGTTAACACCAGTTGTTTTTTTTGTTTTTTTTGTCATATTTTTGGAATGACAGTAATTTTGTGTTGCAGTTTTTGCTGGATGGTTTTGGATTTCTTTGTGTTTTTATTAACAAACAAAAAGAACCCCATAGATTTGTCAGTTCTTTGTTGTAAATAAAATGACCACAAACAGATCAAGACTTATAGGATGACTTTTTTCCATTACTGCCACTGTCACTGCCCCCCCATAGAGTTACCATGCCAAAATAAATCAAAATATCCATACCTAACAAAGAATCTTGTTTAAGGATTTTAATAAATCTATAGCATCTTAATTAATATCAGTAGGATGGTAGGTCAGTGCATTTTATGTGTAAAATCATGTTCTGTGCAATTTAACAGTCTTCAAAAAGAAAGCAGCATTACAAGTTTACAACTTGAAGAATAATGAAAATACATCATCAGAGACATTTATGAAAGACAACTGCAAAGGTTTTGTCAGGTAAGACATTGATCCAGCTTGTAGCTTTTCCACCAGCAGTAGTGACACCCTCTGTGTGGGTGAAAATAAACGACCGTAAACAAACCAAGCTGTCACCCTATTGCAGTTCTCATAAAACAATAATTATTTATTCAGATGCTATTGATTAATTTCCAACTAGGAAGACTGATATAATATGTATGCACAATGTAACAAAGCCTGGATTTGTAAATATAATTACCAGATGATAATCCTGATGTGAAACTTGTATTTAATTAGATCTTATCCATATTTATGTTGTGTTGTCTCAGCTGCAGTCAGGTGAGTCTAGGGGCGCTGCCAGTGTTGTCGTTGGGCGAAATACCTAATCCTAGATCTTCATTACTGCTTGACCTTTAGGTAATTCGGTATTGTACATGGTGGTTGGTATGAATTGTTTCTCGTGTCCACAACGAGCGGTTAATGCTGACCGCCAGAAACATGTGATTGTGTGTTTGTGGATTAGTCAAAGATAAAACACAAGCCATACTGATGGAGAAAACACCAAAAGCCTATTTGAGTTGAGGTTAACTGATAAGACTATCCAATAGAGCATGGAGCTCCCTCAGGGTACCACACCCCCCTGTCATTCCAGGAAGGCTTTTTCCAGTGATCTGATAAACAAACGTCTAGCCCAGCTATCTACCTGTGTGTGTGTGGCACGCTGTGTCTGTGCCTTTAGAGGATTCTGTTTTATTTTTAACAAGGTAGGAACTCTTAGCAGGGTGTTATAAGCTTTTAACAGAAGAAAGATGATGTCAGAGGAGGATGAAGCACAGTCTTGGTTTGTGTGTACTGCAGGTGTGATGAGCCAGAGTGCTTTATTATAAAATGTGTATTTTTCTCAAGCATGCACACAAACATTGAAAGAGTGACTAAACAAAACCCCGTTTGTCAGTTGGACTCTGTTTACTGTGAGCCGCTGTTTCAGAAGTCCACTACAGAAAATGATGCATTACTTCTGTTTGGGGTGTTTGGTTTCACAGACTCCAGCTTGGCTAAAAATAATGCTCATATGCTCATATGCTCTTTATCTGTGAGTGGTGTTGACTGTGCTGTTTATGCAGCCCGAATCCCAAATAAGTCTATTAAGATTTCTGTTATTTTAGCTTTATAACTGTTCGGTCAGGGAGTTCAACCTCTCTGGGTTCTAATTGTCTCCAAACATAAATAACATCATTCCTTCATCTGTAAATAACAAAAATAATAGATTTGTTCATCCTTAGCCCATACAACTCATAAAACAGGAGATATTTCCTTAATAATAATATAATATTGTTATAGCAGTGCTTAATGCTCATTTCTGTTTTTTGTCACCTTCATCAAATGTGCAAACTCAGTTTGTGGCAAAGGGAATTGTTTCCACTTTATTGCTTGTCTACATATTGGGTTTATTAAAGTCGAAAGAAAAGAAAAACAGTATTTAAAGGGGAGAAAAAAGGTTGACTTTGCAATTAATATTATTTTGTTTACACATTCAGCAGTGCAAACATAATGTGGGGCCCCAAACAGTGAGGAAGTAAAACATGTCATCCAAACACAAGGGTAATGCTAGTATGCCTTATGTGAGGTGTTTTGTGAAATCAATATTTTTTATTAAAATTGCCCCAGTGTGTGGGGTCAGTTGTACAAGGACCAGAGGGTCAGTGCATTTTTTCTCTTTTCTTGATAATCACATTGTTTTCCTCAGTTACTAGATCGCATTTTGTTGTCAAGTAATGCCTCTTTATTTATTTAAATAATGTTTTTTTTTTTTAACTACAGGGTGTTGCCAAAGTGGTCCTCAACTGCAACTCAGCATGACGGGGTTGAATGACATCACTCAAACTTGTTTCTGATTGGTGGACATTTATCTGACCTGTGGTGCAGCTGGACCCCTTCTCCCCTACTCACACAGGTACACACAAACGCAAACACGATCATTACACAATGATAATGTGAATGAGCAAACAGTTCCCCACCTGTCTGCGGGAGGCAGCCGTGGTGGTGCTGGAGGAGCTGGTGCTGATCATCCTCCCTCCCTGACTCGCCTGCTTCTTCCACTTCTTGGTGCTGTCCTTGGGATCTGAAGGCAGCGGGTTTAGGAAAAGAATCCGGGCGATCAGTCCGTACAGAACCATGGCCAGCATCAGAGGCAGCACGTAAAACACCGCGAAATCTGTAAAGTAAATGGGCAGGTAGTGACTCCTGGACACTTTGTAGGCGCAGCTGAGCAGCACCACGTTGTCATACACCAACTTTGTAGTGTCTGACAGAAAGAGCCACATGACGCAGTAGACAGAGGTGAGCGCCCAGACCAGCATGATGATTTTCTTTGCCCTGGATAAAGTGCACAGGAATTGCGCTTTGATGGGGTGGCAGATGGCGATGTAGCGCTCCACGGTGAAGGCGGTGATGGAGCAGGAGGACGCGTTTATTCCCAGGTACTGGAAATAAGTGATCCCCAAGCAGCCCGCATACCCGAACACCCATTGTCCGTACAGGGCGTCGGTGATGTTGGGCAGCCCGGCGGCCGTCAGGACCATCAGGTCAGCCGCGGCCAGACTCACCAGGTAACAGTTAGTGGGAGTCCGCATGTGTTTGGTGGTCAGGACCACCAGTATGACCATCACATTCCCCACGATCCCCACCCCGCATATGAGGGACACCAAAAACACGCTGATCACTTTGTATTCAACTGTGTAGTCAGTCCAAACACCCAGGGTCTGATTGTCCTGCACCGACGTGTCATTCTCCACAGTCATGTTATCCATGGTGAGGTTTTCCATAACAGGAGGAGGCTGTAGCTCTCTGCGCTTTTCAGAAAATTACAGCAGGCATTCAAAGAAAATCACAAAAAAATCATTGCAGTAAACCGCAGGGCCCTGGCACCAAAAGTCCAATCCTCCAAAAACTTAATTTCATCCACATATAATCCAGTCAAACTGCCTTTTCTTCTCCACCAAATCCAATTCCTGATATTGCAAAGCCATCAAATGAAACTCCAATACGTTTTCCATACAAACATAATAGGAAGTCGATTGAGCCTCGGTTGTTGGTTGAAGTTTTAGGAGAGGAGGTGTTGCAGGCAGCTCTGCGCCCGGCTCCTGTCTCACTGCTCACACAGTCATGACTGAGAGCTTCCTGCAGAGCCTTTCTGCTCCTGAGAGCCTCACACACTGCTCACAGTGAAGTCACGGGCTCAGCTGGAACAACAAACTTTTCTCTTCTTATGTCAGGGACCATGATCAGATGTTGTTTTAAGGAATCTAAGTTGGGTTTTGTTGTTATTTATGTTTTGTTGTTATTTAACATTTACAAGCAGTAAATACTTTATAAATGTTTTAATAAACACACAATAATATAGGCTAGCCTACTATAATGAAGTTTAAGCAAATGTGTTATATACATTTCTAAGTGTTTATGAATGCATTTTGTCAACAATTATAACTGATGTATATTAAACAGTTCATGAGTTGTAATTGTATATAATGATATACAGTTGCACACATGAACATATTTTATAGTGTAATAAAGCATTTATTATCTGCTTATACACATGTACAACACATTTCTTCAAACATTATGAAAATTGATTATATATAATTACAACTATGTTTTGTTATTAAGTGTTATTAGTGTTTTATAAACCATTTATTAATCACTTTATATACTAACTATAAATGGTAAATAGGTAGGGGCTTAAAATAAAGTGTTACCAATGAAACTGTTAATGAAGAAGATTAAAGCACCGGGGTGAGGGAAACACATCATCAGTATTCTACTGTTTACTCTTTTAGAGAAAAAGGAATCAGCTGTGAAGTTGGAAAATGTTATTCCACACTGTCTTACAGTATATATAGCCTGTATCAATGTGTTCCAACTCTTCATTGAAGCTACTGTATATCATGTTCACACTGAGTGAAATATTCAAATCCAAGATGTTTTTTATGGCTTTGCCATTTCGTCAAATGGAGATATTGCAGATGTCTGCATGATTTTATACACACCAAAAACCAGCCTGACATGTTTGGTGTCTTTGGGAACTAGAATTTAAAATAAAGCATGAGTTTGAACTGACTGACGCACAAGCTGATCTCACAAAGTGTCATATTCACACTAATGATATGATATTGTCAGAACAGGGGATAAATATGTATGATTTACTACAAAATAAAATACATATTAGTAGGATATAAAAATTGAGGGAGAGGCATTAAATTGAGAGAAAAGGCATTTATATAGAATAAAAACCAAAGACTATACAAATATCAGTGATATCATATGACATATTGAAAGCATTTCATATAGAGTTAATGTAAACTTCAGAATCAGAACCAGAATCAGCTTTATTGGCCAGGTATGTGTACACATACAAGGAATTAGATGTTTTTTTGTTGCTCTCGATGTACATACACAGAAATAGACATAAATAAGGGGAAAAAACAAGAACAACAAGCTCAACAAGGTAAACAAACATTAAGCTACTATGTGCTACAGTGTATATATAGATAGTTAAAAAGTACAAAAAACAGTAACATTTGTAAACAGTAAGACAATTAGTGCAGTGGTGCTGAAATAAATTAGATTAATGTAACAGGTTGCTTTATATACATGAGGTAGGTGGATATGAGTATATACAGTATGTAGAGCGTGTGTAGATTTAAAAAGTGATAATATTTACATTAACAATGAGCTAAATTTACAGGTACAGTGGTTGTTTGTGTTAGGGGTTATTGCACAGGGATTGTTCCTGACACTGTGTGACTGGTGTTAACTGTAACTGCGGTGGTGGAATGTAACTAAGTACATTTACATGAGGGCTCTACAAGTACAATTTTGAGAGTTAAGGTCCCTGTCGCTCACTTACCAAGTACCACAGGAAGTTGGGTATATAAGAAGAGACAAAAAATAAACCCATAAAGCACAATAAGATCATTCTAAACTTCTTATTGAGTCCTACAGGCACGCTGTGACCCTATTATAGGACTATTACAGTCGTGGAAGGAGATACAAATGTCATAAAGAAGGACAAGGTCACTTTAGTATCACTTTTTAGTGCAATATTGTGATGATGTGTCATTTCATGTGGTGGCTCCAAAATGCTCACAGCATGACTGGGAACCATAGGAGACATGACAGCAGCCTATTTGCACTGCTCTCGTGTGACTTTTTCTGCGTTCTGGGTCTGCAAATCATTACTGTACAGTTCATCACTATTTAAATTGGCTGACCTGCATGTGAACCATGTGTTCAATGTACCAGGGAAATTGGGTGTCTCTGCCTCATTTTTTTACCTGTCTTGTTGCCTCATTGTTTTTGTATCTCTCTCTCTCTCTTGCTGTTGTCCACATGCATCCAGATGACTTCTCACGCCTCAACGACGAAATGAAGGTTCACACTGTTCAATTAGATTACAGAATCGCTGTGTAGAAACAGAGGGGCGCGTTCTCAGGAGCTATCGCAAAACCCATCAGCAGCAATTTTCCACCCTAAGGGTTAACACCTGTAACATTAGATGGAGGAGCTGAGGGAGACATGTGCGTCTGATGGAGCTGCTTCTCAGTAGGAGAGAAAGTCCTCTACCGTCTGTACTCATCTCCATCTGCAGGATATCCACTGCGGAAGGACAAACTGAGACGTACATGCTCATGATTTAACTGTTCGTGATTAGCCCACCCACCCCCCACCCACACACACACCACCACCAGTGTTTTAGGTCCCATAGCCAAAAACATAAACAAACTGGCTGAGGTTTCAGGCAGTTGCTCAACACTAGTTCAGATTAGTGTGATTTCTATTCCTGGGGAAGCTGCATGGGGAGAAAAAGGGAAGGCAGAGGATGAAAATTACTCAGAGCTCAGCACAGAAGGTGATGCAGCTGTTTACATTACTGTCTATATAACCTTCCCAGGAGGCTGGTTTAGCAATGAGAGCTCAGCAGTCTGCAGGAAAACTGCCTGGAAAGAAGCACGGCTCAGTCTTTAGGCTATACTTTTGGACTGCGGACAGATTATCCACACACTGTGTGAATATAAAGTAACATTAGCTGACTGTTAATGGCAGTGTTGTCAAAGTCAGCAGTGGATTATCATGGTTTTATGTGCTCCTGTGTCTCATAATCTCCAGCAGGTCAATTCTTTTCGGTTAACCCCACGATCCTTCCAAAGATTTCATGGCAGTGTATACATAATTTGCCATGCTGTATTAATTCATTGTCACCTCTGTATCGATCCCCTCCGTGTCTATGACGTCATCGGAGGAGGGCTAAATTAAGTGTTCGGTTCAGGCTGGGACACCATGACAGATCATCACTCCTCACAGCCGGGAGTCAAGAGGTAAAATCACACAATTCACAGGTGGGTGAGAAACTGCAAGTAATTTTAAGTGAATATTGATTCTATTAATGTCAATGGTTATACTTTATACAATTAATTACTGATGCACTAATATTCCATGGAGACTTACAGAAAGTGTATGTGTGTGTTCCATGTGTTTGTTCCATATGTTTGTTGTTACTGCAAAGCCACTGACTTATAGACTGATAAACAACCTCATTTTATTTAATTGTTTCCATCCCACTGAAAAACTTCACCGCCATCAGTGCCAGTGTTGGAAGAAGTATTCAGATCTTTACTTAAAGCGGCAATAAATGATATTTTTAGAATAACAATACAACAAATGACAATGTGAAAGGGGCCGCTCGTAGTGATGAACTTACAGAGAATTATCACCCAAATCTGAGCTTTGTAGCGAGTTTCAGCTCGTTGTTTAGCTGTCCGGCCCTCAACTTTACTGTTTTGGTTCACTCTCACCGCTCTCATAGCGTTGTTTTCAGCCACAGCAGCGAAAAAGCTCTTAAGACCCACTGTATGCTACATAGTGAAGCATTTAGCTGCTAAAGAGACAGATATTTCCCTCAGGAGTTGATAGAGACCAAAAACAGAGCTAAAAGAGAGTGAACATTGGACTTACATTTATCAGGTGGCCAAAAACACGACTCCATATGAATGATAATGTTGCTCCGTAACTGCTGGATGAGTAAATAAGCAGCGGTTTTCTAACAGGTTCGCCGTATCAACTTAAAAGGTGCTGCCAAAAAAAAAAAAAAATCAGTTATTGCAGGTTTAAGATAGCAACACAACACTGTAAAAATACTCCATTACATGTAAAAGTCTGGTTCTGGAGCCAGAAGATAACAAAATCCGCCTACCAGCACCTCTAAAGCTCACTAATTAACTCATCATATTTCATTTGTTTAATCCGTATAAAACCCAAAGTGTAAAAACAACAATTGGCAGCCAAGAAATACCCCCCGTAAAATGTCAAATTGTCATTTGTTAAACAAAACACTGAACTATTCCTTTAAGTAAAAGTACAGCAGCATTATCAGCAAAATGTACTAAAAGCATCAAAAGTAAAACTACTCATTATCTGGCTGAATGGCCCTGTGAGTGGTATAATAAGATCTACTATTTGATTATCATTTCTGATCCATTCATGTATATGCAGCATTTTACTCTTGTAATTGGTTGAGGTGGAGTTAATTCTGACTACTTGTACTGATAGGTAGTTTAATCTATAACAATGCATCATGATTTATAGGATGAGTGAATCTGCATACATCTAGTAACTACAGCTGTCAAATAGTAAAAAGTACAAAGTTTCACTCTGAAAGAATTAAAAAGCATAAAGTGGCATTAAATGGACTCACAAGTACCTCAAAATTGTACTTAAGTACAGTACTTGAGTAAATGGTACTTTCCACCGTTGATCAGTGCATCATTTTCTCCCCCGCTCCTGATTCGGATTCTGCTCCCCTCTCCTACAACACAGAGTGGGTCTTCACTGCCACCTCATGGTCAAATACTGCTACTGACACATGAAACAAGAGAGGGGAGGTTACTGGAAATATTTGGACCATGGCACATTTCATAAAGATGCAATGTATCTGTATGATCACAATGTCTACTGTATGAGACTGTGTCTACATTTTAAATGCTTAAAAGTGTGAGCACTAATGACTACTCAAGTAGCTGCCCCATAGCTTTGTTTGGACCTTATACTGGTATACTGGAATGAAGCCAAACTAATGCTTATGCCTGCAAAATGTTACTGAGCTTTGAAAAGTTACTTGGATTTAATACCAATTCAGTTTTTGTGCTGTTGACCTCTTTAACATTTTCATCCAGGTTTGTGGAGAAGGTTCTCCTCCCTTTGCCCCCAAATTCATTTATATTTATGAAATGCATTCCTTCAGACTTTGTGTCGAGCTGATATTTCACCACCTCCTTTCGTCTTTTGCAGAACGGTCATTGGAGGACATGAACCCAATCGTGATGGAGAGACAGCCATCTAAAGCTGTAAAGAGAGAATACTCTCTGTTTATTTATGTATTATTATTACCAGAGAAAATGAAGAAATGTTATGTCTGAATATCTTACCATTGGTCACATTCACAAATTCACAACAGTGACTTCTGTGTTAATATAATGCATTATTCATCCACTGCAGCTTTTAAGAGAGAGGTCCTTTTGTTCCTAATTGAACATTCAAGATAAACATCCCAACAGAAATTCAGAAGCAAAATTGTACCAATGGCAGCAGTGCCAGCAGACTACTCAGTGCTTGGCTCACTATATTCACCAAACATAAATAACGTCTTTGGCCTGAACTCAAGACCTTCTCATTTACCTAATGAATGAAACTCATCCCATCTGAAATGTTTGCCTTGTCCATACTAAACAGCTGCTCTGACTTTGCTTACTATTCAGCGCACACAAGGATACCAACAGCTAAACTGAACTTCACTGTGTACTTGTCAAAACAAATGGGACCCAGCGGCTAAAACAAAATGTTTGCTGTTTTATAATTAGGGCACCATTAAAACTGGGCACATCAGAATAGCTGTGAGAGATGCTCCAGATGGAGACAGAGAGGCAGAAGACAAGACAGACAATTATCATCAAGAGCTATTGAGAGCATTATGATGCAAAAGCAGCTGTGGCGAGAGGGGATAACATCACATTAATTATGATAAAGAGACGATAAAGAGAAGAAGGGTCGATGAAATGGCAGAATTAATTATCCGAGTTGGCTTGTTTAATCAGCAAAGCAAGCCTTTCTTTTTGTGGTCTTATCTTTGCATGAAGTATACATCTTTGCCTACACACACACACACACACATGCACACACACACACAAGGCACTAAGAAAGCCATTATTATCCTTTTATCATCCTGCAGTGTCTGTGTTGAGGCCAACCACACCACTTCAATTAAAAAAGCCACTGTAAATTAACTCGAAGGTCCAAGTGCTAAATATTTCATAACAGTGTCTGCCACCACACACACACACACACACCCTTGCAAATAGAAGGGGAAAAACCTTCCACTCTGAACCTCAGCCTGCCTTTCTCTTTGTCCCCTTGTCATCCTGCTGTCTGCGTGCACTCTCCTCTCTGGAAGGCTTTTTAAGAGCTACTGGAGGGTTTGCGTGCCAGACTTCCCAAACAAACCCAGGGGACTGTGTACACCTCCTTATTAATAATCTACAGCACCCTGCTGTCGTGGCACACTACCCTGTCAAAGACCTCAGGACGCTCTCTGGTTGCTGCTGGTGAAGAAACGTACTGTACAGATGGTTTACTTTGACCTACAACATGTTCGTCTTTTTCAGTGTGTAATAAGGCTGCTAAATTAACTATGAAAACTACTTCTACATTCTGAGTCTTATTAATTCATTTGTCTCTTATCTTGAGTTCTGGACCAGCTATTCCTAAATCCATTACAAAGCTTTTGTGTAAAGTTCTTCTTCTGCATTGTTTATGGACACCTCACCTTATATGATGTCCACTGCAAAGAAGTTATCAGATAGAACATTATCAAACTTCTGGGAAGGAGCTGATAAGGAACATCAATTATTGCTCCACACATTATTGCAACAGGCCTTCTACCAAAACCTGTTTCAGCACTGAAGGTTACTTTAATTTGTTTTGTGCAAAGAACAGAGGACCCTGTGCAAAAACACTAAAAGCTTTCCAACTATGTTGCTCTGCATTCCTGATGTATCTCTGCAAGTGGTTCAGTGCTGGCTGCTCTTTCTGTGACAGAACCACACTGTTCTGACTGTTTGCAGCATTTCAGACTCCTTCTTGTTTGTTGCTTTTTTTTGACTCATACAAATACAGCACATTAGCTTTATGAGGCAGATTCAACTGCACATCCGTATTTCCGCCTCTGAAGACGTCTCCTTTTCCTCAGTGAAACCCTCTGGGGCACAGTACAGTACAGAGTACAGAGTACAGTAACTGTTCACTAATGAAACCGACAGCATCCTGCAGATTACTGGACTGCTTTCTCCCGGAGAGACCTCTTGATCTAATCTAAGAATTTGTTTAAGTTTTCTTTCACTAACTACATAACCATGCATGCCTATTGAGCAGTAGTACAATATCAGCATACTTAATGTCCACTTCAAAGTAAAGTTCAGTGAGCTGATATAGTCTACTGGGGCGTTGCGCTGGGAGCAGCTGAGCGGAAATAGACATATGGCTCAGAAGGAATGGAAGAAGAAAAATATTGCGAGATAATGCAAAACATATTGCGAGGGAATGCGGAAGTAGCCTAGTACTCAAAAAAGTTCTTGCTGTGACCTTTAGGGGGCGTCGTACAGGTAAGGTAATGTATACCATATTTCATATTTACTCTTTAATCTAAATGGGTCGTAGGTATATCAAGCTAACGAGCTTTGACAATCGGTTCAGTTATGGGGCGTTCAAGTCCTATGGGATGGATGGAATAGATGAGAAAGATTCACATATTTATGACTCACGTCATTAGACATTACCTGATTTTAGAGTTGGCCAGGTGAGGGTTAAAAATACTGTGCTTTAACAATATAACACCAATGGTTTCCACATGCTTAGCCTACCTCACTACTAGCCTTCTGGTCGCATCATTTAAACAGCCGAAGTGATTTTGCAGTGTTGAGTATTTGGAGCGGTTATGTGAAACCAGATACAAACAAACTGTAGCATAGCTCCTGTTAAATTAGCCAAATCAACTGTATCAGTGTTAATATTCAATTTTATTTAGATGTAACTGCCAGTGATGGAGTTTTTGCAGCCATCTTGCCAACGCTTTGTTGTCACTTCTGTAGTTTTTGTTTTTTTTTCACGAAGATACTATAGCTATCAGAAATTCCTAATATCAGACTGGTGCTAACCATTTTAATTTAGTGATGTGTGTAAATTCAATTTCACGCAGTTCTACTCATTCATATTCACCTATCTCGCTACACAGTCTGCTACTGTGGGACACTGACCAGCCCCAGCAGCTCCTGAAGCAGCTGGAGGTGAAGCGAACTCAGTCACTCCCTCATTCATTCATTCACTTCATAATTCACACACACACACACACACACACACACTGTCCCGCTCTTATTCTTCTCCCTCTTCCTGCTGTATTTGCAGGGACTCTCTGCTTCCCCCCTCCATCACCTTCAGCAGTGCTACATCCATGTCTCATAATCTTTATTCCGTATCTGGGTACATGCCTGTGGCAGGAGACACACTATGAGCATTTACAGGCTTTAAAAGCGCCGACTCCCCAGCCCCCTCTGTCTTCCAAGCCTGGTGTCCTTGCCAGCAGGAAAAGTGGTGCACTGTTGCAGACAGATAGCATCTGATAGTTAGCTGTTGTTCCCCCTCAGATGAGCGCACAGTCAGATGTCAGCTTCCTCTCTCTATCTCTCCGCATAAGACCCACTAAAGTTGACTACAATCTGACCAAACACACCAGAAAGCATTGATTCGCCCGCTGCAACATCATTTCTGGAACAAAAATGATGCAGTAAATCTTTGTTGTCTGTCTCTGACTCCCTCTCTCCCTCACTCTCCCTTTCTCTTTACTCATCTGTTAAATGGAGTCTTGTTGGGAAATGAGCCAAAACCGTTCACCCAGCCACTAGGACTCCAGGAAAAGTGGCGACTATATTTAAAGCTGCTGTCTGGTTGTGCTAAATAAGGTGGAACAGTCAGCAAATGAATATTCAGTTAAAAGTGGGATTAGGCACTTAAATCATCCATGGTGGCCTGCACATCTAGTTTACTTAGTGTCACTCTCCAAGAAAAGTTGTTTATCATTTATCTTTAAAGGTGCTACCAAGACATGGACTCTGAACACGTGGCATAAATGAGATGAACCTCCCAAAGATTTACATTAGGTCACAGATCAGATGACCTATTAGATCTCTAGATTAAACATGGATTAGGATGGCTTTGACATAGTGACCAGTAATCTTCTGAGAGCACAGGAGAACAGATGGTGCATGATACACGGAGTTTAACAACGTTGTTTGCATAGCACTGCTGGATAGATTGCTCTGACATGATGAGGGCATTAACTGGCAACATGCAGTACAGATTGCTGTATGCATGGCCATAGTCTTCAATTGTCTCGTTGTATCTGACAAACATTAGGTCTTGTTTATGTGCTCTGGCATCACTAAGACAGCAAGATCAGTATAATATTCCCATATGATCCCTGTAGGAATTTCAAATGTGTCGGCGGTATTCAGTACTGACTTTATTACCTTATGACACTTTATGGCGCTTGATATTAATTTTATGTCTTCAGTTGTTGGTGGTATTTTTATCTCCTATGGCCTACTAACCTGTTCTTGGCCTCCATAGGAGCTTTACAGTGACATTTCTAATTATCCTAAAATGTTTCCTACGGGAAGCGCACTGCTGGTAAAAATGATCGTTAGGTTTCAGCCTCAGCCTTTGAAATCCTCATCTCGTGAGTGTGTTGACTGGCTGGTAGTGATCTCAATCGGCTCACAGATAGCGGCGCTCCTTTCAGCGCCACAGCGCCGCAGCTGAGGCTCTGTGTGTGGGAGGGACTAACGGTGCGCTCCCCTCAGTGCAGCCTGCAGCCACAGCATCGAGCAGGGAGAGAATATATTCAAAGCATATTAAGGTTTTTGTATCTGTCCCCGTTATGTGCTCTCACCCGCTATAGTGTCTGTGAAGAGGAAAACGGCGGAAGGGATGCCGAAGTAGCGCGGTGAGTGTATTTCTGAGGAGGTTTGTCTTATAGGGATTAGAAACAGATAAAACCGGGTTGTGCATGACTGGTCCACCCTTGTGCAGAGAAGCATCTCACGTCTTCTGCTGGATTCAGATAAAGTGTGCAGGAGTATTCCGACACATATTATGGAAGTACTGGATGTATTTTGTATTAAAACTGGCTGTAGTGTGAAATCATTTCTTGATGATCTTTTTGGAAGTAGACCAACTATGGTTATGTATACATGTCACGTGTGATTTTAGTTTTAGTTTTAGAACAGTTTGTGTTATGCATCCATTCAATAGGCTGTGTCCATTTTAAAACAGAATTAGAATGGGCTATATCTTAAGCTTAAAACATACGTGGATTGTTTTCCTAATTGGATACTGAGGCATTTGGCTAATCACAGCCACTATAAGCGCCTTTCATGAAGGGTCCACGGATTTTTCTTAAACGATCCAATCAACTTTAAAGTGGTGTTGATTTCAGTATGGCCTACCTATAAAGGTATGTGCACAGTTACAAATTACGCATAAGTGTTTGCGCATTGTGGATATAAGGTTTCACGCTTTACAATGAGGGTAATCTAATTAAGATGCACCATGTAACTTAGAGCTGGCGTGTGTCCTCTTATTAGGGATGCTGTGGGGTGAAAACATCGTGGAAGGAAGGCTCAGAGTGAACCTGCGGGTGGTGAAACACGAATGGCTTCTCCAGAGCTGCTTCCCACGGATGAGGGAGGCAAACAGCCCGATCATCCCGACGTCCTTGACCGGGTTTCCAGCGCGCTGCATGTCCGCAAATCAACAGGAGGAGCGCTCCCGGGGGAGGGCGGCTGTAACCCGGCCCGCAGCTGCCATGAACGGTGTCATTCAGCACCAAGGACGGCGCCGCGCAAGGGAGAGGCGGAGGTTAAACTCGGTCACCTCGGCGAGGAGAAAGTCCGGGTTTGTTGCGACGAGGAATTAGAGACATCTTTTACCTATATTGATGAGAATGTTAACCTGCGACTGGCCAGCCCGGAGACTAGTTGTAAAAGTACTCACAGACCCGTGCGCAACGGTGAGCTTTGCTCCGAGACTTTCCCGGAGTTTTCCTTCATGTCCGAGGATGATCTCTCCTTTGGAGAGGGCTCCGGGACTTCTATAGACTACGGGTTTATCAGTGCAGTCACGTTCTTGGTGACCGGGATCTCCTTGGTGATCATCTCCTACGCCGTGCCTCGGGATGTGGTGGTGGACCGTGACAGCGTGTCGGCGAGGGAGATGGAGAGGCTGGAGATGGAGAGCGCCCGGATAGGTGCTCACCTGGATCGGTGCGTCATAGCGGGACTGTGCCTGCTCACGCTGGGCGGCGTGGTGCTCTCCACGCTGCTGATGATTTCCATGTGGAAGGGGGAGATGTACAGGAGAAAGGTCATCGCTTATTCCAAGCGTTCGGCCAAACAGTATGGCTCTATCAGCCTGAAAACTAGATCCAGTCCCAGCCATTCTTCTGCGCACTTGTCCATGGAGGAGGAAATAGAGGAAACTTTGACTTAAAATGCTGCTCTGCATATAAACCTTTTGTGTATAACTGAGGAATGAATGCCATTCACACACATTCTTTAACATATTGTAGCCTAAACTGTGTTCAAAGTGTAAGTCTGCAACATTTTTGTCTTATACTGTAGAAATAGCTTGGATACTGTATAATATATCCACATGGCAAACAGAAAAGACAAGAAAAGCACTCAAATGCAAAGTGAACAATAGCCAGAAAAAAAATTATGTGGTATCATTGTTCCCAAATTATTTAAAATGGCACCAAACCATATAATTGACTAGGGAGAATGTTAAGAGCGTTGTGTCACAAACCCGGGATGCAATCTCTGAGAGCTTCCATGTATTATTAAGGCTGTTCATATTTAATGCGAATGTTGTGCACAGACACATTCCAGGAGGTAAGTGTGTGTCCAGGGCAGGAGAGTGGGAGTAAGGAGGGGGTGTAAAGCTGTCCCTGTCCACTGCGATATGGGAGAATCAGCTCAGTGGTCTGCATGGTAATATCCAGTGACAGTCCCTCTCTGGTGCAGTGCTGAGATAAGCCAGTAAACCCGGCTTTGTGCATCTGGGCCAAAGCTCCACGTCCGTTTGATTGTAGTGAGCAATTTGACTGCATCTGACAGCGCTGACATACACTGTACACCGTCCTCTGCGCTCGCTCGATCCTCTCTGCTCTTCTTCTCCTCCTTCTTCCCTCACCTTCTCGCTCTCTCTGCCACAGGAGACTGTCTTTCCTCCTGCGGTTTTTCAGTGCTCTCCTCAACACTGTAAATTCACACTGTAAGCGTGTGGAAAGGGTCCTGGACGACCACAGCCAAGTGCCTGTGACATTTCAAGGTTGATGAGCCTTTCCTTACATGTCTCCTTTCATTTTCTCTTTCTCTCTACGTGAGGATGGACTTAAGAACACCTAATCACACATGAAAGAGTTGCCCTATTTCCAAAACCTTAAGCCTTCACTACTTCAAAGAGCTAATTACATTTCCAAAGTGAGGTATCATTCATTTTAAAAGGTTATATTTGATGTTATCATGGTGATTTACTGACTAAAATATTGCAGATGACACAAAAAGCTTAGGAAAAGAGGTTTATCATGTGCAGACTTGCTAAAAATGTTAATGCCCCAGTGTCCAGGCAAGTCAGAGACACCAACTTCCTTTTCTTGGTTGAGGAAAATTTTAGTTTTCTGTCTCAGCTAAGTCCATGTAAAAGCAACCTTCTCTTTCTCCCTGACAGTTGTTAATGCCGTCTGAAGAGGCCTGCAGAAAAGAATGCCACGCAAATAACTTGGGAAGCCGTCATTTTTCATGTATGCTACCCTGTAAGACTCATGAATCATGCATGAACCACTAGAATCATTCATATTTGCATATATTCATATACACAGCCACAAATGTTGCATTACGCAAGACAAGTGCTAGTGATTCTTATGCAGTGTCACTGTTACCTTGGTTTCTTGTCCTTTCATTTTCTGGGCTGTGTGACCCTATTTCAAGGCTTACATTCGAAACGACATGAGTCAGCCTCTATTAATGAGATGCGTAGGCTGATTACTCTATGGTAAATAGCTCCAGGCCACACCATTGCTGCGCTTTCACTGCGAGTTGCATTGCTTCTACGTATTCTAAATGCCAGTCAGTGCACAGACAGACGAATCGGTGTATTTCAAAGTGAAAAGACTGGATCACTGGAGTCTAATGAGGTATTCAGCCAGCATTATCATTCAAAAATCATGTGTTGCAGCAATGAACTAATGCAAGTTATTATAGCTTTTCATTTTCTGTGTCTGTGACCACAGAGCTGACAAATGTGTGCACATCCCTGAAAAACTAGCTATTACTTCCTGAAATGGCAATAAAATGCCAAATGAAGGGGATTTCCAGCAAAGGTAATAAAAAATTAATGATCCATATGAGGCAATGTTGTCCTGTTCCCTTCACAGAAGCTGTAAATCCTCAACCAGTATTACAGATGTTAAAGTGATATTTCATTTAGCGAGCTTTCCTGGTGTTGTTGGCTGTTGAAACAAGGTGCGATGCCCAAGTGCTGGACACTCATTTTTTACCACTTCCTTTTTCTTTCCCTCTCACCAATATATTCATGTAAAATGAAACTTAAAGGGCAGCCAACAACAATGCTACTAATGCCAAAAAATATGTATGATAATATCGAGCAATTAATTCAAACTCCACCAATATAAAGGCTACATTACACATGTAGTACATCAGTGCTTTCCATCAGAGTCATTTTCAGAGGTGGCATCATCTGTGAGAATGTCACTCTTGTAACACACAGAGGATCATAAATGCCTGAGGGAAGATATTAACATTACAGACTTCAAAGAGACTCATCTGCAGCATGTAATGCACTACACTGTACATTTTCAGACATATACTATTTCTCCCCCTCTCTCTCCTTTTCTTTCTTAACAGGAGGACAGGCCCTGTCCTCCTCCGTAGTTGGCACTGTGCCTCACAGCCAACACCAGGCTTCCCCTCATACAGCCAACTAAACGTGTTTGGGGGATTTAATCAGGGATTTGCTTGAAGCAACAGCATTTTACACGCCAAGCTCAAGTGTATTTCCAGAGGTTTCATGCATAAGCTCTTTATCCTTGAGCAGTGCACGGCTAAATCACCCTTATTGATATTTGGTTGGCTCCTCTGTAAGTCAATCCCTTCAGGTAAGGTTGAAGCCTGCTGCCATCAGCTAATTTCCTAAAGGTGTTAGTACACTCCTCCATGTTGTCAATGCTGATACGCTCTGTGTGTGCACGAGTATGTGTGTATTTGTATGACTTTGCATAGGTGTTGTGTGTCACCTTAGATTAAAGAGCTGCTGACCTTAAAATTTCATTTCAAACCGTTTTTGTGGAGACATTTAGTGTCCAAAGAGGGTCTGAAAAGGCTTTGCCACCCTGGGAGGAATACAAGTCATGCAGACAAGACAAGAGGAAGCTACGTAACACTGAGATACTATATATGGAGCACAAGGAAAAGCTTATTCACTTTCTTGCCGAAAGTTAGATGAGAATATCCATACTACTCTCATGTCTGTCTGTTCAAGATGGAGCTACAGCCATCAGCTTATCTTAGCTTAGCATAAAGACTGGAAACAGGGGGAAACAGCTAGCCTGGCTCTGTTAGAAAATTCACCTGCCGGATGAGCTATTTTGGGTGCCCCTTCTTCCAGAATCAAAGGCCCCATTCATTTTTCCAATAGACAATGTTACGTGACTCATAGTTTGAGCCCTTCGATGGCTTGGATCGGCATGAATCTCTCCCAGTCAAATCATCAGAGCTGTTTTAGAAAATATCTGGTTCTTTGATAAAAAGTCAAAGGTAAAAGCCTGTGTACATAAAAACTTTGAGGTAGATGTTAACAACGATCCCAAGGTTGATTTCAGCATGAAACATCCAATCGCTGAGCTAAAAATTCAGTAACACCGCTAACAGCAGGTGACAGCTAAAGATCACGGCGTTGAAAAATGTAATCTGCAGCTTAAATAAATTCACTTTTAAATCCTGGGTCAATTATGGATGTATCTAGTAACTATGGCATAAGGCATGTATTCAGCAACATGGGTATTGTAGTATTTAGAGCCGGCCTCATGTCAAAATGATCGATAAAACATGATTTCTCAGAGTCCCGTGTTTCTATGTTAAGTATCCATTGAGGGTATCGTTTAAAGAAAAATGTGAAATGGAACACAGAATGGGGAAAAGCACTTCCCGAACCAGCGGCCCCTCCCACTTTGCAACTCTATTAACACATCTTGTTTATATCTTGTTTGTTTAATCCATACAGAAACCGAAGTGTAAAAATGACAAGTTGTTTGTTTTAGGAGGGGTTACGTGCAGGACTATTTTTTGGCTCGGCACACTGACTACCTGTAGTCTCCGCTGGTTGCCTTGAAACCTAACGCTGACGACAAGACTCCTGGAGGTCACTGCGCCCGGCCAAGAAATAGTTCCACACATAACCCCTCATAAAACCACAACTTGTCGAGATATAACGTCTTCCCTGTTTCCCCGTCTTTATGCTAAGATAAGCTAACCGGCAGCTGGCTGTATCTTCAAATTTAGCATACAGACATGAGTGGCATCTATCTTCTCATCTAACTCTTAGCAAAAGAGTGGATAAGCATATCTCCCAAAATGTCAAACTATTCCTTTAATACTGTGCCATGTATATGCAACTATGTGGTGTGTGCACTCAGGCTTTAAGCTAAAAGTAGAAAGAACTGCCTCTCTTTTGTTATACATATTAGATATATTCATATCTGTGGTGAGCTTGCCCTCCATCTATTAGTGGATAGTGAGGCCAAAAAAAATAAAAAATCCACTTCGATTGATTCCTTTGGAGTGGAAGACTAAAGCCAAACTCCTCAGGGATATGAATTCATTCTTGGTTGCTCCCTCCACTGCCTTACCCAGACAGGATATTTTTAGTCAATGTGCATATTGGATTTTTGGAAAGCTCATTGTATTGTAAATGTAGTCCACAAAGCTCATTGCTAAGGATGTACTTAGCCTGGCTGTTTTACATTTAGCCTGCAAAAACATCCTTGTTCAGCTCCTGTGGTTTCATTACTACATGACATTAAAGCTCATGAAAGATAAGTTTATTCTGCCTGTGTGTGTTTTCTTCAACTCAGTTTATTATGAGATGCCCCCTCTTCATCAGTACTGGCTTTTCCTCTCCTTTCTCTTGTGCCATACTATTTTGAAATCCTCGGTGGTTCAGCAGTTTCCTATTCTGCATAGTGAAACTGAACAAAACCTTATTCTTACAAGAAAGGACCACAACTACCGCTCAGTGTCAAATCGATTCACGTCTCTGGTCAGCCAAGTTCTGCATGCTTGATGCTGAAACAGTCCTCAGAATCGCCTTGTCATTCGCTCACTGGTCAACCTCACTGATGCCAGCACTCAGGCCTGCCATAACCAGACACTGGAACGTCTGCAGAGCCATTTCCTGTGTTGTACTTGGCACCTTAAAATCACTTTCTGAGACGGATAAATTATCAGCGCTTTGGCCGCTATGGTAGATGAGAGAGGAAATGAGGTGATCGGTTGGATCAATCTTACAGTAAAACCACTCAACCACTGCAGAAAGGCAATACAGGTTACATCTCTCTCTGTCTCTCTCAGCCTGTCTGATCATCCACAGTGAAAATGTAAAATGGCCCTGCCCCTGCCAGTGATGTGGTTGCATAGTGGCTGCTTTAACAATAACATTACTATCATATTTTCAATGAGCTGAATGCCTCCTCAGCTTAGCAGATTCGGGTAATGTAGACATATTGCACAAACAAATCACAAGCTTGGTTCACCTCTTGATCACCTCGCTGTTTAGCCCTTTCTGTTGTAAATCACACAGTCTTGCTGGGCTCCTTTGATTTAATTTGTATCAAATTGCTAATGCAGTTATTTGTCATGCATGGCCTCCCGTGTATGCTTGTTTCCCCCATTATGCCTATGCGTTTACCTCTAATTACAGTAAATAATGACTGCTTGCTAGTTTGCTGCAGTAAATACTGTAAGTGGGCTAGAGTGTGGCCTTTAGAAAGACATCAGTGAGCCAAGAAAACAGCTTGTTTATCCTCTCCTACAGCATCTGAACAACAGAACACAAAGGAAAGGCATGAGCAATCTGCCACATTTATATACACAAAGTTTACATTTCTACAGACATTTCTTCAAATACAACTGCCTCACTGGTTGAGTTAAACCTCAATGGAGCCAGCAACATGAGTAAACTAAGACTCTCCAGCCACGCTAGCAGCTCTGGGAAGCTATACAGCGACATAGAGTTGGCTTCACAACAAATTATTTCATGTGTCCATACATTTATGACATATTTTCTTTTTATGCCCATCTTTTCCTTGAAAGCTTTTGTTCAGTGTGTTCAGATGGCCAGTGAGATCAACTAAAAAAGCGAGGTCTGCCAAGATTGGTGGTTCGATCCCAGGCTTCCCTCAGCCCACATGTTGAAGTGTCCTTGGGCAAGAGACTGAGCCCCAAATTGTAGTAATAGTAGTACAATAGTAGCTTCAGAACTGTCCCACGACTTGCCAGCACACATCTGCGTGGCAGTGGTAGATTATGTCCCTGTACAGTATTGTGGATCAATTTCCGACAGGAAAGCCTGAAACTCCTGGTGATTAAATGCTCTTGATCGGATGAGATTAATAGTTGTCACCACGGTAGCCTGCTCATCACATCACCCAGCTGGGTGGCTCTAGCACAGAGCTGGATGCCATTCCATTCCACACATGTCATGGCTGGAGCCTGATTGGTTGTAACTGTCTGCTTTTCGCTTTCTCTGTAACACCACCATGTCTATGTCAGTGACTGGCAAAGACTTTTCGACATAGATAGAGCTCACAAGCAATCTACACATAGTGACAGTGACACCTAGCATTCACAAAAGGAACTGCATTTTAACAGTCAGCTGGCCAAGAATAATTTTAATTTTAAAATAACTCAACTGGGCGCCATATAGTATTAAGATGTTGGGCCACACATGGCCTGCGGGACGTAGTTCAGAGACCCCTAGTTTAATAAGGCAGACTAACCCTATCCCTAGAGCCATGCCACTAGCATGGCTAAAAACAGCAAAAAAGCTGATCTTCTAATTAGCCATATTAGCCTACCTGGTGCTGACCTTTACAAGATCATGAATGTCATGGTCATAAAGTAATGACAAAATGCCACTGCCATTGTAATTTAATTTATATTTCGACCAGAGTTATTTGCCATTCAAGTTTGCCATTTATCCAGCTTGTGCTTAGACAAAAACTGTAGCTTGCTGGCTCCACCCACTGGGGTTTAACTCAACCAATGAGATTATTTCTACGTCCAAAACATGTATTTTGAACTGCATATCCATTATCCATATCCAATCTGCTTGTGTGCATGTTAGCATCTGTCCCTCAGCTCGAAGGGGAGAAATCAGCTCTAGACAATCTGCTCTGTTTAGACTAAGAACTGGGCAGCAGATAGAGAACAGGCTGGACGCAGTCAGCAGCGGTGTTGGGTCTGAGGCCGAGACCAAAAGCAGACACTGCAGAGCTGATTGTCTTCGCTGCATTTCATTTGCCTCCAGTGTTGTGTTACCAGTGAACATAGGACTGCTGAGAGATGATACTGGCCAGTGGAGAGCCCCAGCAGGATGTGGAGAGGGAGGATGCTCACAGGGTGAACACACACGGAAACACACACATACGCTCTCACACATGCACATATAGTTGCGTGTATTCAATTTGACACATTACCTTTCAGCAGAGTTCAGTGGTATGCTTTTCTTACATAAGAAAAGATTAATTTCATGGATCGCTGTGGGTAAACTGGGTTATTGCAAAGGTCCAGAAGAAGAAACAAACCTACATTACAAAAAATAGAATATCAGTGACAGAGGCGGTATTCAGATCCTTTACTTAATTAAAGCAGCAATGCCGTAATGTAAAAATATTTTACATTAAGTCAAAAGTCCTGCATTTAAAACGTACTTACAGTAAGTGAGACTATATGTATTATGAGAAAAATGTACTTAATATACTAACAGTATGTTTTGCAGAATTATGTTTTTCAGAGGTATATCTAAATCACTGGATTTGTAATACTGATGCACAAATGTAAATATTCAAGTACAGTAGAAGTACCTCTAAATTGCACTTAGTACTTGAATAAAAGCACTCAAATAGTTACTTTCCAACACTGTAAAATACAATACAAACAATGAATATAAAATAAAAAGAAATGGGGTTGTACAATACAAATGGCAATTCAAAAATAATAGTAATAAAAATAAACTTTATTTACATTTACAAAATACCTTTCATGCACAAAATGCAGGTCAAAGTGCTTTACAAAATAAAAAAGAAAAGACTGAAAAATGTTTACATTAAAATATTATATATTATAAATATTATAAAATCTTAAAATACATTTAAAAAGAGCAGGGAAACAAAAACAAAAAATGTTTATTTAATTCAAAAAGAAAAATAGAATAAACAAAATCACTGAAAAACAGTAAAAACATTGTAACAACAGTAACACTAGCAATTATCATTATTAGGTAAAAGCAAAGCTGCAAGAGAAAAAATTGTTTTCAACATTCACTTGAAAGCCTCAGTCAATGTTGCTGTCCTCAGATTAAGGAAGAGAGTTACACAGCTTGGGTCTAGCTTCACTGTAGGTGTTTGTCTTAGTTTTTGGTACTGTGAGCATTCTGTGTGAGCTATAACTGATGTATAGACTTGGTATTTATAGACCTGTGAACAGTATCAGAATCAGAAGACAACGAGAAATGATGACTGTACCACTGATAACAAATGATGGAGAAATAATTGCTTAAGGCCAGATCCTAAAAACTAAAATAATTCACCAATAATCCTCATTGTCTCATTGTAGATTGTGATGAGGGAAGGCAACATTCATCTTCATGAACAATCACTTTTATTAATTTTACTAATATGTACCAGTACCAGTATCTGCATGCCTCAGAGTCCTCAGAGCAATATCAGTTACATATATGGTGATAATAATCACTGTACTTGGATTAAAATCACCCATGTACGTACAGCAGTTTTGCTTTCATCTAAACTATATTCTGCCATTTTAATAGCTGAAGACAACCTGAAGATGGCAGCATTAGACTTTACAATGCAACCTGCAGCCTGAACCCAAAGCATCGCACTTATTGCCCTGTCAGCATCGAGAGTCTGATGCTCTAGGAATAGCCTGTGTGAAATCCCTATATTACAGCGCTGAGCTCTGTAAAAATCACTGTGGTTCTGTAAAAATGTACATGCTTAAAAAAAATGACGTGAAAGTTTCAAGCAAGCCACTCTACCCTCTCTCATCAATGTATTCACTCTCCTGCAATCTATTGGCATGCCCATGAGTACATTTATAAATGCAGGCAGCACACAACTTCCTCTGGAGGTTTCCTCTTAGAAACCTTCCATCCTCAGTGTGGTATTGTGCAACATCTGGCTCCGGCTGTGTATTGAACGAGGGGTGTGTGTGTGTGTGTGTGTGTGTGTGTGTGTTGTTGTAGTGTGAGTTAAGTGCACAGGTCTTTTTAAGGACGTCTTGTTTGTCCCAGTGAGCATTTACCGTCAAGTGGTGCTCTAACGTTCGAGGAGAGCGAGCATCTGTCCCGGAGGAGATCAACCAGCCAGAAACTGAATAATTCATCTGGGCCTGTGCCTCCTCAAAGCACCAGAAGTCTGGGCTGATGGATGAGAGGTTATAAAACACTCTTCTACCTCCAAAGATTTTCTTCTTTCACCTTGCCTTGCTCTTCTTCTAACCTCTGTCTTCTTGCTGTTACTTTCCAATCGCTCTGACCCTTTTCCTTCTGCGCTTCCAGTTTTAATCATCTCTTTCCTTCCTCTACAATCCTTGTCTCTCATTTTTCAATTTCACAGTTTTTTCTACCTTTCTGCCTTGGCACCGAAAGTGTTATGCAACTGATATACAGATGATGATGCCCTGGATCTGATGTCCTAACACAATAATACCTCCACCCTGCTAACCTCCCTCCCCTCCTCCCTCGATGCTCTGCCGTGAAGGGGGCTCTTTGCGGGAAACTCTAGCATACAATCGTATCTGCTCACATCTCAAGTTTCCCAGTGGCACAGCGCAACGATGCGAGGCAGTGCATTCTCATCATCCAAACCTTCAAATTTGCTTTTCTCCTCCTCTTCCACCACCACCACCACCACTTCACTCTCCCCCTCTTTCTGGAACTCTTCTCTCCTCTCCCTTCTTCTCATGTTTCCCTTTCCTATATTCACCCAACTCATGCTCCACCTTGCAATGATGTAGAGGAAAATCAGGTGGGAAAAGTGACTGCGAGGAATTGAAATCATGCAATGCAGGTATTAACTTGACCTATAAGACATCCATGTAGCCAATAAATCTGTCAGACAGGGATGTACATGTCAGGGTGTCTCTGCTAGTGATTTTGGAATTTTGCTTTAATAAAGCTTTCCTCCTCTGCTAATTGATAATGTATCCCCTCCTTCCCCTTGACAATGCAGAGCATGTGGGTTTGCTCAGGAGCAGCTGTTAGTCTTCTTTTACAGAAAAGAAAATATCTCACTGGCAGTTTCATTCTGAATGCCTCAACATCAACATTATTGTTACAATTCATTTTACAAACACGTAAAGAGGACAGTAAGAAGAAGCAATGCAACTCTGTCTTAGTTTATGAACAGTAAGATACTGTATGTTGTTAATGTGGTTGTGCTGATTAGCATAATGACCTGAAAGTAATTGCCTTACATTACTAATTACTCAACAATAGAAGCAATTAGTTACCTTACTTACTTACTTGTCCTGCTCCATCACTGGTGCCTTCCAACAATTCCAAAGTCCCACACATTATCTTCTGTATTTAACATGTGGAGATAGAAAATAAGACCATCAACAGCTAGCACCAGCTGTTACCTACTGGTTGTGTCCTCACATTAAAGCTGCAAGGTTAACACACGTTTCTGAATGTGACAGTGTCTAGCTTGCCAGCTAAAAAGACAAAACATATAAATATGGCAGTTACTGATGAAAGACCTCCAGGTTAGGGGTTTGGGCGTGGCGTGAAAAAAAGCCACCCCATAACAAATGTTCTGTTACAGAAACTCCAAAGAGCTACCAAATAAGGAGGGAGCTCAGTGGGGCCTGATGTCCCGTGGGATGAAGATGATTAAGTACCTGCCTCCAGCCCCGGCGACATGCTAAAGTCTGGCGTATGCTTGAAACTAACTAGTTCGTACAATGTGTCCTCGAACCACGACAAAAGCAAAAAGTGTAGCTGCTCGAAATGGCCACCCTCAAAGGCGAGACCAAAAGCCTGTCGTCATAGAAAGGAAGACTTGATGAATCCTACAAATGGGTTAACTGTACACACTTTTGGGCAATCTCTCCTTAAAGGCATTCATGGTGTTAAGATGGAAGTAGTTGCATATAAAACGAAAAAAGAGAGCTTGAGAGCGAAGTTAAAATCATGCCTACTTTCTCACCTCTGCACAGTTAGGCTATCACTGCATGAAGTGGGCGCGCTTGTTGGAATTTGGGTTTTGGAAAGTTATCGAGAACTGTCGAACGCATCCCCTCCAATTCTGACATAGCAAGGGTGTAGGGGGTGTGGGGTTCCGATGCAATTCGATCATCTGGCAAACACTTCGGTTGAAGCACACTGAGTAACTTAGCATGTCCTGGACCGGCCACTGAACACACAGACAGGTTTCGGACACTATTCACCCCTCCAACAAGCAATTTGGTTAAAACACACAGAAACCTTTAGATGAAGGAAGAGGTTAAGCGCGCTTCAACCGACTCACAAGGAATAAGACCTCTTCGATGTCAGAGTAGGGCAATCTTGTATCGAGAGAGACTTTAGAGGTAAAATCCACAGTATACTGGAGCACATGGAAATATGTTGATCAACTACTGTTACTAATACTGATTCAATGTGAACTTCAACCCTAAATTATGCACAATAAGCCTGCTGTCACTCCTATGCGGACAAAAAAGTTTCTTTTATCACTGTGCTGCTATGAGACAGACTGTAGATGATGTAATGAAGTCTTTGGAGTCAACAATGCACTGAGGCCAATATGGATTAAAAGTCTAAATTCAGTTGCTAGTGCTGATACATTACGTCACCCCTTGTGTGCTGTTATTCATTTCTTGCAGCGTAATTGAAGCAGCCACCAATGATGTCATCTAAACACAGGACTTCCATTCAGAAGTTGTTTTGTTGCTCCCGTACATGACCAGGCGGACCAGCCCCATCACCATAACTCTAATAAATTGACTGGATATGGTGAGCTGAGAGCGTACTTGGCCTCCACTGAGGAGATTGGCAGGTGTTTGATATTCACTGAAGGCTATACACCCCCCGCATCTCTGTCTTTCAGTCCCCCAAAAAGGCACGTCTGAGTCTAAATTATAGACTACGAAACTTGGAACACGTCAGGAACAACGGATGAGTCATCTTGGACAGACAGTGACAGAGGCGACTACCTCTAACCCAACCACTCATGAGATTAATGACCTATCAGCCTGTTTATTGACACAAACAAAATGACTCCTCTTTACTTATGCCAAGGGTCTCTCTCTCTTTTCATCCCCGTGTAATGTCTCTCACTCTGTCACTCTGTCCCCCTCTCTCACTGTTGTGGTGGCCAAGGTTAGAGAGGCGCAATGAGAAAGGGCGGGGAGTCGGAAAAGAGATGGAGAGGGGGGTCTAAACAAATCTCTGTCCTGCCAGGACGTCCTCCTGCCAGGGTTTGTCTAAGGCTGGAAGGGATGAAGGAAGGCAGGGCCGCTGGGTGGGGAGGGTGGTGTGGAGGTAGGGGGTGATGGGGAATGACGTGATCCCCTTTATCCTGGCCAATAAAACAGAGTGGCCGGTGAGATCCAGATCCGTACGTGCCGTCAAATTCAATAAGGTAGTGCTTTAATGTTTTCTTTTAATCAACCAAATTGCATTACACACTGCCTCCGATGCGAGGCTCCACGGTGAAGAGGAAGGGGGGACAGGAGAGTCGTAGCTGCGAGGATGGGGACGGTTGGTGTTGGGGGAGCTGGAAGCACCAAGAGGGGCATTTCCAACATCTAGAGGAATTTTGTTGCATGTATGTTGAAGTATTTCTACTGTACAGGCCCACTCAAAATTGCTCCTCCTCCGGCTCCCCTTCAATGAGAGGAAGCAGGGGCCAGTGTGAATTCAGGGTCAGACTGGGGACAGACAAGGTGTACAGACAGACTACGTCATTCTGCTAATAAATGCCAGCTCAACTTTTAGAGCATCGGCTGCTTTAAAGGCAGAACACTCTCCTCCCTCCTGGACGATGGTGTCTCTTATCATGAGCAATGCCCTCGGCAGTGCCTTCCTCCCCTCCTCCTCTTCCTCCTTTCCTTCCTCCAACAACTTCCTCCTCATCATTCTCTCCTCCTCACCCTCACTGACCTCACTCCCCCACCCGATATGACTCACCCTTTAGTGAAGGTACATCAGGAATGCTCTTCTAAACACTTCATCATCAAAACCCCTTTTTCTTCTCCAAGGCTGGGGGGAAGAACGCAGCACCCAGCCGGACAGTGAGGGATTGTATATCTGCGCCATGTACCGTAGTAATCACCAGTCCCCGGATCAGCTTGCTGCCCCAGTCCACTAGAGTTACTGGGATTTTAATTCTGATTGGGGTTTTACAGTTGGATGTTTCATTCCACCTTGGCTCAGTTACTGCTGTTGCCCGGAGGATTACAGCCTGCTGCCGCTGTCGGCCGTTCCTCCGTGGACAGATGAAACTTCACAGAGAGCAGTAATCCACCGAAAAAGGGTGGCTTTGCTGCTCAGCTGCCTCAGCCACAACTTTAAAGCCAGCTGACATTTAACATAATGATCAGTCAGAGTGGCCGAGCGTTTACACACGGGAAAGGTTTCCCGGACACAATTAGACCACAGTCCTAAAAATGAATCACAATACACAATACCATAGTGTAGTTCCTCTATCCATCTAATGGTAACCTGTGAGTGGAGTGACTGGAAGAAAAGCCTCAGTCTCAGCTGTGATATTACAGTGGTTTATCCACAAAGCTTGAAAAGATGACCACAGTTACAACTGCACAGTGAATAGTCTAGGATACAGGCTGCATTTTGGTTTTAGCAATCCATCCTGGTATGAGTCATTTACGGTATGCTATTAGACAGAGGGGTTACCCAAGTTTTCCAATGCTAAAACAGCACAGTGATTGCAAGAATGTAATCCCTCACTCCATCTAATCAACATTAAAGAAGCAGACAGAATCACAACTTCTGTCACTTAAACTACAATACAAGTGCGCAATATGACCCAAACACTTATATTGATAAAATGTTGGTTAATCAGCTGCCTTCTCACAATTCTGTCATGCTTGCCTCCTGGGTCATTTACTGGCCAGAATGCTTGCTTAGTCTTAGGGTAGCCAATGGGCAAGCTCTGACGAGGCAGGACTCCTGGCCAATAAATGAGCAGGAATGAGAGAAATTTAAGGAAGCATTTCATTTCAGTTGTTTTATAAATTGTTTTAATTGTTTAATTGTTTTATAAATGACCTATTTATTTTAGGGTTTATGCTATAGACGTTTCGGCTCCCATCCGGAAGTCATTCTCAATGAGAATGACTTCCGGATGGAACATCCTTGATTCTGAAAACAGTGTCCAGATGACTACGACTGAAACCTTTTCTACGATAGAACACTCCTGGACGAATGAGGGACTACACCGTCTTAGGGTTTATGCTATTAATTTCATGCTTTTGCTTATGTTGTTAATCGCTGTTATGTTTGACACATTTCAGGATTGTGCCTTGCCTTGTCAAGTTGGAAAGATTGGAAAAATTCCCATGAACATTCATGTCATCAGACATCTCGAGTTGGTCGTGTGAGGGTTAAAAATACTGAGGGTTTAAAATACTGCGCATTAAATTTGTGTTTTAATTACCTTGAATGACGGACTTTGGCAGACCGAGGCATCCATGTTTCTTTGGTTTTCAAGCACTACTGTATTATTAGGTGAGCCATATTGGAACTTTCAGAGAAATTGAAGTTTCCTTGTCGTAATTAAGACGTTGGATGTTAACATGAACGCTGTTTACAAGATGCAAACTGGTAATTACAGTAACTCCACCATGACATGAATGTAGTGTATGTCTGAAACTTGTACTGCATGAGTTTTATGGACATTTAGATTCTGTGAAACCTTAAAAATCTTTTTTATGTCTGTACAAAATATCATGTAACGGTGAGTAAAATAGAAATAGATTTAAATTTAATTTAAAAATATATATGTAATCTACAATAAACTCTGGGTTAACCATTAACCTAAGCAACAACTTTCACCATGACTGCATACGATCACAGAGTCCAGCAGAGCTGCATGTCAGGATGTGACTAGACACTGAAAACAGCAGAAGAATGCAAACTGAAACAACAACAGCATGCTGCATGGTTCATGTTGAACTCGCCCCCGAGGTCCCTGATGGGTGGATGACTTCAGCTGCAAAGTCACTTTGACTCAGTGAATCAGGAATCAGGTAACGGGATCAGGCTTCATTAGGTGACTTCAGCCGAGCTGGCAGACGGCCAGGTGAGCTGGACGCACAAATGGACATTGATTTTTCAATAAGGGCCCTGAAGCTGTCAGCCAACCATGCTATGGTGATATCTTCTCTCACAGGGATGGCCTTCACCCGATGATGGCCTGACTGGCACCCGACCACAGGCCACCACACCGGCATCCACTTCATCTCCAGCTCCACACATCCCCCTGGCCCTGCCCCATGTCCCCACCCTGGAGATAATGGGTATTATCCTGAAGTGCAGCCGGGACTGGCTGGTATGTTGACGATGTTTTTCTAGAAAAGCTGACATGAGTGTGTGTGTTCCGGTATTTATACATGCTTGTACAGGTGTCTTTATCTATATTTCATTGTTATAATTGACTTGTATTACACTGAAAAGGAACTCAGTTTACAAATTGGTCCAAGGTCTCGGTGGGGTGAAAGAGGTTACAATCATGTTTTCCTGTCAGGTCATCCATATTTATCTAGTCTGGTTCTCTGTTGGCCCTCTCTGACCCAGGCCTAAAGGGGCCAAACACCCATAATGGTTTCCATCCATCAGGCCTCCCTCTGGCCTGCCCTCAACCTCAGCAATGAGTACCTCTAAGACTGCGTCCTTCACAGATTGCCCTTATCCTGAACCCCACAGCCAGCAGGGCATCATGCAGTGAAGGAGGTGAAGGAGCGCTAGCCCGGACTTGACTTACTGTACGAGACCCTCCAAAATTCAAAAATAAGATGTAAGACGGCCTTGATGTAAGGAGGACAGCAGGAATGAAAGGGAGAGCGGGAAGAAAATAAGAAAGTCACAGTCAGCAATAAAGATAAAGAGAGCAATTTATTATGAAATGTCATAACTTTTTTGTTGGAGGATTGCCCTAAAAGTAAGAGATTACACACAATGACATGAGATGGTTTCTTTACCCAGAAAGGCTTGAGTCATCAAAACATCAAAGGCTTCTCTTTGTACAAAGTGTGACTCCAGGGAACAAAGTTATGATTGGTCAGACCGATTGGTAGTTCCAGTCCCACGTTGGTATCCTTAGATTCAACCTGCTGAAGTGTCTTTGAGCTACACATTAAATCCCAAACAAACCACTGAACTGCTTGACCTTTGCGGAAAAATAAGAAGCTATTTGGAAACGTTTGCAACGAATCACTTTGTGTGCATGAACCTGGAATAAGTAATTATTTAATTTTTCTCAAAAGCAGTTGGTATTTACAATGACTCTATCTCAAGTGACAATATCGTCTCTGTTGAATGCATTATAACATTCAGTCAAAAAAGGGGCTCTAAATATGACCCTCAGTCCAGTTTGTTGGGCTCGTTTTCCGCAAATTATCTGTGTTTTAACAAAAAAAAAAGGAGTTCTAATTAAATGTCCAGCAGTTTATACACTGAAATGTTAAACCTGGATATTATAAATCTTTCCCCCTGACAGGCATGTCCAGGTGAGCAGCACTTCATTTAGGAAATGGGTGTCCCTGTATCAACAATCGGCCGCTAATAAAATCTCCAGTTTGAATTGGATATCGGGGCTGTAAAAGAATCACCTGCAGGCTTTTGGAACTATTTTACCCTCATGCATCAATCAAGTCGCAGTTTAGTGCTCGCACTGGCCAGATTTTAATTTTTCTTTGAGCTTTATTGGAATTTGATTTGCCAAGATAAAGTTAAAGCTATTAATCTTGTTCTCCCCATGCGTCCCTTCCAATAAGCTCACTGAAATTGGCGTAAATGTCTCTTTGCTCCGAACCTCTCTGAAGTGAATGAGTGTGTAGGTATTTAATGACACAATTTTGTGCTTTATTCAAATATTTGCTGTCAGGATCGAACGCTGATTGAAACTGCTGCAGACGTTTGAAATACAGACAAAAACCACAGCGGTAATCACTTTTACAGTTCTCAGCGTACGCCCAAAGCAGCGGGGCTGAAGCAGCTTTCTGCACATATTCCGTAGAAATTACTGACTTAATGGCTACTGTATGAATAATTCTTCCAGGATAACTTGCTGAAAAATAATCAATAACATTCCATGTATCTCACAATGATTGAAAAGTCCTTGTAAAGTACACCAAGCACTTCATCAAGTGACATTACACTTATTTGCAAATGTAAAAGTAAAAATAAATCATACTTCTGAGTGTTATTAGCAGGCTGTGGTTGACTTCTTGTAACTGTCATCTTTCCTCAATTGTTTCCCTTTGCATCTTGGATGTGTAGACCCCTTCCATCTGTCAATGTCAATTACCCAAGGCTTTCCCCTGCATCTACATAACCGCCACCACCCCCGTGGCTGCGACAAACACACGCATCCACACTTTAATAATTGCTCTCGATTCTCCGCCGTTGTCCCATCTTGGCCCGGGCCCAGCCGAGAGTGTCTGCCACACAAGTCGCAAGTGGAAGTGCAGCAAATTCGAGTCCGCTGGATCACACCGCCACTTTTTGCCTCGCCTCACATTTCTCAAACAAATTTTCCCAAACTGTCTAGATTCTTGCAGCAATTAAAGCATTTCTCTCATTCCCTCTTCCTTTCTTCTCTGTCCTTTTGGCAAGAGGCACGACCATGTTGGTCAGGTTGTCTCAGTGTTCCTGGGCCAAAACAGACACAACCAATTGGAGGAGGCAACCATGATCTGACAAATAAAAGGAACAGAGGATTACAGCAAGGAGGACGTCTGGGGTTCGAGGAGCAGTGAGAATCACACAGGGCGTGCCATTGTTTCTCAACCACCGATCGTTTTTGGCAGCTGTCGGGTCTTTTCTTTCCTAAACCCAAAGAGCCGTCCTGCTCTGGCAAACCCTCATAAAAGAGACATAGAGAGGTTGCAGTGAAAATAAGAAGCATTTGTGTGGCTTGAGGGCTGTTGGCGTATTGCGTTGAACTGGAATATAAACCCTCTTCTAGGGTGAAAGGGTGATGGTGAGGCGAGGAGTGCTCTGACGTGTACTGGGGATGCTCTTTGTGAAAATGATGAGTCACTCATGCTTACTGCAAATGTACTTGATAAAGAGAATGTGTAACATTATATGAAGATGATAGGTTGGTTGGTTGCAGTTTCAGCCTGTTTTATTTCGAAAAGCGTAGCAATATTGGGATCTCTGGGAGTCCGGAGTAGCACTTGTTTCCATTGGCCGCGTATTCAAACAACTGGCCAGACAGGATTCAGAAAATGATACCAAATGACAGCACATTTTCCACTGCGCCTCTACTTTGTTTCTTTGTGTCTCTGTGTGTGTTGTGCTAAAGTGGTCAGTGGAATTGTGCTCCTTTATTTCGCCTTATCTTTTATTATTTTCTAAATTTTCATTGCTTCTTCACTTCACCTCCCAATGATAATCTGTCAGTAGCTCCTTTCAGATTCAGCAGTTCAACATGTTGGTTTCATTCCTGAATAATTGCTGGAGTCCCTTTTACGTAAAAGTCAAGATGGCAATCTTACTAGGTTGGACCTAGTAACATTTCTTCAAACACACAAGTCAAAATTGAATGTTGGAACATGCACAGAGTAAAGTCTTTTTTGCCGTATTAAAAGCACTCTGTACATTTAATCTCTCAATTATCATTTTCTTTGCTAAAAGAAAATGAAATCACTTTAAATGAATAGTCATTTTGGGAAAAAGGCTTATTTGCTTTCTTGCCTAGAGTTAGATGAGAAGATCTATACCACTTTTATGCCGGTACAGTAAATATGAAGCTACAGCTAGCAGCCGGGTAGCTTAGCTTAGCACAAGGACTGGAAACAGGTGGGAAACAACTACCCTGGCTCTGTCCCAAAGGGAACAAAATCCACCAACCAGCACCTCTAAAGCTCACTAACACTTTATATCATGTTTGTTTAATCCGTACAAAAACCGAAGTGTAAAAACGACACACCTTTATACACCTCAGTTTTTGTGCTGATTCAATTAACAAAATATAAGTAGGCATTAAAGGTGCTTGTAGGTGGATTGTGTTACCTTTGGACAGAGCCAGGCTAGCTATTTCCCCGTTTCCAGCCTTTGTGCTAAACTAAACTAACCGGCTGCTGGCAGTACAAGAAAGTGAATAAGCTTATTCCCCACAATGTCAAACTATTCCTTTAATAAATCACACAGCACCATAAAAAACGTTAAAAAAAAAAAAAAAACACACAACCAGAATAGTACGACCAGCTGTCTCCCTCTTATATTTAAATTTTCATCATGCCAACTGCGTGGTGGCTCTTTCGGTAAATGTCTTGTCATGTCTGCATAAATAAAATTATATCTATTTCAACTCAACAAAGTACATGACTTCCTGTCAAGCAGAGGATTTGTCTTAGAAAAATCAATCTGGATACAGGTTAAATAACTGAATTACTCCTTTGTTACAGTAGCAAAACAGACATTTTTAAACCAAAGTATTGCTTATCATATGTGTCCTTCAGCACTGATTAAGACAAATGATGGCCTCTCTGCAGTGAAAGAAATTGTGTAATGGGGAAACAACCCACTTTATCATTGAAACTGAGGGACAGGACAGAGTGAGACAGAGGTATAGGGTAATGGAGACAGCCAGTGTTGGACTCCTTTTAATATCATTAACTGCATGTCATTTGTTCAGGCTGGGACAGCACAATGTGAGTGTGTGTGTGTCAGTGTGTGCATGTACTATGTGTAACAGAAAATAAGTAGAGAAAGGAGACAGAGGACAAACACAAATGTATCTGACAGAGCTGGACAATGTCAGATCCATCCACATGAGAGTGCATACTTTGGATAGGATCTGCTCATTATTTATTACTTTACAACTGCTTTCATGACCATACCATGCTTCCAAACATCATTAACAAACCAGCACAAATCTTGTCTTATTTATACAGCCAGGTGCACCGAGGGCACAGCAGGACAAATATAAAATATTTGGCAATCTGGCAATCAAGGGCTGAGAGGTTTTGACGATGTCCAGGTCGGAAAGTCCTAAATATTCCCACCTCCGCTTCAGGTCAATAAACTTAATCATAAAAGGCTATTTATTTTAGGGCTTCGATGTTTGGTTTCTATTTCTATTTCTCGTGGGAAAGGTCCGTGTTCAAAAAATAAAACACATGCTGCTTTTGCTTGATCCTCAAATGTAAATTGTCTAAATGATGTTGTTGAAGGGGCTTTTTAATAGACCTTTAGAGGATACTGAAACACACTAATGTTAGCTCTGAAAAGGGTACGGGGTGGCTGATGACTCTTATGGCAGTGCGGGTCCTGAGAGGCATCCGTGTAAATCGACGCTGAGAGAGTGAGAGCTTATTGTTTGTAATTAGGGAGAGATGGAATTGAATGCGATTCCTACAGCAGCACAGCATGCTGCGCTAATGTAACAGAGCACTCATCAACTCCACGCCACAAAGCCAATATGAAAAACATCTGTTTCAACATCTCCCACTTCCCATAGCAATGTGCTTGAGTGGATTGTGGCACTGTGACCTTGACGGTGTTCCGTTTTTATTCAACCTCAGTGGCTGCGTCCGTGCCAGTGCCTCTGTTGGCTCCGAGGCAGAATTATGACTGTGGAGGTTTGCTATTGTTCTGTTATGACTGCTAACCATGACTGTTTTCAGACAGTCAGAAATGTGGTAATTCCCATTATAATATAACTGGGTGGGGGGTGAGGTCTATCTACTGTATTGTGGTGCTTTGTCAAATGAGTGGAATCAGGGCCATGTTTCAGAAATTCTTGCAGTGAATAAGCAAACGCTAATTAGGCAGCATTAACAGAAAATTGACAGAAAATATGTAAAATTATTCTGGAGCATGCCATTGGCTCCAGCAGTGGATACAACTACTCTCCAGGAACTGTAGTATTGAAAATAAAATTTAATGAGAAGTGGGATGATTTGCATAGCTGCATCATCTTCTTGGCAATTTAAACTTGCTAGGTGGTATTACTGTTATAAACTGAAATTACAATGGAAGGGAAATAAACGTGGCTATCTGATACCATGGTGACAAGCTTGTTGACAGTCTACCAGTGGCGAGTTGTGATCATAGGCCTTTTTCACAGCAGACATTTTGACTTGTCATAGTAGGAAAAGCACAGGTGTAAAACAAATGAGAGAGTTTTAAAACAAAACAAAAAATTCCCTGCAGCCCAAAAAGCATTTTCTCAATTATTATGGGCCAGCACTAATGGGCAAGTGCAATGGGCCACACAACGTAGGAGCAAAGCAGGAAGTGGGGAAACATTCTTGGCTTATGCGCTGGGTGAGTAATTTCTCTCTCTGTCTGTTCCAGCCAAAGCCATTTAAAAGCTCTCTCTTTCTCACTGCTTCAAAATTTTAATTGAAGTTAACGGTGTTACTTGGGTTGCCACCATCAATGTGAAAAAATAAGGGACACCTTGTCAGCGGCTCCATGCCCAGGGGACACAAATCAAGCGGGGGTCTGGGGGTTCTCCCTCATGAGATTTGGAGTGTCAGACACTGCATTTCCTGCATTCTGGTGAATTTTTATGCACCAATTTGTGCATTTTATGCATCAATTTCAAACTCCTCTGCTACTCTCAACATGAAATAAAGAGGCAATAAGAGTAGGCTATTTGTAGGCATTATAAAATAGATTAATTTTAACCTTTAGTCCAAAACCTCTCATAAAGAATGGGTTGGCCTAGACTTTGGCAGATTAATGTCCACCAAGTGGGTTATTGGTTAAATTTCTCCAACACACACACGCACGAAGGGGGTGGGTCTTCTTCATCCTCGGAGAATTGGTAACTTGTGTATCTAGCGATTTTTTAATTTTTAATGAGGGCCCAATGGTGGGCCTCATGTGAATATGATCGCTGGAACGTTTGAGTAGTATGTGTTTATTTGCCCCAAAAGGCCCTTGTACTACTGTCATTAGCTGTAAGCTAGCTAGCAATGTACGCATTGCACGCAGTCTATGATTGCAGAGTGTGTTTGTGTGGCAGCTCAGCCTCTGACTGAGCTCAAAACTCACCAGAAACTCCACTTCTTTCTGTCATTACCCCCAGTCTCTCTCTTTTTTGTCTATGTACGTTTATGAAGTACATTCATAGAGCTCCAGGATGAGCATACATTTTTCTCTCAAGTTGAAACACTGTCAACTCGCCTGGACGTGTTTTCACCCGTAGACTGTATATAAAGATGGACGACGCGTCTCCCCTTCTTCCCACTGTACAAAAATGAAGCCAAAATATCCTGGATACGGGAGCTGCCATCTTGCGCTGATGACGTCATTTGGAGCCAGAGTCCCGCGGTATCGAGGCCCCGCCCACACACCCGGCTGACTCAATCGCAAGCCGGCCTCAGCTGTCAATCATGACGTGTAACCCCCTATTTATAGCATACTACAAAACTAATTAAAACCAAACATATCAGAAAAATGAATACTTGAACATACATCAGCGTGATAAGAACTACCTAAAATGACAGAAACCATCTTTGGGAAAAATGTATTTGAGGTGTACTATGAGTTTTAAGTTTGGCTCATGTCCCATCTGCTAACATGGAGGGAGCCGGTTTTATGACCTGTACTGCAGCCAGCCACCAGGGGATCGAGATGTTTTGGCTTCACTTTTGGGGAGCTGTGATGTTTTCCAGCTTTATATGCAGTTTATTCTAAAATTTGCCTTGCATTCTGTCTGAACCCACCTTTAGAGGTAAAATGTGATCACTCCAGAATGCAGCATAATTTATCTGTATTAGCAAGGCCCCCTGCAAAATTATAGAGGGACCACCAATCACAGACCCCCCTGACGTATTTATTTCCTAGCAACTAGCCAAGGACTCACTGATTAATTCCATTTGAGTCTAATTTCCCATGCTTTGTTCGTGTTAAGCTACTCAACACTTCCTGCAGATGTTTCAAAATAAAAGCCTTTTCAGGAATACGAAGCTAAGCTGCTGGAAAGCTTATCATTTGAAACAAGTTAACATGGCAAATGTGAGCAGATTAAAAATTAGGGAGGCCTCCTTACTAAAACTGATAAAATATGGAACAGAGTGAAATAGTAAAAAAAAAAAAAAAAAAGGCCTCACCCTAATAATAATAATAATAATAATAATAATAATAATAATAATAATAATAGCCTGTCTAAAATAAATACCCGGTTGCCTTGGGGCAAATAAAGTCCTGGTACTCTGTTTGAGTTTTGACTGTGTTGCTCACTTTGAATACACAGTTAGCAACTGCAAATATGTTTTTAAGAGGCAAAATTAGGAAAATTACTGCAGTAGCATCAACAACTTGACATTTCCTTCTAGAAGATTCAAGCATCGGAAATTTCAAAAGATCTCAGTTTTAGAGGAAATCCTACTGCCCTCCTACTGCCCTCAGCTGCTGAAGTGACTATAATTTACTGAAGAGTGACCCTGGGGTGTGCTCTGTAGTTTCTTGGGAGTTAGAAAGGTAAAGAGGTACACTCACTTCACACACGATGTCCCTCGCCCTTCCTCAGTCCAGTAAGTGTTAAGAAGCTGTAAGACGAGACATGAATGCCCAAGGCTACCTGATCACATCTGTAACAGACTTATGGCAGAGCACCTCTTCCATCATTGCCTCTGCCTCAGTGGAAGTCTCCTCATAGATTACCTTTAGTGCCTTGCTTACACATTATTCTCCTCATAAACAATTCTTAACATAGGAGGACAAGAGCCTTGCAGAAAACTTACACAATGGTAGTAGCACTGCAGTCAGACATATATTTTTCCCAAGTTAACTTTTAATCAAAGTCATTCATAATTTTCACATCACCCTGACATAGTTTATTTCACTTAGAAAACACAATAAATTCTTTTCCGACTGTCATTTAAGAATAAATTACAGATAAATCAAACTCTGTCAGGCTGCAGGAGAAACACAGTGGATGAAATAGAAGGAAACACAAGTTTGGCCTCTGGGTATTGTTACATATTCTCGTTGGTTTTGCGGCGCTATCTTTGATATTTTCACATGCTTCTCCTGGGTTTTGAGGCCAAGAGAACAGTCTGGACCAAACGCTGGGCTGGGGGAGTCACTGGGAAACCCAAATATTATTTCACAGAAATCCAATATGTGGGTACAAGTATGACAGCTAATAAGTTGGCCCCCGTCCTTGCTGTGCACCACCCACAGAGCGACGCCCGCTAGCGTGTAAAATCCTACCCTCTGTCTGGATGAGCTCACAGCTCGGACCTCTGTTCAGGCCAGGGTCTCCAACCAGGGTCCAATAAGCCACCCCATAATTCGCTAACACTCCTTTCATTTGTCCTCCTTGCTCTTTTAGAATACGAACACCACATAGTTGCAGCAATTTGAAGTAGGGTGCAGAGCGTCAGTTGAACACTGCACTAGGCGTGTCCAGATTAGCGTGGGTTGCGGCCTGGCGCCTCCATTGTTCTTCGTTGTTATTTCAGAACCTAAAATTTAAAAAAAACACAAGCAGGATGGTTTTCACTGGCTGAGCCATCAGTGAGGGTCGTGTAAGCTCTGGTGCAGAGGTCTTTCTTGCAGTCATGCGGCCCCAGACTTCCGGGAGAAGTTTTTACACAGGCCGCACGAAGATAGCCGCACCACTTTATGCTGCGTCATAGCCCTTTGCCAGGCATAATTACAATGTCAGTCTGTTTAAAAAGCAGTCTTACGGGAATGTGAGGGCCCCATTACTGCATCAAGAGCATTCGCTAGGGGCCATGGGGCCATAAAACACTCATCTGTGACCAGCAGTAAAAGAAGCAGCAGAGCAAAAAAAATGGCACTCTGACAACATAGTATTTAGTGCAATAATAATCACACCCCCTTTTTGCTTTTATTGCATGCAAGCTTGATTGATTCATTGGCTTAAGGAGAGAACACATGGAAATGTACTTGTCACAGTGTGTGTGACCATGGCAGCACAGTTTCCAAGGCCTAACCTCACTCATGCTGTGCCAAATGTGTGTCTTAAGTTGGGAAACATGTAAGGTAAGAGGTGGTTCTGCAGCATCAGTAGTGCAAGTCATATACATTGACTCTTATATTGCTCTTTATGTTGTGATTTTTCAGTTTGTATTCTGATTATTTTGTTTGAATAAAATGCAACTTATTTCAATGCATCTTATACTGAGCAAGTAGGTGATCCGTGTCTCTCAAGGGGACACTCTGATAGCAGACATGGCTGTTGGGCAGTTTATAGTCACATTATGGACACCTGTGTGAATAAATCTTGTAGCTTTCCAATTATAGCAGGATCAGTTCTGACCAGGCATGCTGCCACGTGTCTTTCATCATGATTTGTCATAATTTCACCAAGCTATTCTGTTTAATAACTGACATTATTAATAGAAAAAGCCCATGGGTACAATGATACAGTATTAATTTTCTTTTCTTTTTCTTTTCCTCTTCCACCAGTTTTTGCAAAGGCCAAAAAGACTAATGTGCAGTATGGTCAAGCCAATGAAAAGAAAAGGGTATTTCATGATGACATGAGCCTATACCAAGGGCCTACATCATCATCATCATCATCATCATCATCATCATCATCATCATCATCCTGTCATGTTGCTCCACAAAATATGAACAACCAGAAAACAAATAAGAAAATGAATTTGGGTTCACACTACCATATGACTACTGGAAGTCACATGCACTGACAGGTAACTAATTCACTGACCAGATTGATTGATTGATTGAGGTAACTGACAGCACATTATGTTGCACTTAACTGTGTTGGAAGGGTTTATTTATCCTTAATGGTAGTCTGACCAGAAAACAGATAATATGGAAATAGTTTGATATGAGCATTAGTTGAGACACATCTGTCATAAATAATAAAGAAGGGCCTGAGGTTGCTCCAAGGGCATTCTCATCACAAAGAAACCACCCGAGTCTGATGGAAGAGGACTGAGACTGACCTTTTGACAGTTGTTTTACAGTATCTGCTGGTTCAATTAGCAACATTCACACTTCAAATGAATGCCAGGGTTTGTTTGACTAAGACCAAACAGGCCAAAAACCTTTGACCATTGTTAAACCTGCACTCATTGATTTTGTTTGGCCACCAGGGGGCAGTGTAAGCCGCTGTCTTTAGATGGTTAACAGAATGACTCTCATTGGTGATATTATGTACTGCTTTCTACTTGAAGGGCTAGTATACGTTCTAGTCAACCAATTTATTTTCCATTCAGTGAGTTTTACACTGTTTTATCAGTTCTTACACTGATCAGTTTAAGCCAACCTTTGGCTGGCTAGTTGACAAAAGTTCACTTATCGAGAGGGCTCGGCTGCTTCACTGTGGTGAATTATGCCTGCTGGCTAGTTCGATAGCTAACAGTCACAATCTTTAAAATGATAGATAAAAATGCCCCTGATTACACACCGTACATTGGTTGGGAAAAGGTGAGGAAGATAGCGTAGACGATAATGTCTGTTACGTTTGGCTACTCACCAAAATTTTCAGCAATTCCAACTCTTTGTGACTGTCTGATATCCCCCACCCCTGCATCCCATCCGTGCGTCGGCTCGTCCAGACGCTCTCCACATTGTTTTTACGTTCGTACGGCAGGGAAAACCCTGGAATATAGCAGTTTTAAGGTCAGAATTACATCAGGATTAGGCAAATATGAATTACATAAGGATAAGCATCTAATGATTTGGTAAAGGTTAAGCAGCTAAAAAATGGTTAGGGTAGTAATGTTAAATCAAAATTACAATTAAAACCACTTACTTAGAAGCCCTCATGTTATGAGTTGAGAATTGAACCTGGGTCACTATAGTTAAAGGCAAAAAGTATAGCCCTCCACCACCCCAACCACAGCAGCCTTACTTTCCACTGTGCTATTTCTATGTCAAACCACGGCCTGTTTCTAGTCATGTCTCCTTCATGTAATCCTTTTGTGGTGGGAAAATGTATTTCTCACTTGTACAGTTTAAGATGTGTGCTCTTTCCGCCAAATTTTAGGACACCACACTCATAGGATTGTCATAGGATTTATTGCTCATTGGAAATGATAACAGTGCATATGCTGTTGATGCCATTTGAAATGGACTAAAATAGACTGGGATTTTCCCAAGATAAAAATAACAGTAAAGCTGAATTTATTATTTATTTACCATTTGTCCACTCAGAGGCAGGTATAACAAAAGCAATGCATGTCAATCATCTGTAGAAGAGGAATATCGCCAAGTGTGTCTTTGTAAATAACCACATGGAATTGTATCTGAAATACAGGCTCTTCCTTATGATTGAAATTGATGTGAATGGAGACACAGTGCTATTTTGTCTCCATACATGTCATTTTCAATCATAAGGAAGAGCCAGAACTGTGCAACAATATGTTTCTGTGTGGTTTCAAAGTAAGCATCAAAGTCTGTAGCAGTAAGACAATAATAATGGGCAAAAGTGACGGTCAATAACTATGAAACTCACGCAGGACTTCAAATTGACAAGTTAAATATATAATTTCTATTGTCCAATCTGATAGAACATTGCATTTAAATTAAATAATGATAGCCAATGCAGAAGTTATTACTTATTACTGAAATATAATATTCTGAGAACTTTATAGAGTTCAATCTTCTGTTCAATGTTAAAATCTCAAAACTCAGCAGGTTAGCCAAGATTGCCTGTCGATATCCATATTCACCTCAGTCAGAGTAAACATGCTTTCAACGTAGCGTATCGAACAAAGATTTAATCATAGACAAACACACATGGCAAAGACCACATGGAATGCTCTAAAATATCTGACCTCGTGTGATCCTTGGTTCACACGGAAACATCCCAGGAACTTAAAAGTTTGATGCTGTGATCAAGGCAAGAGTCCAAAGGGCCTGAACCAATAAAAGACCATGGAAGATATCCAAAATTTCTGGACAATTGTAGAATAAAAAGTGCTTGGCTGAGTTTGCTTTCTCCATCTAAGCAAAGGTTTGGGCTGGAGGCCTGTCTTCAGAGTCTTGACTGGATGCCATGGGAGCAGGCCGCAGCAGAAAAACAGGTCAATACTGACTGTTAATGCCACGATTGGATGGTTTGTGGTCTGACCATTTGGAAGACTGAACAAAATAACATTTTACTGGGGTTCATAAACCTCTTGTGGATGTTAGAATGGCTCCTCCATAAATCCAAAGTGTTGAAGGCAGGACGTTAAAGTCGAAGCTACAGGAATGACGATGTATAGAACTGCAGAGTTTCAGAGGAGTCTCCAGCACATGCTGGAGACTTAAACTATAGTACCTCTGGTGTTATACAGGCAATATAAAAAGCCAGTAAAGATTGATGAGTGGTAAATGATAATCACTTAAAGAGGATACAGTGTACTACAGTGCAGTGTGGATAGATGTAAGAACAATGTTGTTCCTCTGTCAATTAAACCCAAAATCATAGCCTGGAATTCCCCGCAACCCCTTCAGTTATACATGGTAATCTCAGTTATTTACTTATTTGTAATTATTCAATTCGAATAGTGCTGCAACTAACGATTATTTTTATTATTGTTTAATCTGATTATTATTTTTCTTGATTAATCGCTTAATCGTTTTGTCTTTAATGTCAGAAAATAATGACAAATTACCATTATTTTCCTATATCCAGGGTGATGTCTTCAAATGTCTTGTTTTGTTCGACCAACAGTTCAAAACCCAAAGATAGTCGGTTCACAGTGATATAAAACTCGTCACTTTGGAGAAACTGACGCCGAGAACACAAGGAGGTTTTTCTTGAAAAATGAGTGTAACAATTAATCGATTATGAAAATAGTTGCCGTTCAGATTGTTGATTCGTGTTTGCTAAGAAATCAGTATATAAATCCTTTGTGTCAGCCACACAGGCAGTTAACCAGCTGGGGGCCGTAATTCAGTCTCACCTGTGATTTCAGCTCTCTGTATGCTACGTTAATTCCATTCCATGATTCGAATCACTGGATAACATTCAGAGTACAGAGGTTACAGGACTACCTGTTGCTGTAAGTTTTGACAGTCTAGTCATTTGCCATCACCACAACTGGACTCATGAAAGAGAGACTAACGCTGGCTAGACTCCCTTGTGTAATGTTGGATGAACACTGAGCTGTGCGGGAGCTAACAGGTGTAGATATAACATGACCAAAAAGTGTTGTCTAGTAGGAATATGTGCTAAGCAAGCCAAGTTAGCTGGCTTCCACGTTCTGAGCAGAAGCTAGTTATCCTAGCTTGCTAGCTTCCACCTTGTAAGTGGTATACAAACAATACGTGCAATGGGTCCTCCCAAATATTGATCGTTGTACAGCATCAGATGTTTTAAATCACTAAAAGTACACCGCATGTCTTGATTCAACGCTCATAGGCTATACAGAGCTATGACGTGTTCCAGTCAGTAACACACGATGGAAGTTGACAGTGCGTCTCAGAGCAACAGCCGGCTCTCAAATGTCAGTCAACAGCTGCAATGGGAAACGCCCAACCAGAGGCTTGAAGATTAGATGCTTGTTTCCACAAATATGTCCAAAAACGGCTTTACCCACTTTTTAAGATTCGAAAAATATGCATATTAGCTGAAGTATATCATGGCTTATATTTCCTTTACACAAAAGTTAGGAGAAGTCATATTTCAGTTTGACTTAAAATGCTAATAAAAATGTGAGTTTATGTCCTTGGTGCTACTGTCATGGTGTCTATTACAACAGCAGGGACAAGACAAATATAAAATGATTTGCATGGGGAAAGCAAAGAGATTACAACTCATACTGATGCCAGTATGAAAATGAAGATTTCATTGATGTTATTGAAGGGTGACTCATCCGATGAGCTGCAGCCTCATCTGACAGGGAAGCCAGCAGACCAAAACACATCTGTGTATTACATCCAGTAAGTGGTGCATCATCTGATTTGATGTGATTTAAGCAAGTGCCTCCCCTTGAGAAGACAGAAATTATACTGTCTTGTATACTAACAATGAACTAATGGTAGTCTGAAGTTGATAAAAAGCCAGCTCAGAGTGTATTTTCTGAGGTCATGTTGAAAATAAAGTATTCCCAAGATGATGTTCTTCACTTATGGCTATCGTTATGTGTACAAAGCGGATTTAGCTTGATATGGAAGCACTAAAGTACACATAATAATATGAAAAAGCATCCCCAGGGTTATTAAAGTTCACAGTTTAGTTTGCATCTGTATAAAATCATCTTCCCTATCTCTGTGAGCATATGTACCAGCTCAAACTTGTTTATTTTCTAAATTCTGTCTTGGTCAGTTCATTCTGTTTGCCCTAAACCATTTATCTATCTCATGTTGTGAGGGAAAGGCATCTTCATTTTTAAGCAGCAGATAACACCTGCTGGTCCATCACCACTCTACCCACTGCTTTAGGTGAAAGTAACACAAGTTAACACGCACATGTGGAATTTAGCTCTGTGGTGTTTGGAAAGATGATCCTCTGAGAAGTGTGGTGAACTGAAGCCCTGCTGTGACCAATATATAACCCAGCATGAGTCATCCTGCCAAGACCCCACAGTTACGATGACCCTCTCCATTGTACTGTAGCTGCATCAGTTGGGCCCCTTCCCTACAAGGCTGCATCTACCCCCTCTGATCGTCTTTAGATGTTCCTCCTCTCCCTTGGGGACAGCGAGAGGGCAGAGCAAGGGTGGAGAACGGTAAAGGGAAAAATAAACCAGGAGAATCAGTCATCTCCCAAAGGCCCAGGCTGTTTCATTTTATACACTGCTTCCTGAACTAATGCCACTGATTTGATTTGTCTAAGGTAGAGATACTCTTCAGGGTTGCCTTATTCACTCAGCAACTTTGAATTATTGTAAAAGGGTGTGTGTGTGTGTGTGAGAGAGCATGAGTGAATGGTTGGACTTTCATCATGAGATGACAATGAACAATCAGGAAGACTGATGTAATGATAAAATCAATCAGGATTTGACACATGGCACCATCTCGCTGCTCACCACAGCCATTATTCCAAAGATATCACTGTCTTAGTGCGCCAGAAATTATACACAACCACAGCTTGAGTTCTTTCCCCAGTCCAGTCCAGTGTGGCTGAAGTGAGCCACAGGGGTGATGAGGATAGTCTGGCTGACCCTTACCTCAAAGAAAACTCCCTTCAGGTGCCAGAAACTCCCCGAACACATAGATCAGATGAAAGAGAACGGAGCTGTTGAAAGTAAACAAATTAGCAGTTGGCTTTTTATGTTGCCCTTAGGTTTATTGGATTTTGTTAGAGTTGAAAGTACATGCAACCACAGGTAAAAAACCCTCCTGGATGCAAAAAGATGTGGTATGTGTTTGAAGTGATAACTGCTGGGCCTCTCCAAAACAAGTACAGGTTCTGTCCAGAACCACAGCTCATACATAAAAAGGACACAAGACAGGGAAGACCTGCTAGCATAAAGAGAGACTCCACACTGTCAAAAGGCCTCTCTCAATATACACGACGTCGAATTCAAATTTGCGATCTTGGGAGTTCAAACTTGGCAAACTGAAGTTGGGAGTCCAACCTCCTGAGAACGCATGTACATTTTACACTCAATTGGCAACTGGGACAGTTGTTCTTGCTGACATCACCAACTCAGCCAGCCTGCTTACACTGCTGCTGTCTCTGCTGCCGTTTGTATAGCATTTCATAACACCCACCTATAACCCAACATCCACCTGTAGACTCTGTGTCTACCTTCCCTTAGGGGGGGAGTTATTATGGACACTCCCAAGTGGCAACCTGAAAATTAAGCCAACGCGGAAGTGCCAAAAACTGCAGTTCCTCGAATGGTCACTTGAGGCTGACTCCAAAAGCGAGTCAGTCCCCATAGAGCCCCGTGTTAAAATGCCCAACTTTACAGCAGAAATAAACATGCTTACAGCCTGGTACAAAAAACGGTTTTGGTCTATATAGCTATTTGCCCGTTCTTGACAGCTGTGATTGGGGGGTGATTTTTTTTATACTCACCTGTTTAATTTTTATTAAGGCTTAAAGTTACGCATAATTAAGGGCATTGCCACTTTGAGTGACAGGTGGTTTGCCCTATCAGGTGGCTAGCCAATAGGTGGTTCAGCAATCAGGCTTCATTCGGCCCACCTCAGCTCCACCTCTTATTTTTGGATTAGTAGTAGTTGGGGACTGCCAAGATGGCGACGGCCGGAGCAGTTGTGAACCCACTTTGAGCTTCACAACTGCTCTTCAGAAACCGTCACGGACACTACGTCCATGTTTTATACAGTCTATGGTCACTCCCCACTCCCTGCTTTGCTGAGCTTGTGGGGATTGACAAGGTCGGCGCGCAGACGCCAAATATCATAATAATCAGAATCTTTTCTACAGGAGTTTACTGGCTGAAAACTGACTGATATATATATGGATTTTTTTGTGTTTGTGTGACGTGTACATATAAGGAGCCAAAACCCCAAAGAGGCAGCGCTATTGTATTATGTTAACTGACCAATAAAAAAACCTGAACTTTAACTACCTTTAGACAAACCAATATGACCAGCAATGAAGATTAGATTTCAATTCTGAGACCTAGGTTCATCCTCCAGACATCATCATTGGCAGCTCTCTTCTATATGTTTCGTTTTTTAACTGCAAAACACATCAGACTGTTTCATTGCAGCAAAGTGAAATTTTAAAGCTGTAATAAGATCAGGGGGAACAATTACAAAATATTTTGTTAGTTTTTAGCTAGTTTTAACTAACTGCCTTAGTCCAAATTTACTTTTGATGGTCTCAGCACTGAGATGATAACTTGAAATGGCTTGGGTCTGAAACTGAAAAACATACATCACAACTTTATTTTTGCCTCTTTTTCCCAGTGTTCGGCCAAAGTCAATGGTCATAAGTTCACAAAATCTGAGCCTGCAAACAATGATGAAATAAATTTTTCTACTGACATTCAACTGCAGCCAAACTATTTTCAGTAGTAGCTGCAGTGGGATCTAACATTCAAATTAACAGGAAATGATAGTGCACTGACCTGTTCTGTTCTATGCCATGACTGCACGTGGATCAAGTAGTTTATGAATCAGTTTCACAAATGACACACTAATACTCACACATCCTGCTAGATGATATACAATACATACAGTACCTTTAGTACAAGTTCTCCATTCCTATTTCTCTCCTCCATGGAAAACAATTTGAGAGAAAGCAAAAAGGAGAGGATGAAATAACATTTGCATACTATACAAAAGCAATTTCCTGGTTATGCTTGTCAGGAGACTGCTGGAGGAAGATGAACAGTGAGATTCAGTGTCTTCTGTGGTCTCTAAATGTGATGAATCCAAAATATCCACATATTTTCTCAGACATCCTATCTCCTTCGTATTCCGGTCCAACCAGCAGGCCATATGTATTGGGCTTCACGCTTCCCAAGCCCCTTGCCTCCCTTCTACAGACCACGACTTCCTACCACAGGACCCCTGCCGCTCAGCAAGGCCCTGAGACCAGACCACTCGTCTACCCAACACTAATGGCTCTGTTTAGTAACTCAGAGCCTTTCGCAGTTGAGCCAAGCTCTCTCCAGGAGTCAAATTTGACATGGAGACCCGGAGCACATTCTCACAGATTCCACACAACTGGAACAGGTCAAATCGCTCCAGCATCTCTCTCTACCACAGCCTATTTATTCACTAGCTACCTAATTGTTATACAAAGCTTTCAGGTTGCAGGGTGTCCGTGTAGGAGGTCCTCATTTCTGGGGAACTCTCGGGGGACCACTACAATACGAGACAATGAGCAAAGTGTCCGTCAAGAGCAAGAAAACAGTTGACAACAGTTGATTGCATTTCTAAAGGTTTCTATTTGTAGTCACTCTAGCGGTGTGGCTCTAAGGATGGCAATGTTGGCCTGTCAGTTGGTCAGTCCTTCCAACCACTTTTGTCCAGACTGAAATATCTCAACAACAACTACCATGATATTTTGTACAAACATTCAGGTCCAAGTTTTCACTCTCCTCTGAAATATCTCAACATCGACAAGATGGATTTTCATTTTGTACAAACAGTCATGGTACCCAAACAATCTATGCTAGTGACTTCAGAGATCCCCTGACTTTTTCTCCAGCATGGTGCGCCAGCAGGTTGACATTTGTGGTTTTAAGCTAACTGTCTCAACTTTTGTATTGATTGCCTTGAAATTTGGTACAGACGTTTATATTCCCCACAGGATGAATTGTAATAACTCTAACCTTTCATCTAGGGCCGTCATCAGGTCAGACTTTCAATTTGTCCAATACTTGTGAATTATCAGAATCAGAATCAGAAATACTTAATTGATCCCCGAGGGGAAACTCTTTTGTTACAGCAGCTCACTATCACGTCAGTGCACACTTGAGAATAGAAGGAATAGAAGTACTAAGCAAACAATTTAATACACTATATTACAGGTCAGATAATTAATATTATTTATTACATAAGGAGTTACATTGTATTAGACTGTACTTTCATCATCAACCAGTAAACCCACTTGGTACTTGACACTTAGTTTATCTTATACTTATACCGACATGATACTTAATTTATTTCTGACCTGTTTTATAGTGTTTATAGTGTATCATATCGTTTTCTAGTACTTTCTCCTGTGTGCACTGACGTAAAGACGAGCTACTGTAACAAAGAGTTTCCCTACAGGGATCAATAAAGTATTTCTGATTCTGATTCTGATTCTGATAAATTAAGTACCAAGTGGGTATAAGTATAAAATTTAAATAAGTGTGAAGTACAAAGTGGGTTTACCGGTTGATAATAATAATACGGTATAAAGTAATAGTTCATGAACTGTCAAGTTAAATATAGCTTATTAAGATTATCATTGGATATTGCACAGCAGTAATAGAAGTATGAATAAATATAATAATATAATAATTACAGAATCTTAAACTGAATTAGGGAATTTTAAACTGACATATTTAATGCTTGCAAAACTAATGACACTCCCATGAGCCCCATGAGCCTCAGCTATACTTTGTATTTACTGCTAATTAGTAAGTGTTCATATGCTACCACGCTAAACTAAGATGGTGAACATGCTAAACATTACCTGCTTAACATGAACATGTTAGCATTGTCATTGTGAGTATGTTAGCATGCTGACGTTAGCACATTAGCACTCCTGTTCCTAATTACTGCCTCACAGAGAAGCTAGCATGGCTGCTGACTCTTAGTCTTATAGAACTGTAAATGACATGACTTAAACATCAAGTCTACATCCGCCTGTTAAATAGCAAAGCATCATATGGTCAACTGAACTGTTCACCTGCTAGTGGCTGGTGAACAGTCACTAGCAGGTGAACAGACATCTAACATTCACAGTTAGATGTTATGTCTCACACAGAAGTAGGTTTGGGATTTGATTATTCTTAAAAACTGGACTTACATTCACACCACAACTGTCATGTCACTCTGTTTTTACAGTCCTTTAGTGAAAGGACAATCTGTCTATAGGACCACCATGATCACACTGTGTTCAGTACATGTGTGACAGGACTGCCAAGCCTCAGTAAAGAAAAAGAAAGCCTGATGAAAGGGTCTGGATCCCAGGGTGTATTAAAAGTGGACTATGGTTTTGTCAGTCAGTCAGGGCTTAGACATGCATTGTAAGAAAAAGGAGAAAAACTACAGAAAAAACACTGCTCATATGATCAAAATTGTGATTCCGCTTCTTTTCAGATTCTCAGAAATATCAAATGCTTTTCTGAGAATGTATAAATACAATGTCCTCAAGATGGGTGGGTGTATTAGAAGAGAACATGTCAACAGACCAGCAGTAAAATCATGTTGGATCCTCAGACAGCACTTCCACACTTCCTGTATTGAGCCATCAGATTTATTAAGGGGCCATGACAGCTGTTGAATTGATTTCTCTGTGTGGTCAGAAAGTGAATCGGGCTCGTCCCAGACCTTCTCATGCAGACCAAACATGCCTATACTGCCATGTGATAGTTTCAAACATACACACAGTTCCAGAAAACATAAATCCCCAATAGTATATCATCTTTGCAGGATCAAATAAACATTTGTTCATTCCAACCCTTGTTAAATGAGCAGTCAAATAAAATACTTTTTGGATGAACTAAGGCATAGATCAACAGGAGTGTGAGCTACTTCATAAATATACAGTATATTGTCTTTGTAGACTTATCATGTAAAGTTGGTTAGACATTTTTAAAACAGGCTGTGTCTCCCAGTCCTCCCAGGTAGTATGTTAGAGGGTATAACATCAAAATAAAGGCACCATGCATGCAAAATTAACCTCCGTTTATCATTTCCAAATTAATTGAACAGGATTGAATTGAACAGCTGTTGAAAAATTAGATTATGTGAATATTCTATATCTTGCTTCGTGTCCCCACGCTGAAAATAGTTGCAAATGCAATATATAGGCCCACTAGTGGCCTGTAGTTCAAGTGACTAATTCATCTTTTCCCCCTCCCTTTTCTCTCTTTAACAACTTTGTAACTACTGTTTAAGTTTACTTAGATTCTTACTTACAGTTCCAAAACAATAGGTGTTCACCAATGTATTGTAGAGAAGGATGGATTGCTTAACAAAGGCAAAGCAAGAGCAAAATCACTGTGTACTTTTAGCTGTTGAAGAAAGACTTGATCAATTAATTTTAATGCAGAAGCCTATCCAGTATGTCTCATCATGTCAAGAAAGGTTTTCTTTTGTAACAAGATATTTAATATTTATTAATGAAAATGTAAAAATATTTATGTTTTAATGTTGTTCAAACTATCTATTGTAGTTTTATTTATTAAGGTAATAAATACAGTTTACAAAACACTTTCCTGCGTTCTGTCAGCCTCCGCATTGGTCCAAAATTTCCCAGAATGATGGCATAGTTACACATGCTTAAGAGGAAATTAGCTGTTTCTTTGAATCATCCACTGCAAAACCTGGAAAACGTGCCAGCAAGCAATACTGCTGGGCTTATGATTGATTTCAGTGTGTGAAAATACAAATATGGTGTGAAATACATCACTTCTAGCAGACTGGCTCTGTTTGGAGCAAACTTATTTGTATTGCTACCTAGAACATATAAGCACAATAGTAGAATATGGAGATCCAACCACGGTTAATACTTCCAGTTTAACACTTGATCAACCAAATTAATGTATTACTGATCAGCCTGATTTATTCAAAGAAAAGTATAGATACATGATTCATTTCTTGCATTCAAATTTACAAGAAATTACCAAGTATGTCAATAATAATACAATAATGACAAGAAGATCATGATTATCAGTGGAGGTAGTAGTATATATTACTCAAACAATACTGTAATTGCTACCACTACTGTGCACTTTTTGCTACTCCTAAAAATAACACTGCTGGGGATTCACAGCCGCTGACTGGTTGTCATTCTAACCCCTCTCCACTTCTGCATCCATATAAAGCTCTGGCTTCCCACTTGACTGGCTGATGATGAGTGACAGCATCCCTGATTCCCAGACTCCAGAGCCAGCCAGTAAGGAAAGAGGAGGGTGGGCTGAGATGCCAGCGAGCTGGATCAGGGCATCTGTTCTGGATGATTTGGTGCAGGCTGGACTGGAAGGCCATGAACAAATCACTGCTTCTCTGCTTCTTGATGATGGACCATTTGCTTTCCTTATTTTATTGTTAACAGACAAGGAATGGTTGATCCAACCCTAGAGGAAGACTTGGTAATATTTAACCCCTATAACTCTTATTTTGGCTGCAGGAGAGGCTGACTGTGACAATGACATCAGTAGTAGCAGTGAGGTTAAGTAATGAGATGGTATGGATCACCAAGGAGAGTTATTTATTCAAATGAAATATACATAAAGTGCCAACCCTTGATCTGTCGGTTTAAATAATGGTGGTCTCTGTGTGTCTGCTGGATGTAGCCTGGCTCATTAATCTCCAGGGACTAGTCCTAGCCCAGAGGGACCAGCATGGGTCCCTTTACCCCTTCGAATATAAAGGTAAGAAAGCTTAAGTCAAACCTGCTCATACTCATCCCCCCTGCACCAATTAAGATCAACCTATTCCCCCTTCCTTACAAATGCTCTGACACCACAACGAGTCAAACTCTTTTTGACTCAAAGCTTTTCAAATGTAGATATACCATCTGTTCTTACTGTAATTCAGAGGAGGAAAAGGCATTTTGTCTTTCCTGGTTCAAGTATGCCTACCAAGCATTCAGGTAGTCTTGCAGACTCTACTCCTTTAAGGGCTTGATAACACTCCAACAATGTATCAAAAGAAAATAAGAACCATAAGAGTTTTGACGCACAAGGGCAAAACAGTAATGCTCTCAGTCAAGGAACTTAATAGTTTTGGTTTTTTAATCCCACTCGCTGAGACCTCTCTGAGGAAAAATAGCCCAATTTGGGCTGCAAGGAAACCGGACCGGTCTCGATCTTGGACTGAATCACAGCCTCCACAGCAAAACAAATTTGCATCAATGATTATTTTCCAAGTGGGGAGAAAAATCTTGCAGAAACTTTCCAGAGGTATAAACAGCGCAATTATTGACAAACAGTCAACACAAAGGTAACCTTACCCTTCTGACGAGCATGCATCGTTCAGCATGTGATATGTATTATTTATCCAGATCTTTACAAGTGTTGCATTGCTGTACGATACAGTGGCCTTAATGTGAGCAGGCAGTGGCAATTGAAATAATTGAGCTACTAAAGTGTCTCGGTCACCAAAGGGAAAGTAAACTTTATTGGACCTTGCAGAATTTGATAGCTTAAAGAAGAACCTGATCTCCTCTTTCTGTTCGCTGTAGTGTTGTTGATGCTCCTTTGGATGTGCTGATACATAGCTACAATATCCAGACTGGTGTCATTTAGGTAATACTACCCTAAAGCCTGTGTGATAATATTACTTGAAAAGACGGCCTTGAATCTTTCTACTGTGTTATTCAGATCAGAGTACTCAGATCCATTACTTACTAAAAGTACCTGTACAGCAATGTAAAAATACTTCTTTACAAGTAAACGTAGTTTAGGTGGTTTAGGGTCACAAAAAGGGTCACAAGATAAATCTGAGGGCTTGTGAGATGATTGAGAGGGTATAAAAGAAAAAAAAAGTTTTGATACAGAAATTTGCATACATTTTTCTCTAATCTTTGCTTCTTTGTGAAATAATGGATAATTTTATCTTAACTATTAACTATAACTATTTAAATGAAATTTTAAGCTGCCACTATGCTTTAACAGAAATTCTTGTCAGATTGTCAAACAGCTTCGGAAACCCCCTCCCTGCAGGCAATTTCTTTTTTGCTGAAAACAGCTGCCTGCTGCGGCTGAAATCGACGCTATGAGAGCAGTGAGAGTGAAACAAAACAGTAAAGTTTCGGACTGGACAGCTAAACAATGAGCTGAAACTATAAATCTCCGTAAAGCCGAGGGGAGCTGCAGATCTGGGTGATAATTCTCTGTGGGTTAATCCCTATGAGCGACTTCTTTCACATTGTTTTGACATTGTCATTTGATACATTGTTATTATAAAAATATTGACCATATTCCTTTACATGGCCTGTGGAAGCATTCTTGATCATGAACCATGTGAAGTATGTTTGCTGTCTGCCTAAATGGAGTATATACTTTTTCCCTCTCTGTGCTGATTTGATACATAACTGATGAATAATTAAGAATGGACAAAGTGGATCACTGCCAATATTGATTGTAATGCATTATGCTTTTTACATAGTGCAATACAATCTGCAATGTCGAAAGAGTTACAATTAGCTGCAACGAGACTGACTGTGGAGATCCTCCATGCAGCACCTACATAATGTGTTTTCATGTGAAAGATCCCATTTTGACCTAAGAGGAATATGTGGTGAAATTAGACTCTATGGTTTGGCTCTCTCGGAAACCGAAGAAAAACCTGCAAACTTTAGCCAACACTAATACTGAGGGAAGGTCACGGGGGCAACTGCAATTTAGCTGATCAACTCTGTCATTTAATATAGGAAATGTAATGATTTATATGTGAGAATTTACACTTACTGTATTTTAGATTGATGTTGGACGAACGCCTGTAACTTTAATGTGATCACTCAAAACCAGATTTAATAAGTATCATTAGTGGCTCTATGAATATCTGGATGTTTTAGTGTTCCTGAAATAGAGAAATGCATAATTAAGAGTTTTTGCTGTCCACAGTCCAGATGAACAAAGTGTCCATTAAAATGCTGCCATAGGTAATGGATTTGTAGCCTAAGCTTTTTATACTCTGGCATGGATTCTAAGTATTCATTTGGTTGAGGATCCAACTCATAAACTGAGTTCTTTTATTTTGTTTTTCTGTTTTTCTGTTAGTGTGTTGGCTATACCTCACAGTTCAAGCTTTCTCTCTGCATGTTTCTGTTCCTTACTTTATGTGTCTCCAAGAGCAAAGAATCCTCTACACGCAGAGCTCTCCCCCAATTAGCATTTATTAAAAAAATCCCTACCTGGAAGTATTGGCGGAAACTGGCTCCAAGATTTACATGGGTAAGAACTGTATGAATAAGAGATTCTGTTTGGTTTACACAAAACTACGTAAATGTCTGAGAAATGTTGCAGTAGTTGCCAGCGAACTGGAGAAGCACTTTGTCGTTGTGCCGTGGCCCATGTTGTACAAAGTCCAAACGCTGTGGAATGAGGAGTCTACTGCTGTCTGGGAGATAGAGACTGAGTGGAACCCATCACTATTACCTTGGCTGTTTGTGGTTGTCCGCCTGCCATATCCCTCTCCCCACAAGCAGATGGTAGCATCGATAGCCTGCCAAGTTGACGAGAATGTGTGCATGTGTGACACGAGGATCCATTGGTGTATATGTGTGTATGTGACCGCACATAAAATTGTACATGGCAATAACATGGCAGAGTTCATTCCCATCCATCGCTAAAGGCTACTTGAAAATTCCCTCTTATCTTCCACAACAGAGGGTGTACTGTGTGTTTTTGTGTCTATTACAGATCATGTCACGGGGAAAGAGAGTGATGGGTCTTGACTGGATATATATGAGAAAGGATGTAATAGGGTAACCTTACTATGCTGCAAACTGAGATGGTAAGTGAACAGTGGGCAAACGAATACAGTCAAAGCCAGTCAGCAGACCACATTGCATGCCAGTGTGTCCTGCAGATGTAGACTTGAATCTCTCACTGATGCCATAATTTACACATATCAAACAACACCAGGCTGAGTCAGGCTTTTCACTGGGGATCCTTGTGTTTTTTAAACTCCTCCATGTTTGCCAGTTATCATAGTTGGGAAAATTAACAGTGACCAACCACCCCAGAGACGGCGCAGGAGACAAATAGCTACCATGAGGATAGAAGGACCAGCCAACTGATAAATTAAACCATGCATGGCCACAGCTCTTATGAGCACATATGGATGGAATTAATAACGATATTGTTGGAGATTACTAAAAAGAAAAACACGCTGTTGGAGTTAGAGCAAAAGGCTTTGGAATTAAGCTGAGGGCCTAGTGTCTCAAACTGTAACAGGTAGAGGAATGCTGAGTCAGGAGCTGACAGCATGCAGTCGTCAAAGAAGTATTCAGGTCCTTTACTGAAGTAAAAGAAGCAATACCACAATTTAAAACTACTCCATTAAGTAAAACCCTTGCATTTAAAATATCACTTAAGTAAAAGTATTTAAGTATGTTAACTATGGTATCCTCAGCAAAACGTACTTAAAGGTGGGGCATGCAATTCTGGAGAAATCCAATACCATGAAAAACACCATTATATAGAGCGAACAATGACACAAGTAATGTAACTAACGTTAGCTAGGTTGTGGGTTAGCAAACCGTCGCTACAGTTGCTGCTGTGAAGCTAACAGCTAGAGAGGACGAGACAGTTTCCCAGAGTCAGCACACCAGCTCCAGAGAGCGATAGGCTTACTCACAATTTTCCTGCTACCATAGCTAACATCACAACAGCAGCGTATCTTGGCAAACTAGAAAGTAAGCTGAATGTCCGTGGGCAAGTCATTTAACTTTACCTGACACACAAATCATGGCTGAAATGGCTGGAATAGTGTTGTGTGGCTCGGTCCGAGCCACTTTGTTTGTTCAGCATTTATCAGAATCAGAAATACTTTATTGATCCCCGAGGTGAAACTCTTTTTTACAGCAGCTCACTATCACGTCAGTGCAGACAGGGATAGAAGTACTAAGCAAAAAATATAATACACTATAATACAGGTCAGAGCTGTGTACAAATACCGCATATTTTTTCAGCACACACACTGAACGAACAGCTAGCAGAACTTGAGGAGATATTCGCTGAATTTGACAAAAAGACGTGTATTGGATTAGAACTGCATACCCCACCTTTAAAGCATCAAAAGTAAAAGTAATGCAGCAGAATGATGCTTGTCAGTGTTATATTATTATATAATCTTATTGGATTATTATTACTGAGTAATACTTGCTGAGAGTTAGCTGAAAAGGTTCATACCACTCTCATGTCTGTTCGCTAAATATGAAACTACAGCTAGCAGCGGGTTAGCTTAGTTTAGTATAAAGACTGTAAACGAGGAAACAGCTAGCCTGGTTGTGTCCAAAGCTAACAAAATCCACCTATCAGCACCTCTAAAGCTTACTAGTTAACAAGATATATTTTGCTTGTTCAAGTGTAGTGTCGTGTAAAAGTGACAGTTTTGCAGTTTTAGTGGACAGAGCCAAGTTAGCTGTTGTCCCTGTTTCTAGTCTTTGTGCTAAGCTAAGCTACCTGGCTGCAGGCTGTAGCTTTATATTATGAGAAAAGTAACTACAGATGTCACATAAATCTAGTGCCTCTGAAATGTAGTGAAGTAATGTATACATTAATGCCAATACTCAAGTATAGTTCAAGTACCTCAAAACTGTACTTAAGTGCAGAATGCACTGAGTTACATTCCACCATTGACAGTATGGTATGTGGGTAATCAAAATCGAGAGAAAGAAGTGTTCGCACAGCATCAATGCTGCAATGTGGAGGAATGTGTGTCCCATTGTTCCCAGTTGGAACAATGGGACACATTGTTTGGCACAATGGCACAATGGCTTGAAACTCCTTGGACTCCAGCACCGTAGTAAAATAGTGTTTACCATTCCTGGATAGTATCCTGTCAGTGTACACAGATGAGACGTCTCAAAATGCTTATGGAATAAAAGAACATGTTAAAGCTTGTATGTATTCATAAACCCATGTAAAGCTTTTGTCTGTACAACCCCAAACCTCCCCTACTTCCACACACTCCCAGTCTCTGTTGCAAGGTATAAAATATCCCTCTGTGGTTGCCATTAACATTCACCCAGGAAGCTCAATCAGTAGCCAATTCTGGTTTTCCCTCCTTCTTGTAATTAGGCCCCAGGCCTTGTGTGGGGTAGGCCTGCACATTCTGGCTGAGAAGACGCTCTGAGAGGGGATTTGTGGTTTGGGAAGCCTGGGCTGGAAAGAACAACTGTCTATTGGAGCCAGCAACTTGCCCCTCTCTGATTTGACACATGCCCTACACTGTGACAGAGTTTGCAGACAGGATGCAGCCTCGACATGTGCGCGGCCGAGGCTTCTGCCAGAGAGCCTGGAGCTGAGAAGCCAGCGCAACAACCATAAAGGACTGTGGAGGCCACAGAATATCCTCTGGAAGAAGATCGCAGCAGTCTGGAGCCTCCTGGTCAAGAGGCTTAGGAGTACAAGCATCGCCTGAAGCCAATAGTTTTAATTCCACGGGCAAAAGCTCTTCATATTGTTGAAATGACCACATAGTCTCACACACACTCTCACACACACGCACACAAACTCAAGCATGCCTGCACATTGTCTGCACATTCATAATCACACTTTCATAACCACACACTCTTCCTTTCTCTCTCAAACACACACACACACACACACACACACACACACGGTTTTCTCAGGGATGTTCTCTTGCCTTGAGAGGAAATGATTTCTCAGCATCGATGCCCTTGCAGTAAAAATTAAGTTTGCATTCATGCTGGTGCAGTTGTGTAAGTCGGGATCAACAAAGAGGTATTGTGCAATGAGCAGAAGAAAAGATCACTTTGCCAGATGACCTACTGTTTCATATGCAATGCTTGCATTTTATTATGCAATACAAATCTCCCCCTTTCCACATAAACATCCCACCTCCTTATCAGTATGTAGTGAAGCAGTTTAGACGCTCTGCTTTGTAGGATTGTTGAATTAGATGTGGTCAACTCACAGCACTGTATCCAAGGTAAAAAAAAAACTACTTTGATGAATGCATGCTTGTCAAACATTATTTTCCACAAAATGAATTTCATCATGAAAACAGAGTTAATTTGACATGACAAGCCAAGCAAATCTATGAAAATACACCAGAATTAATGAATGTGCATTTATTATGGTGTATGTATGTTAATATTCAAAGCTAAATGAAATGGATCAAAGGCTTGGAAGCACTCAAGAGTTGCAGATTATTGTGAATTTGTTAGTGAGTTCTGGTTGGCCAATTGCTGGCGAGTGGAGTAGCTACCTCCTCACAGCTCTCCTCTACATGTCAGGTGTTATTTGACTGATCCATCCTCACTGGTCCAACTCTCTGCTTCTCCTGCATCTCCCTTCCCAGAAAAAAGGGAGTGGGTCGGGCCGTCCCTGCTCGTAGCCAAAACACTATTTCATCACCATGCCCGGTTGTGTGATTGGACAGGGCAGGATTTAGCACTGCATGCCTCATCCATCTTTAGCACTCCCAGCCTCTCCCCCTAAAACGGACAGAGATGAATGAGCTAGCTGGAGCCTTGCTCTCCCTTTTCACTCACTCCCTCACCTTGGGCAACTTCTTCTGCTCTGGTCCTGAGCATCATCCTTCTGTCTTGCAGCCCTCCACTTTCTTGTTCCCTCACAGTTTCGCTGACCCCCACTCTCATTGAAATCATCTCCTCTTCTACCCCACAAACCCTATTCCTCCCCCCACTGCAGCCTATTCCTCTGGCTTACCTAGCTTGCTTCAAATAACAAGACTGTACTTAGGCACATTGATGCTGATAGCTAAATGCTAACTTCGGCCACCTGATAGACAAGACATTGCCAGTCCATAGAGCCATGCTGCTAGCTAGGCCAAATATAGTTTTATGCACAGCAATCTTTCAGGAGCATCTATTCCTCTCATCATTCTTATTTGACAGTCATGTGGTTAAAGACTTTTAACAGGAAAGTACTTCTCGCAGAAGCCAAGTCGTAAATGTCTTGCCTCTTGCCCCAGCACTTGTCAGTCATCTTGATGAGCTGTCTGCTAGATGATAACGAAGGCAATCTGCAACAAAAAAGTATTTTGAACATGTTTTGTGTCCTGTTAGTTTAATGTAAAAAGGTAAATATTGCAGAGAGGACAGACCTTAATACAAAGAATTATTACATTGCTGGAGAAATATTTTAATTTGGCAAATGCAAGCCTTGGACAGATGTAAATCACTGTCATCACCCCTGCTTTTGATGAATGGGCTGATCAGGCACGGCTCTGTCCCTGTGTAAGCTTATTATCCCAGTGCTCAACCTGTTTAGCTAACCTGGCCACTGTAGAGCAACGGAGGACAAGCAAACCCTCTCCATGGGCTCATCTCCCAGGGAATCCAGGATTATGGGCAGCACTAATAGCGAATCCCCTACACACACTAAGCTGAGCCATCAGCTTAGTGGGGTTACAAGGTTCTCTCCTCGTCTTCCTCCTTCCTTGTCTTTTGGTCTGGCTCTGCTGTCCAGGTATGGACCGACAAGACGTTCATAAACTCTGAATTACTGGGACAAAGGTTTAAAAGGCTATCAAGAGCTGGAGGTGTTGTAAACAGTGAGGTGAGAAGTGATCTCTACAATACACGGCAGGGCCAACATGCTGTTTTTCTTGACTCTACAAGGATATGTTTGGATAGCACAGCTGAACGCAAGGAAAAGATTTATCAGAATTCATGACTGATAAATGGTGCGTAACCCACTTTTTTTCTTGCTCAGCAAATCAGAGTTGCAGACAGGCTGGAAATAACATTACACACAGGTTAAGTTTAGATGATGTTTAGTGCATGGCAGTGATAGCCTACTTCCAGGTGCATACTGTCACTCATTGCTGCATTCAGTCAAAGGTTTCACCCAAAGTCATGAGTTCTTCCTCCAGACTACAGATGGCACTATTGCCTCAGTATGGTTGGCACTGGATACTGATATCTAATAATGATGACCCATCAAACTGATTGACAACCTTTATTCCCCTTTTACAAGTTCATAAATGACCTTTGCAAGTACAGCAAAATTTACATAGGCGCTACAACAAAAAGGAATCCCTCTGCTTCAAATCAAACAGCTTTCCCCCTGTAACTCTTCAAAAAAGAGCTTCATTTAGCCTCAGCCCTTTTCCTATAAAAATAACTCAAGTCAGTTTACGCTCAAAAAGCCCCTGGCTTTCATTGGTTCCGCCAGATTGGTGAGGCAAATCAAATGCAGACACATTCATCCACTGACCAAGGCCAGGGAGTATTAAAAACTTGAGAAAACGGCTTTCCACACTCCGGGCTTTGAGCTGGTGACCTCTCTCAATTTAAAAGGCGTCCAAAAAAGACCATAAACTCAACACTCAAGTTTTCCATCAGCCGAAGAGTGAAATTATGAGACAATTGCCACGACTTAATAAACAAAAGGAATGGAAGTAACAGCTGACCCTGCACGGGTGAGTGACAACTTAAGATGATCATTTGGATCAATTCAGATTCACAATTACAGAACCCAGTGAACTGAGTGTACTGCTCTAACAGCAGAGGAAACCAGGGCTGCCTCTCACAGCACTAAGATGTCTTTCTTCCCTGCCTGTCATGAAAGTTCCCAGATTCATGAAAACATTTTTTTTTCTTTCCAACTTGTGGCGTGTTAATTACTGGCAGCGATCTCTGAGGCTCTCTAAACTGAAATGACAGAGGTGTTCTTCAGTGTGCTGAAGTTGGTTCAGCTGCTGTCTGGGGTAATTGAAAGGCAGGATTTCCCAGCTTGAATCACTGGGAAAAGAGGCCTTTTTTTTAATGCCCCTGTTGTTACCACTGCTGCCTTCATAAAGACAAATGTCTCTCATCCTTCTCCAGGATAATTATAGCAGGTTCAAATGTGTCAATAAGTGTCACCGCTGGGGACAACATGACTATTTAGATTCATGGAAATCCAAAAAAAAAAAAAACAACTGACTAACTTTGCTCCATGAAGAAAATTTATTTTCAACTTGGCAATCAGTCCTACTTTTATTACTTAAGACATTTTGATAGATTAGACAAAAAAAAAAAACAAGTTTTATTAGATAAAGATGTTTCATTTACAGATAGTACGTCATAGTAAAAGACCTCAGTACAGACAGCTGGGATCTTTACATTGTCTTTATAAATAGCATTTACTGTACAGCTTGTTTTCTTTCCTGGTCACAGAGTTATAGCCTTAATGTGGATGTGCTAATTAGTGATATCAGTTCAAGGTCAGCATGGGATTGGGATAGTATAATCCAGTCTGGGGGAAATCACAGCTGGGTTAATACTATGTAGAACCTGTTTAAAGTTGGAGTACTTGGAATTTGCTGTTTTAGGTTCCAGATGGGTGAGGAAATCTTTGCACTTGAGGGAAACTAATGTCTTCCATTGTCCACGTCAAGTTAAATCAATTACAGAACCAAACTTGAAAAAGAAAAGAAAAAAAAAAGAAGAAAAAATCAGTTAAAGATCCGGATCTGGTCACATTGCAAGGCTATCTGAGCTGCCATGTTGCTCCAAATGGCTGCATGAGAGACATCTAGGACATGGTGATCTGCATGGACTCCAGCATCTCCTCCACCGCCTTCATGGAGCATTTGTTCTCCTTGGTCCCACGACCGGCCAGCTACATGTCAGAGAAGGAAGGTGAAAGGCAGAGACACAGACAGTGGGACAGAGAAAGAAAGAGAGGAGGGGAGGGGAAAAGAGAACATCAGCTCATTAGGTCTCTCTGCCAACTAAAGCAATGGAGTGCCAAACACATTTGAGCACAGCAAAAACATTCCCATTTGCAAAGCTAGAAGCAAAACTAATCAGAGACAACAGTGGTCATTAGATAGAATTGGTAAACAGGTCACGCAAAGTAAAATAATACCTATAATCGGAGGGTTTTTCCTCAATTGTTGCATAAGTGCCATTTTATTTCTCTCTATGTGTGAGAGCTCCGAGACAGGATGCCCACATGATTAGTCCACTTCCATGGCCTCTAGTACATAACACTCCACTCTAATTTCCACAATGTCCACAGGGTTTCACAGGAAGTGCTGCAAATTATAATCCACAAGCACATCTAAGATTACTCATGCGTACACATAAAGGCACACACTTTTTCTACCCAATTAAACTCTGCAACTGACAAGGCATCCCCTCAAAAAATACCAACGAGAAAGACAACTTCCTTAACCTTGGGCAGGGGACCAGGGATATAATAAAGGGTCAGTCTAATTAACCTCACTTCACCCATATTTATAGATACACATAAATCTTCATGAAATCTTTCTAAAACTATTTAAAAGTATACTTTAGTAAATGTATCAAATTGATGCAAGTTATAGTATATGATGAAGATATGACCTGCTGTTCACTCAGATGCAGGTTTTTGCTCATTTTTTCACACGTTCGATCGTAGTTACTGTATGTTAAAACACACTTTCTGCCAGCTACAATATGACAGAAATAAAGCTACATTAACACTATTATTTATTGTTAATGTACGTAGACTAAAGTAATGTAGACTTTACAGCAATGCTAGCAGCTCTGTGAGGCACAGTGGTGCTTTGAGCTAAACGCTAACATCAGCATGCTAAGCGTTATTTCCCCCCCACCCGTTTTGCTTTTGTTTTTCTTGATGGCAACACATGGTTCATGATGGAGTGTAATGTGTTCATTGAATAAAGTTATGGTTATCAAAACATGATTTGCGGAGAAGCAAATGTTATGAACAAGGGGTTAAATTGCATAGAGTTAAATTGAGTTGCAACCCATCTGTAGATATACGGATTTAAAATATATTTATATTTGTATTATTATAACATTATTGTCAATGTCAATAGTTTTACTAGTGCTGCTAGCGGGACATGCTGAAAATTTGACAGAAAAACCAGTGGAGCTAGCATCCAATCACACGGAAAGTAACGAGCTAGCCAAAGTAACGAGCTAGCCAATCACAGCACAGCAGGGCGGGACTTGACATAAAACGGTTTGAAACATTTACTCTGAAGAACTCTGATTAAGGAAAATAGTGAATATCTCGTGATAAATCTAGAGGACAGGTGTTCAAAATGTACAAATTAAAGCCTCTGTGATTCGTTTAAGACTTCGGAGACTACTAGTGCTTGTATAAAAAAAAATAAAAAAACACTGTGGCAAACAGCAATGAACGCCATTACTCCCCTATGCCATTTTAAAACCTGTGTAAGTAAAATCCCCAGGAGAATTTGCAGCATATTAATCATCATATAAAATCCAGACACAACTTCTGCTGCTGTGTTGAAGCATTGCAGATGTCAGCAGCAACAACAACAACAAAGCTGAACAGCAAAGGACAAGCAGGAGGCAACAGCATTGCAGGGTCCTTTCAATTTACTCATTATGAAAACACCATTACACTGAGTCAAACACAGGCAGGGGATTCTGTTTCAGTGCTGCGTCTGGATCAGAGAGCACATTCTGCATGTCCTCCAAAGTGAGATATGAACCCTTGAGAGTGTGCGCACACTTGATCAGACAGAAGCATAAGCACACACACCCATTGTAAACATAATTTCAATACTTGAAACACACACAGTTGGATAAAGAAATTTAAGTCTTGTACCCTCACAAAGACCATCTTGGCTTTCTTCCAAAACCACACACGGTCCCTTCTATTTATTTGTCCAATAACACAACAGACAACACTCAACCCTATGTACAACATAAAGCAATGTGTTTAATGCTGTGAGGCATTTATTCATTCAACCTTTGGCCCTACAAACAGGAACTAACTGTAGCTTTAACCTAGCCTATACAGTATTTCCATGGCAAATGTTTTTTCCTTCCTCTTTTGCCAAACTCTAACTTAGAGAGGGCAGTTGGCTAAGGTGTGCAATTGGCTACGTAATTTCCCTGTGTGACTCATTCTTCTAGATTTAGGGTGTGTGTGTGTGGTGGGGTAGCTATAATGATCAGTGCATTTCATTGCCTTGCTGCCTAATGCGCCATTACCCCAGGCCTGGTAGTCAATTATCTCCTCAGCCTGAGGTGAGACCACCACATTAACTCCTGCCCTGTTCTACAACAGTAGGAGCAGACCAGACAGCTCCACATCTATTTAGAGCATCTGATAATAGAGTCATGACGTAGTGGGAGCCTGTGGTCCGTGACAGAGGAGCTAATCAGAGAATCTGTTTAGAGAGTTAGGGCAGGAGGGCAGGCCATGTAGGGTTGCTTTGAAGCCCCCTGCACCTGCAACCCACACATCTCCAGGTCTTTTACATGTCAACCGACCCCACCAAGGTAATTATTATTTTTTTTTTTAAATGTGCCCCAGTCAGTCGTGACCTCTCACTGACGTCTGATCCCACTTGCACTCACCTGCCCACCCTTTTCTCTCACTGAAGTATGACAATCACCAGGTACCGGGGCCTAATAAAAGTAGACGACTGACACGAGCAACGCTTTAAAAGGAGCCATCAATCAGCAAGCACAAGCCCACAGCAGCCTGCAGCTGTCTGATGGAGGCCCACACCGCCGCTCCCTTTTAAAGATCTCAGAAGTCATTTAACTGGAGGTGGGGAGCGAAAAAATAAAAAGGAGGCAACCTTACACCTTGTCATTTAACTTGTCTCACACAGCAACCATTAAAAAAACATCTAACTACAAGTGCACATGTGTGTGGTGCCAGGCTTGCATACACATACTGTACATACACACTCACAGCTGAGTTGAAATCCCAGTACAACCTCACTATTACCAGGCAAGTTAAACAAATACAAGAGGTAGTAGACCAGGGCAGAAGCAGAGGGTCGGGTGAAGCTCACATCATGTTCCCTGACAAAGGTGTGACTGACTGAGGTGTCTCATTATCGTCACCAGGGGGTCAAAACTGCATATAGTCAAAATGTTTTAACACTTAAGCTTTGTCCACTGGCCTCTAAGAGTAACTGAAGTATTTCAGTCTGTCATCATAACAACTCAACTGAAACTATTTTCCTCTGGGCCACTACAGCGTAGCCTGCCTATCATAGTGATGCCCATATCAGCTTCCCTGATTTAAATGTAACTTCAGTCTTGTTAATCCATTTAGAGGTGTTAAGATCTTTTTTGTATAACATTTTTCTATAAAATAAAGTGTTAATTGACAACTGAAATCTATGCCCATTAAGCCGTTAGTACAAAGAATCTAGCGAACTGTATATAGTCATATGTAAGGCAGTGTTTGGGCAGCAAATAGCTATTCCATTTGATTCATTACAGCCAACATCACCAAACAGAGATGTGTGTTCCCTGTCTGTGGGTAAACCCTCTCCCACACCTCCTTGGCAATAAAGAAAATATTTAAGCAAGGACAACATGTGCTGCACTACTGGTTATGCTACTGTCAAACCCCTGTAACAAGTTTCAGATGAAGTCCCAAAGTAATGTTATAATAGGTCTGTTTCAAAGCTTGTTTGATGTACTTAACTACAGCCTGGCCACTGCCAATAAGGGATTCATAAGTTTGAAATATAAATATAAAATGTAGTGTTATTAGTGTAATATGTCAACAGAAAAGAAGTTTCATTTACAAACTGTGATAGGATTTTTGACAGGAATGAGAGGGCCATTGTTGTCTCAAACATGTTATCGGCTGTCAGCTCCTTCACCTTGCCCTTCTACTCAGCTTCAGCTGTCCTGTCAAAGCCTGGTGCCCAGACCTTTCCATTTATTTTCTTCAGATATTTGGACACTGCCAAGTTCCCTCCAAATATGATTTTCTTTTTTCACACTTTGTGCCTCTCTCGCGTTTGGGCCTCTGATTTATGATTAAAAAGTTAGCAGTTTGAGATAGTCATCTTGCCCCCAGATCAAAGACTTTCTCAGACAGCAAACTATGGTAAGCAAGCATACTGAGTCATCAAAGGGATGAGTTGTGTGGACTTGACATCAATCGAGACGTTTGACTAATTTTGTTGACCAAACCACCTCTATATTTGTCTATTTATCAGGGTGATTTATATCTGCATACGTATTAACCTAAACAAAATAAGCTGCACCTCTTCACTTATGACAGTTCAGTCCACTTTAACTCAAACCTAAAGGAACAAGTTAAAGCTTAGCGCTCTTCCATGACACTTCTACAAGAGCTCCAAAAGAGAACAGCCATTCACCGTGACGTTACTCACATGCACATTTTTTCCAACAGAGCCTTCATACTTGTCTGAGTGCTCAACATGTGAAATGTGTCTATAAGGCAAGTAGAGCCTTAGTGTGGTGAGATGAGGTCTTTAGAGGCTCAGCGGGGAGCCTCTCTCTCTCTCTCTCTCTCTCAACAGGACCCACACATGCTGAGCAAAGAACCGCTTATTACATGTTTAACTGTGGATGCCAAAATAAGCAACACATATGGCCCGCATGGCAAATAAGACTTCTTCTAAATATGCTTTCATACTTGGGTTGCCATGACAATGGCATAAACCATTTTAATGATACCATTTGAGCAGCTTCTCACTTTTTCCCCTAGTTGCTTTGCGTGCATTGGCGGATACTAATACGGTATGTGAGCACACATGTACACATACACTTCCATCCTTTATCTCCCATGTTTGCCCACTTTCTTACTCTCTGAATGGTAATAGGTCAGAGTCACAACGTATACCTCAAGGGTCCTAAAATTTCCTTCTCACGGATCCTCAAATGGGTTCGTTTGCCCCCGTTAATTAGATTAAATTTCAGGGAAGATCTGGGACGATATCTGAATTTGTTGAATTAATATTAAATTTATAGCTAGTTAAGAAAGACTGCAACTGAAGAAATAACATTAAAATCAGGCTTGTGAATTTGCTGGGGACCTCCTAGATTCAGTTCAAAGGCCCTTCAGGGTCATTGAACCTCACTTTGAGAACCACTGAACTAGACAACTCTCTGCTACGGTCTAGTGTGATTGTTGTCCTCAGAGAATCAGCTTGTGGCTCTGCTCATCTGTGAAGCCAGGGTGTGGAATAAAGTCTTAGACGTTGTGGCCTTAAATCAACACATTAACAGTAAATGTACCCAGACACACCGAAAGACACTAGGGTTGTTATTACAACACTGCAAGTCAAAGACATCCTTCGGGACTGCTGTGCATTCAGGGGTCATTTGGTGGTGGTGAATATTTTTCACATACTATGCAAATGAGGGGATTTCTGGATGTCTGAATATTGTGTGCAAATACCCCATGAAAGCTAAAACACAACAATAGAGTCATAAGATAATATGATTGGTGGTTTTCAGTGTCTGGCGGAATGAAGGGGCATCTGGGAAAAAGGGAAAAGATGTTTTTCAGTATAAGAGGCGAGACAAGAGTAATGAAGATAGTGGCAAGAATAAAATATATAATGAAGCTAGACTATCAAGCCTAATGAAAATCTATATGCGACTCACCTTATAGGCTCTGTTTATTTGAGTGGCAGCCCAAGCAGCGTACTTCATATTGTCCTTCTTCACCTTGGCACTAACTTTTGGACTGGCAGCGATGTGACTTGCAGACTAGAGGAAAAACAGAAAACGGGAAGAAGCAGCAAAGGAGAGAAAAGGGGAAGGGGTGTTCTTATATCAAAACTTGGTGAAACAGCAATAAAAGGGTAATTGAGATGAATGTGCAACCACTCTTACCATCTACCACTCCACTAGTCATTGTGGCAGAATGAAGAGAAAAAACAGACCTTGGCCTGATGACACAGGAGAAATCATTTATGGGGAGGAAAAAGTGAGTGTTTTAATGCTTCATACGTAAATTGTCACTTAACGGGGCCTAATTTCTCCAACACCATCGATTCACGGCGATGAAAGGACCTAGTATGTATTCGAGAAAAAAAAAAAGGAAAAAAAAAAGGCGCGCAGTGAGAGGAGCGCAGTGTGAATCACGGCCTCTGCCTTCCCCAACAGCTCCCCTCCGAACCACAAAGCCCATGTCTTTCCCATGTTCCTGCCATCATCTCCACAAAGCAAACCCCAGAAGGCTTACCCTGCCTGCACTTCAAAGTCCTCCCTACCAGTGCGCTGAAACTTTAACTACACACCAATCAACCTGGCCCTGTTTTTTCTATCAAATGGTTTGGCTTCTGTATTTTTTTAGTAAGCATTTTCTTTATTTCTTTTTTTTTTTTTTAAACTCAAGAGAAACCTTAATTTAGATTATGTCAACCCAGACAGGCTATCCCCAAATAACAGTGTGCACCGTTAGGGAGGGGAATCCTCACGCAAGTGTTGCGAATAGCTAACCCACAACCCAACTGTGGTCGGTGCTACCAGGTCTTCTGTCGAACTGACTCAGATGGTGTGAGATGGTGAAAGTTTCCTGCCCTTTTACTGAACTTCTTGCACCTGTCAAGATCTGGACCACCGAGACTAGCTGACAATCTGCAAAACACACTTAATAAGACAGGTCTGTGACTGATAAAAGAATAAACTCCCACCTTAAGTATCCATTAAAGACCTGAGTGTCAGTGGATGACTTGTCAGGAAACCGTACAGGGCCTGCTCTGTCTCCAGACGAACGTGACAGTTAACAGAAGCAAATGTCTTGGTTTGACCCTGCTCCTCCTGTACTCTGCCTACACCTCTGAGTGGCTTCAGAGGGTGTGGGCTGCTATGAGGTGTTTGGACTACCTGAAGACTCCCAGTGCAGTACAGAAGAAAACACTGGAGCTCTCTGTGTTAGACCTGCTTCCCCCTCCACATTTTATTCCCTGCACTGCTGTGTTTGTGTTTTTATGTCAAATCTCACTTACATATAATACATTGCCACTAGCAGACAACATCCTGTTTAAACAAATATGTAGATGAAAGAACTGTTGGGCCAAGACTACAATCAAGCTGGCACCTGGTTGGATTATTTGCCATGCTTGCAGCAGTTGTACTGCTCTAGCTCTTTTCTTTAACTCCGTGACTACTTTATTTATTTAAGTCATAAACATAAAAAAGTCTCACCAAAGGGGTATTATTACTAAAATAAAGAGCTCCAGAGGGGCAGACTTTTCCGATGCTGGAGTTCACCGTCTGAGTCAGCAGTGAGCTGACCTGTCTGAGAGCCCCTTCTTTTCTCCCCCCAAAAACACACTTAACACACATACAGTACAGTCTTGCTTGACACACTCAGTGGCCAGCCTCAACCTTGACAAACCACACGGTTGCAAAAAAAGGTTGTACTGTTTTTGGTTTTTTCTTTCTCTCCCTCTCTCTTTCTATCCCACTTTCTCTTCATGCAAAGCGGTACTCACCATGTACAGACCAAACAATGCCCTCATGTTTCGGTTGTTCAGCCTCAGCGCCTGGGCAAAATACTTTCTGGACAGCTCCAGGTTTTCCAGCCCCCCCTGAGTGTACTTCACCTGTGTGAGGAGACATTAAACACGGCCAATAAGCTGTGCTAAAGGGCAGCTCAAGCAATGACAGCATGACATCTGAATAAGCAATACATGACAACCCAGTGTAAACACATCTCCTTTCATGAGCCTATATTCCCAATGACGTTAAGAGCGTGTTGGTGTCTCTTGGTGTTACAGAGAGGCACCATTCACAGAGAGCTAACATTTATTCCACAGTTTGCCCCCATGCTTGATGATGGACATCCAGGCGGGTACCTACCTCAGCGTACTGCTCACAGTACAAGTGATTGTGAGGATTGGTCATCATCAGCTCCTCCAGACAAAACGCAGCTTTTCCATAGCTGTGGAAATGACAAGAAAAACAGTGAGTCGATTGATACAGCTGTGGATGTGTCATCCTTTTGCTTGCTTAACTGTGAAGCACAACATATATGCCCAATAAATTTACAGGTATACATTTGAATTGAAAACTACATGGGGTATGGGCAGTTTACATGTGATGAACTTATAGCCTATGTTGTGGAGATCTGTAAAGATACACCACATGACATAAAGTTTGTTTACAGGCTTACAGTAAAAGTTACTCAGTCCAGACAGCTGGCAAAGGTAAAAGCCTATCTAGCGTGGTGATTCTCTCTCCTTTGGGGACACTGAGGATCAATCCTGTTCGTCTGTGTGTTTTTTCAGCCTTTAATGTGTAGTTAACTACCTTCCTGAGGTCAGCACTACAGTAAGAGCTGGCACACTGTGCCTATACTCAGATGAGATCACTTCTCAGCAGCAGACTGCTGAGCTGTTGACCTCACACTAATCTGCTGCCACTCCACTTCTAATACACAGTTTCCCCTTCACAGACCCAGGCCAAGAGGAGCTAAGATAAAGTATATCATTGAACACAGAACCATAAAACGTCTGTACACCTAACAAAATAGAAGCCAACACACACAGACCAAGACCAAGAAGCAGACCCACCAACAGAAAATGGTTGATTCTTTGTAGCTAAGCTTTCACTTCTTGAGCAATGCCATTTTTCATTTTGCTTTGCAAGATGTTTCTGAATGAACCTTATCAGTTAAAAGAAAAACCAAAAGACCACTGCTTGCGTCAACAGGCTTCTACACTGCGATAGATGGGGAGTAATTTCACTTGTGAGAAACGAGGAAAAATGCTAAGATGCAGAGTTTTTGCGGGAACCAAATGTTGCCTGCGACAACATGAAGAACCTATCAGTCTATTTAAAGTCCGCCATGGTAACTAGCTTAAAGATTAACAGCATAGGAGGGAAAGGAAGGTGGGGACACAGAAAGAAAGAAATAAACAGGGGGAAGGGGTTGAGTAGAGGGGGAGATCAGAGGGATTGGAAGGTTGGGGGCTGCTTACAATTACCACTTCCTCTCCATAAAGACTTTCAGATGTGCTCATGCAGTGGCCGTGGCCTACAACAGAGCCCACTCCATCAGCCATCAACCAGAATCTTGTACCAGAGCCAGACCCTTACCTCTTCTACTCTTCCTCTAAGCCATCTAACCCCACTATAACCAAGCTACTCTCTATGGCAGTTCCTAAGATCACTCTTTACCACAGTGCTTGAGTAAAGTTGTAGCCTCCATCATGTGCGAGACTGTAAGATTCGTATTTGTTTCTTTTGGAGGTTTGTAAAACCATCAGCAGTGGCTTTGCCTCATTTCAATACCACATTCTGACTGCATTTAAGACAAAAATGGATTCAGACTGTGCAAAGTATGTTTGAAAAAATGATTACTATTTATCCTGTAATTCTGGATGACCAGTCCAATTTTGTTGAACAGTCTCAGAAGCTGGGTCCGAATGAGAGCCAACAGCAGATTCTGACAGTGGCTCTGTGCAATACTTGCAAACAGACAAAATAATCTCATGACTAAACACCGCTGGCATAAGGATTGTTTTAACAGTGTCAACTCAGAGGCTTAATTACATTTTTAATGTGTTAACACTGATGCCTGCTGCAACCCCTACAATGGCAGTGCAGAGACACACTGTTTATTTTTAGCTCCCAGGGTGTTGCGCAGTGAGGGGAGGAGAGTTTATTTCTCTTCCTCGCTTCTCCATCACCCTCTGTTTTCTCTGGCTGGGGGGAAAGAGAAGTGCCACCACCTTCTCCTGGGAATTTCACAGCAAGTGCTCTGTCTCTCTGCCCCCCTGCTCTATCCCTCTGGAAAAGAGTGGCGATAATGCCGGGCTATCCGGAAGAGGAGGAGGAGGGGAAACAGGGAGGTTGTAACCCAAAATAAAGAAAACAATGAAAAGAAATTGACACGCCTGTAGATAAGGGGCTGTGGGAGTGAATGGTGTGATATTAGAAGTGTTGGGATAAGCTGGGAGATAATCCGCTCACCCTTGGATTTCCTCTGGCTACTACAGCAATAAAGCCTCCCAGACAAAAGCATGAAATATCCAATGAGTATCCTTCTCACCGTGCTACACATTCCTGCTGCCACTGCCCTCGTAACAGAGCAACCAAGCAACCATAGAGTCAGCGTGCCCACATACACACACACAAACACGCACACATATAAAACCATAGTTCAGCTACAGACACTGCTTCAGTAACTTCTGAGCCTCAGACAATTAAGGAGGGATAAAAGGTGGCACAAACAAAATTATTTTTCTCTTACACTGCTCTTGTCTGTCTGGCAATTCTCCTTGGCAACTGAGATATCAGTAGGAGGCCAAGGAGTCTGTCTGCTCTCATATGTAGGAGAGGGGGCTTAAGACTGAAATCCTATTAAACTTCTCTTATGTGACAAACATGGACAGGGCTCCATTCAGACCCCTGGCTGAGTTAGGCATCCCACTGCCTTCCATTGTGGCCATCCAAAGGCCCTCTGGAGATCAAGCCATCAGTCTGATGTGAAGCCCTGTTAAACTGACAGATACACGTCGAACATATGGCTGCCTTACCGGAAACAGATTACTGCTTTCTAAGGCACTTATATATGATAAACATCTGTCATTAAAGGAAGATTTTTTTCAGACAATTGGCAGACAAATGGCTGAATATTTTGCTCATTTCCAGCATTTCCTATCAGTTTTGCATTTCTTTTCTGGTGCTTTTACCTCATTGAGATATTTACCATTTCTCCCTTGTCTTGGTTGTTTTTCAAAGTTGCTGTTTTGAAATCAATGCTCCTGGGTACTTAGATAATACTTGTCATGAAAAAGAGAGCTTATTTTAACCTTTAACTGTGTAAAATCAAGCTTCAGTTTACCCACTACAGCTGGTGGAAATGTTGTTTGAATTGTCCATTGGGGTTATAATTGCAAAGGTGGGTCACAGCATAACCATAAAGAATGTGAGCTTTTGGTTCAAAGCTAAAGTAAATTGAATAGGCAGACAAAAAAAGTACATAATGGAGGAAAATTTGGCCCTCGAGTACCCCTGAATGGATGCATTAACACACATAGGTGACTCAACTTTTTTAAAGCTTGATAACAGCATTTTAATGCAACTTTGAAAAGCACACTTGCCGACCTCTGTTTATGGTGAATAACTTTTGGGGCTAAATTCAAAATTGTCACTGTTGTGTTCTATGCCATTAGGAAGTGAAATGTAAATCATCCTTGGGTTTTAGCTTAACTGATTTTGAAATACGTTATGATGCATATAAAATTTGGAAATACTAAAATCACACTGTTAAGTTATAAAAATGCATTTACTCGTGTTCGTTGATGTAGAGCTCTGACAACTCATGCCACGCTTCTTGGTCCCCAACAAACCTGTAAACCCAAAATGACAATAAATTCTACATCAAGTCATAACAGAAATTTTTAAACAGGGACTGCATTTGTAACATAGTAAAAATGTAAGCATTACCTATTACAATAACAATAATGACAGTCATCCAATTATCAAGGTAGGAGAAAGAGTTTGCTGACATTTTATGCAGAAGTTGTGCCAGCTCAATTGAAAGCAAACTCGGTTTTTAATTAAAATAAAAGCCAGGGGAGGTGGTGACGACGGGGTGCCTGACACCCCCCCCCCTTGTAGAAACACTCACTGCTCTAGATACTCATTGAGCTCCCGGATGGCTTCAGCGCTCTTCCCCTGGGCCTTCAGTATGGAGATCTTGCGCTTCCTTGCTGCCTGTAGAGCAGAGAGTAAACAGGATTAGGAACTGAGCTCCTCGAGTGTTTGTCTGAAGGGGGATGAGAGGATGAGTGAGTGTAAGAGTTGTGAGTTTAAGTGTGTACATTAGTGTCTTTTCAGTGCACCACAATCCTGCTCTAAGTTTTGCTATGAGACTGAATCATTTCTATAAGATGAATCAGCCCTTTGGTGCATTACAACAACAGCCATGAAAATAAAAGTACAAAGGCACAGACACTTTTGCCCCTTAAGCTAATATTGTTAAGTTTATTTGTATAATTACTGGGAAATTTAATTGAATACAAGCCTACTAAGACATAATTGGAGATAGTTAGTGGCCATGTCCAACAGGAGATACACACACATTATGAGTCAATGTTTGGGAGTTGGAATGAGCTCAGTGGCTGAGATAAAGTGGTGAGTCATCCCCTAACCAAGTGGGGAAAATGGCACACTCCCCCAAACCCCAACGCCTGTCTTCCTGCCGGCACGGCACGCATCTAACGCTGCACCAGCCCAACTTACATCAGCTGAAAATTGCTTTCCGCTTCGTTTTGATGTTGAAGTGACCTTAAGGTGGATTAGATTCTCATCAATCTGAATTAGAAAGCATTACTCCTGCTGCTCCGACTTTTCCAAATGTTTTACTCCCACCAACCCTCCTCCTCCTTCTTTTGGTAGTAAGTGAAAATCTTAACAGGAGGCTGCCGCTCCATTAGAAGTGCACTGCCCTGCCACAGCCTATTTTTATATGGACTGGCACTTGATTGAGAGGGGCTTCCTCTCCTGCACTCATAACCAAAGCCATTGAGGGCTGTTTATGAGTTATGTCTGGGGGGTTGTAACTTTGGGCCTCTTCAGACACTGCTATCACAAGACATCCACTTATCCATCAGTCTGGGACAGGGACCTGCAGAGACACTGCAGTCTCAACTGACAAGCAATATTTTAGCCTCTCAGGAAAAAAGCATACAGGCAACAGGACAATATCTTGATAAAACAAAGAAGGATTCTAACATCATCAGTACGGATTTCTACCTACACCACAATGTATCTTATTCCCAAACACACTGTTCACATCTGTAGAAGTGTGGATTTTTGTTATCAGGGTGGTCTAAAGGCAACTTGAGAAAAAATTATTAAAATATAGTATGAAGTTATCAAGCAACAAGGAGCAGTGAAGGTCCACCCATTATTTCCTCTTTTATGTACTCTGACTATAAAACAAAGATCACAGCACTTTACACCAGTGCATTTCACCAGAACTTGATGCTATGTGAGATTCAGGAATTTATACTCACTTCAGACTAAATTACAAGCATGTGGGATCTTTCCTCATCCAATACCCAAAAAGGGAAGCAGAAAAAAATTAAACAAACACTAAAGCGATGTTGAATGTGGATTTTTGCACTTGTGCGCTCCCGCCATGACCACACCCACCACTCTTCACTCCCAGCTTTTTTTTTTCTTTCCCAGATAAAGAACCACTTGGGGCTCAAAGGAACATATGGAAGTTGGTAGCCCAGAGAGTCACACAGCACTTTATTAAACGAGACGCAATTCCAAACCACTCCTCTCTCTCCTCCTTTCTCTAACTAATGATCCAGAAAACCTGGCAGTGGGTCTGATCCCTCTGTTGTCATGATTCTTTTTTAATTAGCGCTCTGAGGAGACCTTAGGAGTGAGGACTGGATTATTTACATCACCCCTGGCTCTTTGCTACGACCTACCGCAACCTTCCTCTGTAATAAGAAACATCACAACAAGAGTGGCACACCTAGCACACTGTGCATACTACAAAAAGGGAAGAGAAAGAGCGAAAGACAAGTTAAGACACATATTAATGCTTCATGATGCTGTTAAAGGTTTGTTTACATCTGTACATAGCAGCAATGGAGGCATATATTTTCAATTATGATCAGTTATGAAACAGAATGTTATTTTTTTTATCTATAAGTGAAACTCTTCTATTAATATTGTGAATATACTTCACATTTATGTGGTCAAAAAAATCTGAATTGGGGCTTTAAATTTCAGAAGATTTGACCCACACAAATCAAATCTTGTCCTACAATGAATCTGTAATTGCATATGATTGTGGGTCAACCTCAGGAGTCGTCTATGTGACCTCAGTGGCTTATTTAAGAAATACTAGCTTTTTATATTGAACAATTAGGGTGAAATGAGAGCATTGGAATTCAATATTAATGTAATCACTGAGTCAACTCAATGTTAAAAAAATTATAAATTGGTCCATCCATGTATGCAAATGTTGTGGGCACTGCATAATCTAAAATACTCACAAGAAGAAATAAAAAGGTGGAAGAAAATGCATTTACGCACACAGACAAGAATTTTGCCAGATCATTGCTGTAGGTATTGGAACATAGCAAGCAATGGAAGGGCTAAGAGTTTGAAACATTTTTTGGACACCGCCATGGCAAAAAAACCTTGAGCAATTTTTGTTGATTCAACAATTTTGGTTAATGGGTACCACATCTATTCCACAGCCTGTAATTACAACAGCTCAGTTTCCAATCTCTGCTTCGCATGCTGGGATGCCTCGCAAGTCTTCCTTGTGGTCGCCAATTTTCCGCCATTTCTCAGGCCCATCCCCTGCCTGATTCTTAGGAGCATGTTGGAGAACATGTAGGGAGGAGATAGCCCTCATTAAGACAGGTGACCTAAACAATGTCATATCATCGCTCCACCCTCAGGCACTACACCCAAGTCATTCAGGACAAGGATTGTGGGAAAAAGGTTTAAGGTTAACATCCCAGGGACAGAGGACCTATTTGTCTATATTGTTCCATTCCCGGCCCCAGGTTTGACTGACAGCCTATGCTCGCTAGGGTGGCAGTATCCAGCATGCAGAGACCAGGAAGCTGACCATTCCCTTTCCGAGGATGTCCCTCGAATCCCCAGAAGATCTGTGCCATGTCGGGAGGTGCCCTGGGATTCACTGAAATTACAACTCCCATTGTCCAAACAGTGGATAAATGTGAAGCAATTTGTTGCAGATGACGCCAATTACTTAAACATACATTTGCTGGAGCAACACCCATTTTGTATATGAAAATGACAGTGTTACAAGAAAATAACGTGACTTGTGGCTTTTACTTCAATCTTGTGTTGGACAGCATGACCGGGACTAAATCTTTTCAAAATATTCACTGCAACCATCCCAGTGTTATTTCCTTGTCAGACATGGCATAGATCAGCATAAATTAGGAAAGTAGACTATCACACAAATGTTTTGCTAGTTATTTGTGTTTTTAGTGTCGCCAGAGATGCATAAGCCATGAGACTTAGAAATTACCTACCTTCCCTAGCCCCTATGATTGTATAGTTTGTTTTAATAAGCTTTGGCGATGTTGCATTGTATGCAGTCATGCCAATAAAGCCACTTGAATTAAATTTGTAATTAAGTCGGTTGGCAATCCTTCAGTTGTTTGTTCTGTGGCATTTGTTTTAGGCAGCATCAGCATTTTTGATAGCATCCAGTAAGTATGGACGCTATCAAAGAGAATAACAGGCAAATTGTAATTGTACTTCAGCCCTCCCAGACTATATTTTGAGCACAAATGCAGTTTCACAACTCATGCACACTTTTGTTGTGAAATTCAGCCTATCCCTTGCCTTAAAAATAAGTACATCCCATGACCCGACCACTCTTTTAAATTGAAATATAACTGAGGGGAGCTGCCTATGAAAACAGTCCTGTCCCTTGTTTTAAAGGCTGACTTGCCAATCTGGCTTGCAAACTTCCAACAGCAACAAAAGTGTAAAATAAACAGAGATGGTCTTAACAAAGTGAAGGTGGGAGTGAGACATGGTGTGAGGCAGCAGCTGTGGCTAGATAAAGAGGTAAGGATTATTGTTTTTTTTTTCAGGAAGGCTTCTATTGGTTTAAAGCAGATAACCGACAATGTGACGAATCTTCGCATGGCATCCGAAGCACAAATGTCTATGCTGTGTCTGTAGCACTGAGAGAAAATGTTTTAATACATCTAAAGCAATCCATATGTTAGCATGGCACAGGAACCTTGTTGAACATCTTTGGGGTGAGGGGTATAGCCAAAATAAATAAGGTCATGGTTTCGTTTGAAAACCCTTTAAAAGATTTATTTTCTTGCATGGCCACATGTTCTTATGGAAACAATTAACAGCAGGTACATTATGCTTTGGGTTGGTGGTGTGGGATTGGCAGAACACTGGCTAGAAATGCTTCTGCAAGTAATTTCACAGAGATGAATAGTAAATTGAGAGGAGAAGATAGCAAGAAGAGAGCTTCAGAGAAGTAAGGGCTCGTCTGTATTAACAGCATAACACACAGCAGACTTTGCACCTGAAGCTAGTAGACAGCAATAGAGATGGTGGGACAGGAGTTCAGCCCTGTTCACTCAGGGTGGGGGTCTGAAAGGTCCAGTAAATCACCATCTTCAAAGGCCAGACCTTTATTTACGCTTTACTTCCACCAAACATGTCTGCCACTGACTAAGACCATGAATCACCCCCCACCCACCCAGCCAGCCCCCTCCCTTGTGTGGGTGATAGGCTGATCAGCACTGTGGTTGAGGTCAGAGAGGCCAAGGGGAGTTTAACTTCGCAAACTCACACTGCTAACACCAAAGTCCCTCGGCAGATTTAAAAGCCCTCCAAAAAGCTGAGACCACAAAGTGAAGCAAAGTAGAACACTAAGAAGAGGGATTTTCCCCCTTTCCCTGATTCTCAGTCTTACCGTATTGGTGGGGTCGTCTTGGAGAATGGCATCATAGTGCTTGTTGGCCTCGTCGTACCTTCAGATAGAGAGAAAAGAATACAAATTTGTTTTTGAACCAATCCCAGTCCTCAGTCGGGTAAAATTAGGTGGTGGGGAAATCAAACAGAGTTCAAGGTAATCAAGTTTCTGTATACAGTGTGGCAGGTTCCTATGATTACAGTGAGGCTGTACAGAAATCAGTGGTGATCTAAAGGAAGAAATAAACACTCATTTAAGTTTAGGTTGTTGGTCACACAGCCGACATTGTTAGAGGCTTATATCACTTCACAATGAGTCATGAAATCAATACAAACAAAGCACACTGTTTTGAAGATTGAATTTTCATTTGATTGTATCCAGTTTGATTCACCTTTAAACAAAATTAAATTGCTGCTTTTACATCTGTCCAGATCCAAAGCTAAGTTGTTGGTTCAGTTGTCTGTCTCTTGGCCCATACATAATACCACAATACACACACATATGAACCTGATAAGTAACAATGTCCAACACAGCGTGCCTCAAACTGTTGGACTGAGCCCACATGATTCTGTTTAAAAGGAGAAATTTATGAGCTGTAAATATCAAATCATACGGTAAAAAAATCTGGGAATAGGAGGCATGTGCACTTCACTTGTCATGTCAAATCAGGCGCTAAAGGATGATTTTAGAACTTTTTTTCCTGTTAGGGGCAATCTGCAACGCTGACGTTTTAGCAGCCAAAGGCGGGGATCAGTGATCAGAAACTGTCCCGCCCACAGCCTGCAACAGACAGAAGCAACTCTGGTTCCCATTAGCACTGAGAAGCCCCACTTCCAGCACTGCTGCTTCCCTCACATTCACTTTATTACTCAGCCACACTTTGGGAGATTTCAGATGGCACCAGGCGAGCACTCACAAGCTACTTTGATTTGCTTTATTTATTTAGGATCCGTGTGTGTGTGTGCATGTGTGGAGGGGAAGGGCCTTGCTGTTTGAAGCTGTGTCATTCAAGTATAGCGCTGTCTGCTGCCAATTAGATCCCAGTGTGCCGTTTATTTAATCTGACAGCGCTGAAGCAATCACTCTCAATTATCACATAAACTCTGACATAACTGATAAACCAGCAATGGTGATCCGGGTGGGAAATGTGAGCGAGGTAGTAAACAGACTGAATTACCCTTACTTCAGCTCAGTACAGACTGACATACTCCCTGTTCTTTCTTGCTCCATTTTGTTTTTATAAACTGCAGATTCAAAAATAAAACACTGAGAAAGGGAGAGACACAAAGTTGAGATTAAGGTGACAAGTCAATATTTACAGGGCCAAGACATTATTCCATCCTGTTTTGGAGAAAGCATGAAAATAAGGAGGGCAAAGGGAGAGAAAAATACAGAGAGAGATGAGGAGTAATAAAATGTAATAAAATAAGGAAACAATGGAGGAATAGAAACCAGAGAAGATTGAGGGACCCCCTGAATAACAGTGGGATTCAACCACTTCCTTCCCGGGAATCCCTAACTCTGGCTAAAAGGTCACAGGACTACCCAGTGCTGAACCTTTCCTCTCTCCGTTCCCCTCTTCTCCAAACGAATGCTGGGTGATCCAACATAAACACAACCTACCCCACACACATACTATACTTACACACACCCAGACCACTGTACCACTTAGGATCTGCTAACAGTTTCTCGCCCCCAAGCCACCCAAAGTACCATACATAACAGCGAGGCTGAGCTTGTTTTGCCTCCTCTGCCTCTGGAGCTTTTGGTACCCGATGCTTACCTTTCCAAAGCTTCCAGCCTCATGCCCGATAATCGCTTCACTCTGTGGCTATCTGGAAACTGCTTCCTCAGTTCCTGTAGACAGGTCTGCAAGGATGTGGGCAGAGGAGAGAGACCAATTATAGTTGGCTGTAACTAAACTTTGTTACACTCTTCCTCTCACACACATACTGTACCTCTACAGATACAAACCACCTGTCTTGAAAATGTCAGATTTTGCCTATGTTTCACCTAAACAAACGTAACACATTGATATAAAAACAGACAGCCAAAAAGCCAATTTCACAGTCTTAGATAAATTACGAATTACTACTGTATGTTAAGACTACGATGCTTGCTACTATTAAAAGAAGAGCGAGGATGCTCTCTGCCACTTCCTCCTCTACACAGAGCTTGAATTTGTTTGATCACACAGTAGTGAAAGAGGTGAGGAATGGTTATAAGCATATTTAGCATTATCCTGAATGCAGTGTGACCTGAATCGTTTGCACTATCCATCAGCTGAAGTCTGGTCCTTCTGCTTTTTTAAAAAGTCTGGCAGCGGGGCTGAAAGGATAGCCAACAACTAATTCCAATGACTGAGTTCTCTCTTTTCTGTATTCAATGAGTCATTCTTTTTGCCAAGAGAGTCGTTTCATCCATACTGATTGGAGATTAACCATTTCAATTACCATGATCTCTTGTCTTTTTTTTATCCCATGCAGATCTGACCATTTTCAGAGCTATGAATATTGCAACGTGAACTCAGAAACATCACATTAAGCTTTAGGATGGCAAATAAATCCTGAGGGAAAAAGCAGTTGAACTCCATAAATGATGGCCAAGTTCAGCTAACACTTGAAGGATGCTTCTCCACTCATTTACTACACCCTCTAATTCCAACTCTCAGCAAATTGTTTTTCCAAAGTACAGACAGAGTAATACCATTTGGCCAAATAAAAATCAGATTTTCACATTTGGCAGAGGGGTTGCTGCAAAGTAGGAATGGCTGTGAGAGAGTGAAGGATGGCTTTTGAAGCTGGGTGTGTGAGGAAGAGCGGTAAAAACTTACCAGAGCCAAGTCATCCCGACTGCAGTCCAGCGCTGCGATCATCACCTGCTCATAAATAATCCATACTGGGCAGAAGAGACACAGACAAAGCAGACGGTGTTAACGCCCTTTCCATTCCACTGTCTGGTGTAACATGAAAAAATGATATATTGAACTGTACACTTGACGTCCCAGCAGCTGCACATCATGTTTTTTACTCACACAAACAAGCTTCCATGATGTGATTCAACAGCTTAAGACTTCATTCAAAGAACTTTCCCATTTCATTTCATCTGTAATGCTACATTTACGATTTTCTGTATGGAATAAATGGAAGATAATGTTGCTTGTTAAAAACCATACACTAATTTAAAACTTGGACAGGACTACAATAATAATAATAATAATCATAAATGCAGGAACATTTCAAGTACACGCCCTTGTGTGAAGCTTTACAGTCATGTTATTCATTTCCCACAGTGAGTTGGCAATAAATTACTAATTTAATTTCAGTAATAATGTTACATTTGAGGATATTAAGTGTAACATTATCAAGGAAAATAAGTTCTTAAGTTTGTTAGTAGAACTATCTGAAAATTACCCTACACTCCCAACCACAATTCATTTTCCTCATTATTAGATGTCTTCCACACACTTTGTACTAGTATAACCGAGACATGGAAAAGGTGAAATAAAAAAAACACATTGCAAACATTGTTAAAAACACTGTTAATGCTTTGTGCTGAACTAACATCTCTGTACATGCCACACTGTTTCTCATCCCTCACTCTGACTTCCGCACATGTATGCAGCTTGCACTTTTAATATATATGTGCTAGATAAAGACAATGTCTTGTTAATGTGACATAGTAATGTGATATGTGTATCGATATGTACATTATGTTGTAGAGTGGTTGTAGTTGGTCATAGACAATTGTACTAATATCAGACATCTCTGCTTTGTCCACTTTCTACTCCATGACGCTTACTGAGATTCCTTTTGTGTAGAGACCTTATGGTTGGATATGGTCAAACACATGTTTTCTTTAGCTACATAAAACCAATCTCGAGCAAGTCTGAAAATGTCAGCACTGTTATATTTATATACTTGGAGAGCAAGGCATGTTGAGCACCATCATTAACAGGCACAACCATTCCTTTAAAATGTTTCACTTGGTGGTTAGCTATAAAAGAAAATCTTGTTTTTTCATTCGGTCAACTGTAACATTATAACATACTGACTAATAGCCTGGCTACAGAAGCCAATTAATGGAATTAATACAACATGTTAGACAGACAGCTTTGACAAGTAAACTGGGCATGTTCAGCCAAATGAACACCCCCTGTTAATTGAAAAGAATAATAAAATCCAACTCCACCCAAAAACTGTCGGGTTATGCCAAAACAAACAAATGCCTCTAGCTTGACTTTAATGATTCCAACTCTTGTTTTGATAATTGCCATCTCATTTCACAGCCAATTTAAGAGCTGGTTTCAATAAAACCATGGCCTGTTAAGTGTTTATCCACCACTTTTGAGGACGGTATGAATCATGATGACTAGGGAAAAGGGAGAGTTTTATGGGGTAATGCAGCAGGACAGTACTGTTATAAAAGGAAACCATGACCTTTGATATGTTTATGGTAGGTCACTGCAGCTTCAAAAATAAAATCTTAAAGACATCAACAGCGTACTGTACTCAGTGCATTACTAGGCAACGGACTATTGCACATTTCACACCATTACAATTACTGCCTTGTTAACTATATCCCTGCTTACAGTATGTCTGGAATATAGTCATCTTCCAAAGGTGTTTTCTGCTTTTACTGATCATCTACTTGTTTATTTTTTGTGAAGTTGTCTACTCATCATTTAGATAACCAAACCAAGAGATATAAAAACGTTAACCTGTTTCCATTCATGCTTTTCCAAGTTTTTCCAAGTTAAGTATTTTACCTTTCCCCCTCAAAATCTCCTAAATATCTGTTTAATGTAAGCGATCGTGTATTTCTGGATTTGGCTCTTCAGCCATGACTGCATCTATCTGTGTTTTCCACATCACAGGAAACCTAAGATCCTGTTCCGAAATGTATCCAAAAGAAAAATATATACCACAAGAGAAGAGAGAAAAAATCTAGGCAGCAGAAAATCGCCCACTTAGATCAATCATATCTCACACAGTTGTACAGATGAACCCACAGTCAATAACATTAGCCTGACTGTTTTTACAGAGGGACATTCAGTGGTTTTCGATGCTACAAAGCAGAAGATCCTCATTTAAAAACCTTTTTTTTTTTAAACTTTGAACAGACCTGTAGGCCATACTCATCCCTTACTTCTACGTTATGATGTGAGAGCTGCTACGAGGAAATGGTGACAAACTGTCCATTGTGTTATTACCAAAACAGTAACGTGTTTCCCCTGCTAACGTGAGTTTGTAATAAAGGCCACAATTTTCTCTACTTCAGTGCATTTACAGTCACCTGTTTTAATGTTATAAAACAAACTGAAGACTGGTGTAGACTTAATCTCATTTCTAATGGTCAATCTGAAACAATGCACCTCATAGTCTATGTTGACAAACTCCTCTGTGTGTATGCTTGTTAAAACGTTCTCTGGAATGATGTAAAAGCATGTACTGGTTTATTTAGACACACTTACTGTCATCTCCCAGTTTAGATGCATGTTCACTGATGAGCTCTTCACCAACATCCACAATTTGTTCACTATTTCTGCAGTTATCTTCTCTCCATTTACGCAGCTTGTCTCTCATCTCTGTGGACAAAGTTGTTAAATGATAAGGACAGTCGGGATCTGTATCAACAACAGTTTCCAACATAATGTATCAAGCCTGGTCCATTAATTCCGGGACTTTGAAAGAACGTTAAACGATTTGGGATCTGAGTGTGAAATATATGACATATAAAGCTTCAATGTAATGTGTAGTAACGTTTTTCAGTAATTTTACGTCATCTCAACTGATGTGTATGATGGGACTAAAGTTACTGGGGCTATTCAGACACCCCAAAAGTGTCAATCAATACATTTAGTTCAAATTATCGGATTATCAGAACATAAGTAGAACTTTTAAACACTACGGTTATGTTTGTGCTACTAGTACACTGGCAAATGCACAAAATGGCACTAACATTACTATTGCATTATTATTACTGCGTTATATGTGCTTTGTAGAACTAGAAATAACGTTATATTACGACGTAGCTATAGCTAATGTTAAACTAAACCAAGATTGTCTAGCCGTGACTGGCTAACATGCTACAGATGATAGGTGGTTGTCTGAAAACAGACAGACATCGCTTACTGCTTTAGATTAAACGCGACTTTAGCACCATCAACAACTAAGTTACAAATGACGGCTATTGAGCTGGTATGGGTGTAACGTTACTGTATGGATGAACCCGATAAGTTAGCTAACCATGCTATCTAGCATTAGCTAACAGCTTTACACGCTGACTAATTAGCTCGTACATTCAAACTGGGACAACGGAGACTATCCCCATGCTCTTGCACAACAAAAACACCAAGAATGAGAATATGAACACCGAATGCCTTCGTCTAAACGACACATGAGGAGCATCTACTTTATCTTTTGTCTTACCTTCCCAACCCACATCGTACATTTCTGATACCGACGCCATCTTTTCTCTTTTGACAACATACACCGTGTCAACGTCATGGACTTGCCAGCTGTGGGCGTGCCTGAGGTTGATAATAATAATAATAAGAAGAAGAAGAAGCAGAAGAAGAAGCAGCAGAAGAAGAAGCAGCAGAAGAAGCAGCAGAAGCAGAAGCAGAAGCAGAAGCAGAAGCAGAAGAAGAAGCAGGAGCAGGAGCAGCAGCAGCAGCAGAAGAAGCAGAAGAAGAAGAACGTCGTAATTATTTTAATAATGTAATAATCATTATTATTATTGATGAACATGGTATCTTGTTTTATAATGTTATGAGATGTGATATGATTTTATAAAACTTACATATTCACATCAACAGAATCACTTAGTTTTGTTCATGTCCATTCAGGTTGAGTTGACTGGTCATTTTGACTTTCAAACCCAGATTGTACGTTCTGGCTCAGGCACAGGCCAAATGTGATTCCAGTATACTGTAAACCTACATTTGCATACCCACTGCATTGTTCAGCAGTCAGCAGCATGCATCATGATGGTTAGCAGGCTACAGCAGACATTTACAATCCAGATGATGTCGTTCTCATGCTCCATTTCCATTTTTATATAATTCCCAGACTAAGTATTGGGTAGGACAGTCAGCTGAGCCTAGAATCAGTTTCCTCCGAAAATATAAAATGTGCTTTCCAAGCACAGTTACCATTTTATCCTGATTTCCCTCAGGAGCCTCTGTGAATCTCATCCCCTCCCTGTGTATGCTTGCTTACACACTTCTCTCTTACCACATTACACACTTGTTGATGTGGGCTCAGCACAAACTTGCTTACAGAGACATTTTAGAGATCTGATGTCATATCCAGTGCTGCTCACTGCAAATAGCCTACTGTTATGCATACTTTGTCAATGTTCTATTGTAAAGGGCAACAAGGAGATTTTTTTTTCTAAAGGACACTGATATTGTAAAACAGCCTAGCATCATCAGTAATGGGCAAGTGCAAGTGCACAAGGGAACGATGAAATGTCATCATCTCTGTCAGGGAAACAAATAATAACACTGTGTACAGTTTAAGTTACGCTCAGTTTTGGCGATCTGTGCACTTGTAATTTTCAAGTCTGCACATGGCAGTCAGTTGATATGTGGTTGGGATTTTGCTGGAACACAAAATACCAAAGAAACCACATTAAAACAATGATACACTGTCCTTTGGGTTAGAGGGCTTTCCCCTGTCTGCCATGGTGCCACTGAAGGCCAGGGCCCTAACGGTGACCTGCAATAAACACCATGCAGCGGGAGTGACTCTCGGGATTTCAGGACATGATGGTAAAATCGCTCTGTGAACAAGCTGTCTATAACTTTGAGATGCAGCTGGATGTGGTGGTGGTGAAAAAAGCCTCTTGACATAAGGCGCCTGTTTAACTTGGAGCAGCTCTCTTGTACAGAAATGTCACAATATGGGAGATCAATTGCAGCCATCTGAAAACCCAAATTGTACTACTTGACTGGTGCTTACGTAGGTTTCCATGCTCTGGAAGCCCCCACATATGGCACACAGGACAAGCATATATATATTTTCCTTTTCAGTCTCCATGTATGAAAAAAAAAAGAAATATTCCAGTAGAAACACTTCACAGGCATTATATTTTGATTTCTGACAGAAGCAATCAGAGCTGGCAATCTCTAAAATGAACAGTTATGGACTAAAAATTGAGGTAAGGTTGAGGTGCTCTCTGTGGTTTTGAAATAGTTCCTGTTCCATCTAGATTTCTTTTTCACTGGTGTTGTACAGTGAGTTGCGGAAAATGAAGACAGATGCAATTAGCAACAATGTTTGGACTCAGCCTTCTGGAGCTGGCGGCACCGTGTTTACTTTGAAATCTGATTAGGTCCCCTGTCTGACCAAGTTGCTTTCACCTCACCGCGAATAACTTTGTACAGATGACTTCAGCACGCTTTGCCTCTGATGGACTCCCTCTCTTGCACCTTTGACCTCACCCATATCCTGAGTGAGAGGCCCTGAGCGGGAAATTATGGCACATCACAATTAGGCTTCCTCACTCTCCTGCTCTTCTCTTTCTTGGCTTGGGTGCCAAGAACAATATTCAGCCCCACGTCAGAGCAGCACCACGCTGGTAATTGATGTTACTCACACAGTATGAAGCTTAGGATGTATTGCTCCCCTGACATCTCGTGTAGTAGCGTGATTGCTTATTGTGGATTGGAGTATTACCACATGTAGTATATTATGTGTTGCTAGATTGGTTTTAATAGCCAGTCTTCCTTTCTCATTAAATTCGAACAAGGATTTAACATCACCATGCATGAGATTACCTCCACAGACTTCAGCACAGGCTGTAGGTGATGGCCACATTCATCGCGAGAAGTGATGGTAATTTAGAATTAGAAAAACACATCCTTACAAGCTTTTGAGACCATAAATTGATTTCCACATGAACACATTCCTGTGCTCCTCCTGGAATTCATCACAGTAAAAAAATTAAAATCATATTGGAGGACTTTACATTTGAGCCTAATCTTACATAACCCTCATGCAGTCTTATTAAAGAGAAAGTTTGATCTCTAAGAGAGTATTTGGCAGTGACGTGACAATTTTGACACCTCTGAGCCAAATATTGAAATTTTTTTCTCTGTTGTATCCAAGAATCACATCATCTTCATCCTAAATTGCGGCAGCTGGTGAAGTTCATTCATTCCAGCAGCATTTTTTGTATTGTTCCAATTTGAAATATAAAGCACTTCTACAACCTCTCAGGGGATCTAAGTTGAGGTTTCACATTCATAGAAGTCATGGCTATTGTTCACTGGTCTTACTTTCTTTCCATTATTTCAAGAGTGGTTTTATTCAGAGGCCTCCACTTATCTACATAAATACACACAATAGCAATTATTAGACATTTCAAATCCACAGAAAGAGGAATATTCAAATCTCATTCCCCATGCAGTGGAAACCTGTAACTAAACAGCATAATCTGGAGTTATCAGATTTCACTTTTCTTTTCTGGTAAGAATCTTCATGACCGCAAATTTGGAGATAGCTCCACGTTCTCTGTAATGTCATGTTTTCCCAAAAAAAATTGCAGAAGAAAAGTGAAGTTATGCATAATGAGACGAGCGAGCATAGGAGCGGAGCTTGTTGAGGAAGGATTAGAGGGGTCAAATATTGATCGCCCCCCCTGTGTCCATTGGGTCGTATATTGCTGATGTGTGCGAGTACAAGTCCCTCCTTGTTTGTGCAGCGGACATGTGTTGCGCAGATGTTCTGCCATGCTTGGTGCCATTGGGTGTTTGCTGGAAGTTTCTATTGTTTTCTGGCCCACAGGCCCAGTCGATAACCTTCATCCCATTGCCATCGAGTGTGACAGTGCTGAAGTCAGCACTGGGCACCGAATCAGGAGTGTGGACCGCTGATTTATAACCTGACACGTACTCGGAGCGAGGTGATGCATATCTAAAAAGTTTACAAAAGAATCATTGAAATTCATATGAGATGCTGGAATTCGGATTCAGAGCAGGGATGCTTGGCTTTGCAACATCCAGCACCGAGTCATTTGTCTTCAGGTCGTATTGATTTATATTTTGACAGATATTAGAATGAGGCCAGTGGTGGGTGTCTTTGGCAGTGTCATCTCATCTCCCTCTCTTGGATTCATTTGTTGACCAAGAAAGCTTTCAGGGAACTGGAGAGCTGAGGTTTTTCATGGAATATTTGGCCCATCACTCCAGCGCCCTTTAAGTTTATCCCATTAAGGCAGAGGAGTATTTTCTGCAAGACAAACACGTAGAATGATGGATAACTGTTTTGCATGCTAAAATGTGTTGGTGTTCCTGAGAGCATCCCAGTATTAAACCTGGGTATCATGTGTGGTCAAAGCCATCACTGCCTACAACTGCTTCATCCTACAAAAACACACACATGCTTTGATTTACAGAGACAGAAATGGTGGATGACTGTTTATATTTACTCCACTTTTATGGGCTTTGTTTAAAGTTTTGATAAGACTTTAGCCCAAACCTCTTCATTCACTTGCCTGGCTGGGTACTATGGGAGTTCCTGGGAACAAATCATTAGTTACATTCACCCTCTTTGTTGGGTTGACAGAGAAGTACCTTGGCAGGAGGAGATTACAAAGTTGCAGAAACATCGCCAAGAAATAGTTATGTTAGAGAGCAGACCACCGTGAACTGCATCTACACAGAGGTTGAATCTGACAAACAACAATCAAAGTGAAGTAGGGCTCACGTTTGCAGTAACTGTGCACAATCGCATAGCCTTCGCCTTAACAAAATAGTTTGACATGTTGGGAAGTACACTTATTGGCTTTATTGCCAATAAGTGTTTATTCATCTAAGAGTTAGATGAGAAGATCGATACCATCTCATATCCATCTCATATCTGTATGCGAAATATGAAGCTGTTATCCAGCAGCTGGTTAACTTAGCTTAGCATAAATATTGGAAACCGGGGGAAACAGCCTACCAGCGCCTCTAAAGCTCACTAACATTTCATATCTTGTTTGGGATTTGTGAGGAAGGGGAGCCCTTGTCCAATGAGGTTGGGGGGTTGGGCATGGGTGGGGTGGTTTCCACAGACCACGCTGTCGACAGTTTTCATATGGACATATTTCTTCAGTAGAAATTAAAACTGTAGACATCATGTTCCATGGATGTGGATTGTCCAGAGTATCAATGGCACTGTTTCTGGAAAGAAATGTTGCTGCTGAATTTTCTAAATATATTTTTTTAAATACTGTACTACAAACTAAATTCTATTCATCTCCATTATACTGGTGAGATTTCAGATATCATGCAGATATCTCAAATTGAATCTAACTATCTCAATGGCCAAATACCACTGGGGAGAATCATTTTCATTTTTATTTGATTGTTTTTTTTGGTAATTTGGGAGAAGTGATCCTTTAAATAAATTTGAGGGGGGAAAAGGTAATCTCTGTGAAGCACTGTGAAGTCCCAAAAAAACCCTAAATATACTCAAATACACTGCCAGTGGCGGACGTTTTTTTTGTTTTTGCGTTGAATTTGTGGTTCATGAAACACTGAAATTCCTGTCCATGCGTAAAAATAGACATATATTTGCATTGAGGTAACCATGTACTTATAGGCTTAGTACAATAAATTGTGTTTTCATTATTAAGCCTACTATCTGTTGCCTTAACGCAGTAAAGCCACTACTACAAATGATTGCTAGTAAGCAGCAAAACTGAAAACTCCCTGTAATAACCCACTTGACATGCAAGACCGAAATATTCTCCAGAGCTGACGATATTTTGACTTTTGCTGAAAATAAAAATGTACCAACAGCTTTGATGGTGCTGGACTCTAATAAAAAACTAAAACTAATGAAATCCTGAGCTCGGCTGCTTTGTTCCCAATGATTTCACTGTATAAACTTAGAATCTGTGTGCAACAGCTTATACCTGTTTGCTCTACATTACAGCATTTAGGTTAATAAAGCTACCCTGAGATCACTGTGACACATCAGAAGACTTAAAAATTACGCCACGTGCGTAAATTGTAAAGTGATGCTACTGTTGTGTGATGGCCACAGCCATTCAATAAAATCAAGGAAAAGGAGCCTACTTTCTACATTTGTTTGGTCAGCATGAGCCAGTGTCTGAAAGCGGATGTTTAAACCCAAAAGCATGAGCGTTCCGACAGGGTGAAATCTGCATGTTAGAAGGCGGAGCTCAGCTTAGGTGGACTCCAGCCCAATTGAACCCCTGCTCGTTTGTTTAATTCGTACAAAAGCTAAAGTGTAAAAACGTCAAGTTGCAGTTTTACAAGGGGTTATGGGCCAGACTATTTCTTGGCCAGGAGCAGTGACTTCCTGCAGGGTCTGCTGGTTGCCTGGCAACCTAACATTGATAACAAGACTTCGAGAAGTCACTGCTTCTGGCCAAGAAATATTCTGGTACATAACCCCTCTTAAAACTGCAACTTGTCATTTTAACACTTCACTTTTTATATGGTAGTGTAAAAACGACTCAAGCTGTTTTCCCTTGTTTCAAGTCTTTATGCTAAGCTAAGCTTCTGCTAGCTCCAGCTTCATATTAACTGTACAGATATGAGAGAGGTATCTATATTCTCATCTAACTCTCAGCAAGAAAGCAAAGAAATATATTTATACATACTAGAAAGTGTCCAGCAGGAAATTTCCTGGATCTATCCCCCTGAATTGCTTTATTGTCTCAATCACCCCTTGCCCATTTTCCCAACTCTCTGCAGTTCATGGGTTTGGCTTTACTTTTCTCCAAAGGGACGGATGAGCAAGCTGGCACTGGACCTTTTAAAAAACACGGGTTGAGCATAGTTCAGGCCCTAATGGTATTCAGTGGCTTGGATTGTTTGTTTTGCAAATTTCAACATGTACACTATCTGAGACTTCTATTAGCAACTGTAAAAACTGATCAAGGGTTAGTTTTGAACAGAAAGATCATAGCACTTACAAAATTAACTAAACACATTGAATATTCTGTAAAGGAGAAAGTCTTTGGACAGTGAATATTCAAAGAGTGAAGTCTGGATTCAACATATTTTTGTGAGTTCAGCATGTTATCAGCAAAATAACATCGGTGTGGTGTTAGGAACGAAAACTGAACAAAATCTAAAGTGGAGAAAGAGAATTCTCCTGCACGTTTTTCCAAACGATTGGCTGGTTGAAACAAGAGAAACCAAAGCAATTTGGCCTTTATATCAGTGTTTAAAACACATGATTTCTTGTCATTTTGGATTTAGCTTGTGGTGTTTAACCTATCTGAGAATACTTACTGGCTTTGCCTGGACCCGTGAAGATTTTTCCCGCTGCTTCCTAATTTAATATTGTGTAATAACAAGTATTATTGCCTGCACATAAAATGCAAGCACACAACTCACATTTCACTGAAAATGGAGGCTATAGAGCATGTGTTTATGTTACATGGAGGAACAATTATTGGGTTATGATCATTTTGCACTAAAATAAGGTCGGAAGAACACATAGAGGTTTTCCTGTTTGGTAAGGGACTGCACGAAAATGATTGGGGTGAACCTTCCTCTAGACTTGTCACAACATGTAATTAACAGTGTTAAATTGGTACAACTTGTTCAAACTTGTACACCAATTTAAACCCTAATATTATATTACATCATATTCTTATACACCAATCTACACATAAATGAAACCCTCATACAGAAACAGAACTGTTGTCCTCTGTATATGGCAAAGTGCACCTTTATGAACCATGGTACATGTAAAAGTTGTTTTTTTTATGTAACTATTTATGTCACTATTAACTATATTGCAAAGGAATGCTGAAATAAAAATGTATTTTAATATGAGAAAAGAAAATATAAGACCCTCCCCTGCTCTACCAAAAAAGTCAGAGTACCCTATCTTCTTCCAAAAAGAAAAACACAATACCTTCCCCCTTTTGTGTTCCCCTCTTCCACCGTAATAATTTTTGTATAGTCCCTAACATTAAAACGTTGTCAAGAAAAGTAAGATGCATACTGTAAGTGTGGTTCCTGAAGGAAAATAGGAGGTTTAATTATCAAATCTCATGATTATGCAACAAACAAAAGTGAAATAGAAATAAGAAATAAGATTTTTTAACATAACCACTAATTTGAATACATAAACATAAATGGATGATACATGGACACATACATGGATTTGGTTGTGTTGTGTGTATTTGCCGTGCCTTTTGAGAACGTTTTACACTACAGCAGACAGAAAACTTGAACACCAACATACTGTATGTCAAAGCAGCCACAGCAACTACACAGTTAACAACACAGAACTAATGCATGAGAACTGCAAGGAAATGAACAGGGAAATACAGTTTTTCTCTTTTTTTTGAGGAAAAGAAACATTTCAAATATTTTTATTACAAGATAAATCAGACGGTGTAGTCCCTCATTCGTCCAGGAGTGTTCTAAAGATAAATCAAACAAGGGCATGTCGACATAACTGACAATTCATAAACCCTCTAGGTTATATAATACATTTGGCACAGAACCTAAATCTGAAATTTTAAATCAATTTACTCACAGTCCACATACAAACACTTCACACGTCTTTGACCATCTTGTGCTAATTCTTTTCTCATTTGTGGTCTGATAAACAAATTCATCAAATTCAGTGTCCCATATTGTTAGTTTTACCAATATCTGTGAATAAAGTTATAAAGTTGTGTGATGTCCTAAATGAAGACCCGCCTTGATGAGAGGACTGACAGATTTAATTTTCATTTTGACAAAAGAGCGTGATGACCTGTAAATGTAATAGACTGGGGACGTTGTTTCGCTTATTGCATTTGAATATTGTCCACTGTACAGCAGGTTAAGTCTTTGAAAATGAAATGTCAAATAGAAGATTTAATTTTCATTTTCATTTTGACACCAGAAGAGCGTGGTGACATGCAAATGTAAATGCAATAGACTGAACGGACAAACCAAACACTGGCTCTAGATAGGGCCATTCGCATTTCGCATTTATATTTAATTTTCAAAATTTGTATTAACATTTGAGTACTGTCCACTGTACAGTGGGGTACATTTTAATTTTAATATGGTCATAGAACGCCCATACGAGTATGTGGAAATTGGCATTTTCATTTTAACTCAAATAACACATGCATATGTGGAAAATGATAACGCTATTGTGGAATTACATTTCCATTACCAAGTTTACATTATCATTTTAATTTAGTCCCTTATACGCTACCATACTATTACTCACATTAGTGAAAACCGTAGTAAAAAACAGAGAAAGTATTTCATTGACCTTATAAATCTAACTTAGCTGCAGCCAAACTGGCTGGAGCTTTAATGTATTAAAATTATATCACTGAATGATCTAATAGACACATTCCCAAATGATACTTGCCAAACTGATGAAATGATTGTATGGTTGACTCGTTTTACTGCATAACCTGCCTTGAAATGAAGCAGATGACACAAAGGAGGCTTCAGTAGAGTAAAAGCTGTGTTTCATTTTTTGTTCATTTTAAGCAAGCTGCCACTGAGCCAGAGCTGACTGTGTCAGAAGCACCCAGTAAAACAGCAACTGGCCATGGTGAGTGGTGTCTGCCTATGACTCATTTCTACCTGCCGTCAGGCGGCAGGGAGAGGTGGGAGTGGAAGAGAGAGAGCCCAGCGGTAACAAGGGAAGAACTGTGTGAGGATACAAGACATGACCGTGTGGTTGTCAAGAAAACAAGGTACTAGTGAAACCTATTAGAGATGGGCCATTTAGTAGCTGATATTGGCTGGGTATGGTCGACACATGGGCACCTTTATGAGGCAGCTGCTGAAGTGTAGGAGGAGAAAGGAGGATAGTTCAGATGCACAGTGAAGACATTCTAACCATGTGGAAAAGTCAAATAATTGGAAAATTTCCGGTTGTTTTCATTCAAATTTAGCAGGCTCGTGAGTGGGGGCTCATAATGACTATATTTGCCCTCAAACAGTGTTAGTCCCATTAAGAAGTCATACATACACAGTCACACACAGGCTTTTTAGGAGAAATATTGGTGGTGTCTGGAGGAAAGCCTATGTTTTCAAATTCAACAAAATGTTCACTTGGATCCCTCTTTATAAATGAAATGTTTCACTGCATCAACACCACAAGGAAATTATGGGAATTTTGAAAGGTTTACAAGTCACAGTCATGCATCCTTCTGAGAAACAAATGAAGCAAAAAAAAAAAAAAGCATAGATATTATACATGAGCAAGAATGAAAGATTATAAATGTTAGTTAAACTAAAGTCCCTTTCTTCCACAACAAGGAGCTGGATAATTGTCATTGTATCAAATGAAAAATAATACATATACTGTATATGGACCTCACATGACTACAGTATGTTACCTAAATTTGACACCCCTGAACTGATAACTCTATTAAAATTAAAATGTTAGCTTGTCATTAAGGAATGAATAAAGTCACCAAGCCATAAGATTATTTAATCCTGCACACTGCAAATGCATGACTGAAACCTGAAAGTGATTTGAAACTATAGAATTTGCTATAAGAGAAAACTGAACAAACAATAAACAAAACTTAACAGTATGAGAATCAGAATCAGAAATACTTTATTGATCCCCGAGGGGAAACTCTTTTGTTACAGCTGCTCACTATCACGTCAGTGGACACAGTATAAGCATATGTTTGGCTGGATGTGGACAGTGGTGCAAGAGCTCATGCAACAGCTCAGAAAAACATAAAAAGAATAAAGTAAAACAGGTTTTCTATCTATCTATCTATCTATCTATCTATCTATCTATCTATCTATCTATCTATCTATCTATCTATCTATCTATCTATCTATCTATCTATCTATCTCTTATACATTAACTGCCAAAATAGTGCCCTATTATAATTACTTCATATTGTATACATAATTATATTAGTATACAGTACGGACTTGTGATGTATTTCATAACAGCCTTTTTACATACTTCCTATTGAGGATGCTGAGAATGTCGCTGATTGGTCAGTCCCTCTGTACAAAGCTGAAACATGCTTCCACTTCCCTTTCCCCGGAGCAAAGATGGCGGAATACGACCTCACTACCAAAATTGCCCATTTTTTAGACCGTCATCTCGTTTTTCCTCTGCTGGAGTTCCTGTCTGTCAAAGAGGTACGGACTATATTAACACAAACACTTCGGTACATTTTTTCATTATTTCAAGAAACTATTTACGGCTTTTAAACAGTTGTAAAAACCGTGTACGATACGGAGTTGGTCACATTTTCTGCAGATGTGTAAAGTAGCCATACTTAACCGGAGTGGAGCCGGAAATATAACGTCCAGCCTTCAAATTAAAAGCAGAAAAACACGTCACCTTTGATAAAATCGGGGTGGACAGAACAAAAGAAATTGCAGAACAACGTATAAGCGATTAGATTGATGTATGTAGTGAAAATATAATTAATACTACGAACAATTACGATATGGAATGTTACGCACCATATCATGACATTATGACAACTAAAGATTTCAATTGATTATAACATTTGAAAATAAAGTATCGGAAGTCCTGCTTTTGATTGTGGGTAACTTTACACTGGTTAAGCTAGCCACGCGCTTTCAGAAACAGGCGGTTGTAGGAGTGCGCGTTTCCTTTACTTGGCGTAGTAGGTTGTACGCAGTTGTTGGGCGGTGCTCTCATACACGTTAGCATTCTGCAGCTCAGCGATGTTGCCGCCCAGTGGAGATAGACTGGGCAATGAAACAGTCATAACTGGGCTCTCTCAGGCTATGCTAACCCTTGGAAGCTGACAAGTGATTCATTAGCTATAATAACACCAAAGATTGGAATGCATTTGTAGGAAGTATCGCTTAACAGCTGGGAAATATGTATTAACAATGTTCACAACACTTATCACAATTATTAGGGCCAGCAGACCCCTCCACGTTCGCTTAAAGTAACGTTAGCATTAGCTTACCTCTTGGTTAAATTAGAAAGCTAATATAAACATGAATTAACGTTACTTTTAAGTTGTCTGTAACTGTTAACTTACGTGTAGTTGGCTAGCAAAGACCGTCATTTTTGTTATTGGTTGAACGTCGTTATCGTAACACGAACAATAGCCAGCATGCCATTCGGTACAAATTAGGCTCAGATAATTCATATGACCATGAGAGGGTGGGGTATGAATAGAAGGGGCAATACTCATCATCCATTAAATACGTTTGCCTTGTAAAAGTTAATAAATTGGAAACATAATGTATTAGTCTTTGTAGCTTTGTCATAACCTTGTGGTTAGATAATATTGTACAAAAACATCCCCCTCACCTCTGTTTTTCTGTAATTGGCTCTGTTTCTTAGATCTACAATGAGCAGGAGCTGCTTAATGGAAAACTGGAGCTCCTCAGTGACACAAACATGGTGGACTTTGCCATGGATGTGCACAGAAGCCTTTTTTCTGAAAAGGAAATTCCCCATAGTAAGTGTTGAGTTGATGCTTGGTGGATACACACTCCTCATCCATGTTTCTCCAGCAATAACACACCAAGGAAGATATTGATATTGCTCGATAGAAATCATTAAGGGTTACTGGGCTACACAACTCACTCCATTCAGAATTGATTTAGCAATGAACTTTGTTTTACAGCGTTTTCAGTGCTGGGGCGCAGACCATGTACGTGTTGGTTTATGGTGTTGCAGTTGCTAATGACTTTCTTTATCCTCCCTGTGTCAGCTCTAAGGGAGAAGAGGACAGAGGTTGTGGCCCAGCTAAAGCAGCTGCAGTCAGAGACAGAACCCATTGTGAAAATGTTTGAGGACCCAGAGACAACAAGGCAGATGCAGTCCACCAGGTAAAGCCTGTTATTTTTTTAATTAGGAGTAGTATCTTTCCTCCTTATTTAATTACTATCCTAAATGATTAGCCTTAGTGAGGTTGTGAAATGTATTGCTAGTCTTACTTGCCATGATTCTAGGATTAGTAAAACCTGTTATTTGAAACAGTACACGGCACAGCAGCATTGCAAAGGGATTTTGTAGAGACCATGGAACTTCATTTTGAATAAAAAATGTATTTAGCCTTTTCAGGGCTTTCGCTGAGCGAAGTCAGCAAAGACAGAAGTAAAAAGACATATGCAAGATGTTGTGGTTAACTTTATTAAGACTGTTTTGTCGTCTACAGTGATTAAAATAGTTTGGTCATATTCAGTCTTTATCCTTTCCTTTGTTTCTTGGCGAGAGTGTGTACAGTTAATCAAAAGCATTTTCCATTTTCATCTCTTTTCAGTTTGTACTGTTTTATTATATTGTTTTTGTTGGGCTGTAGACATTTGTATATTTAAGACACAGATTTGTAGGAACTGTTATGTGAGATTTGAAGCCTGATAATAGTAATATTGACTTAGTGCATGGTTATGTTATTGTTAGTTTCCTGTCAGTATGCAGTAAAGAGGAAATCTTTCTTTTGGATGAAGAATTATGTTTCTCTTAAGTTATACATTATTTTTTTCTCATACCATTTTAGATTTGTAAAACAATAGGAAACTCATCTGGGGTCAATGAAGAATTTGCTCTAAAGCCAAAGGACATGTAACAGCTTTATTCCACCATTATGGTCTAAATAATGCTAGATGCAGTTGCTTGTTTTGAACATTATTTCTGGATTAGAGGATCATCCAATGCTGGAAATGAGAAATGGGTTGATATTTGAACCCCAATGTCCTGTATTTCAGGGTTAATACACACAGATCCGCAAAGCATTTACAGGGTAATATAACCTATTGGTCTTAGTACTTTTATTGAACAGTTAGCTAATAGGCCTATATGCTTTACCAGGCTTTATTTGGACAACTACTGAAGCCAAAAACCAAGCCCAGCTATTATAGTAAATCATGTTAGTACCATATTTATAAACAATCTGCCATTATTAGACACACTCTGTGGATTATGACCATTAGAGTGATCTATGATTTTTTTCTTTTTTTTTTTTTTTCTTATTTGTTAAAGCAATGAAAACCACTTTTGGGTTTTTGAGTCAATGTGCTGCTCATGGCTCCTTGACTTTTTCAGTGCAGAAGGTGGCAGTAATGCTGTGCAGACTTTTTCATGAACAGATGCCACTTGTTTGACATCTCAGCAGCTGACTCTCTCCTTATCTCATAACAAGTGCAAAGCAAAACATAAGATATTTAGATATTTTGTTAAGACATTGTGCAGATAATAATCTGTAGCCCTTTTTGTGCCTGTGCAGAGGGATACATCTATAGTGTTGTGACATATGGTTTAAAAAGTTTTTTTTTTTTTTTTTTTTTTTTTTACTGACATGGAGGGTATTGGCTCAGATAAATCATCAGGATCTGTGTTCCTGTAATGCACAACAGGCTGACATTCCACACTACAGGGAAGTCACCCAGGAGCTTCTATAAGCCATCCTTCATTAGCCTCAAAGCAGAGACAACCTGTCCTGAAGCAGTGAAGAATCCTGCCTCAGCCTAAATGAAATTCACTTAACATTCACATTATAGAAGTGAACATACCCTAGAAACAAATAATTTCAATGTGGTGTCCACATAGGTTACAGGCAAGTTAGAAAATGCAGTTTGGATACAACAGTTTAGAAGAGCCAGTGCATTCCTTTTTATTTTGACAGTCATAGAGACTCAAAGGCTGTGTTGAGAAATCAGTATTCACTTTCCTCACCAGACATAATTTGTTAGACATGGCTAGCATAGATTTGTAGTAGCCAAACCAAATGTAATAAACAGTCCATCACACTGTTTTAAAAGTGAAATGGTCTTCATTTATGTACAGCTCTTGATTTAGACCAGAAGTGGAAAAATATACCTGAATGGGACTCCAAACACCATGATGTCAGCCAAACGACGACTCAAGTTAAATGGCCTCTAACTACAGGAACTGTCTTGCTTATTTTTTATTTTTTTTTGCAGAGATGGACGTATGCTCTTTGACTATTTGGCAGAAAAACATAACGTAAGTTGGCCTGATTTGCTGACATCTCACTTCTTTACTGCATTTCCTATGGCTCTTGTGTGAACCCATGGTTGTTTTAGGGGCGAAGTGGGAGTGGCAGCAGGGAAATGCAGAATTACTTCCCAAAACCCTTAACTCATTTTCGGGGTTTGTATGGCTTGCACAAATTCTGTGGACATTTACATTCTGTGGTGAATTGTTAAGAATAAACGGAGTAGCTCGGGACTCGTGGATGGAGCCGCAAGAATGCCGGAGGTTCTATATTTACCGTGATGTTTGGCTTCTTACCCTCCCCTCCATCTGTCCCCTCCCACTCCGGTATCCTGCTGACCTGCATGCTGTCCTCAGTGCACCTCCACACAGCCCAGGCTCAGTGCCCCTCAGCATGCTGTGGGAAAGGCTTGGGCGGCCCAGAGCATGCACTGTCTGTCACAGTTATGCTGAATCTTAGTGAATGGCCTGACGTCAGTGCGCACTACTGTGAGATACGGGGACAATATATATATATGCATTTCTAATTTTGTTTACATGACCACTTCTTGGCAGATTTGTTACAAAAGTTAAATATTCTCTTGCCAAATACCACTGATATGATATAGCAGTGTTTACTCTATATTCATTTAGCAGTGGTGTGCCACCACAGCAGGAAAAATTATGTTACTGCTACAAATAGATATGAAATTAAAGTTAGTGTGCTTTCTAAATTGCACACTAACTTTAATTTCATATTTATTTCATCGTAAGTAAGTGATCTAAAATATATTTGGTTTAGGCCAGATGTTTGAGAAATAATATTTTTATCATGATTACAACACCTTAACCATGAAACACCAATAGATATGACACAAAACTGGGAATTCCTTAGGCATCACAGCTGCATAAGATTACAGAGCAAGTACAATGTTTGATTTGAAAATATACCTAAGTATTGTTTGACTTGGTCTGACAATGCTTCACATTTTCTCTGTTAGTGATACACTCATATTTCTCTTGAAGTTTCGTCAGGAGTACTTGGACACGCTGTACAGATATGCAAAGTTCCAGTATGAGTGTGGAAACTACTCTGGTGCGGCAGAATACCTCTACTTCTTCCGTGTCTTGGTAAGTTTTCAGCTTTTGTCATTGACATTCAACACCAGTTAACATTAATAGTGATGTTTGCTGATAACTGTACACCTTACCTCACTTAACAGAGTGTCTGTAGTATTTTACTGTCCTCATTTATATACTGGCTTAAGGCATTTCTCTGACATATTAAAATTGAACATTGCATTATGTTTGCCAGATTGCTTTAATTCCTCAAAAGGCTAATGCTTGCACAGAAGAGGAAAAGAACACTTAGGAGTAATTGAATGTGAAAATCTTACGTCATTGCCTATTCAATTCCCTGCACGTCTTTTGTATTAGGAGGAGACTGCTGCTCTAAGACTTGAGTAGGATATTTTACTTGGCCAAGTGATCAGTGGCGGACTGCATAATCTGTCTGTAGTCTTCTCACGGGGCAAGCCTCAGTAGACAGCTTATTGATTTGAGTGCTGTGGCCAGAGAGTCCCTTGTCACGACTTCTGAGCTTATGGTATGCTTAAGTTATACAAGGCTTCTCTTAACATCAAGAGGGTTACACACATTTTGCAAGGTGTTTCAGAGAGGCAGTGCACGTATGATGGGGGTGAGGCAATATAAAATGTCCTTTAGTAAGGACAGTCTTCATTAGGCTGCTCTTTCTTTCCTGAATTTAAAATTACCTGTAGGAAATAGACAAATGTATACAATACAAAGAGTTTGATTAAATAGTTTTCAAGATAAATGTTTTTAAAAACAGGAAGATAATTACAGTTCACAGAGAGTACTGGCAATATTCTTGTATTTCCTCTATAAACCAAGAGAGACTTGTTGCCTGGGTTCTGGCATTTGAAGCTGCTCTCCCTTTGCCCTCAGAAATGAGTGAAGGATGAACTAGGCAGTGAATGGGCTAGGTGCTGTTCAACTGCAAGGACTGCTGCTTTATAAAACTTAAACCTTTCAGTGGCCTTGGTCAAAAGCTAAGTTTGAGTCACTGTAGTGTTTTGTCACATTAGATAATATGATGTTTTCATTTTGAGAAAGGTGCCACACTTCTCCCCTCTTCTTTTTTTTTTTTTTTTTTTTTAGATTCTTGAACAAGTGATCCTTGAATGTTTGACTGTTAAGCTTTACCTTCTGTACTAGGCTAGTCTTTGAATACAAAAGAAGAGGTAGACTAGTACAGGTTGCTGCATCCTTGCAGTAATCAGTATTTTTAGAGAGGTTGAAATTTCCAGAGTAGTGGACATGTCAAGAAACAACTACTGGTTAGGTTTAAGGTGCCTTCACACTAGAAGTTTTTAGCAGCTGCTGATCTGCTGTTTACTAGATTCCATGGCTCATTTCCAGTCGCTTTGTAGCACTGTGTGCCCCTGCAAGAGATGTGACATATTGAGGATTCAGTTAGCGGCACAGATATTTAGAATTGCCAGCTCTGCAACAGTTTTTAAGCTTGTGTAATATCCAATGAAAAGTTACTGTGGTACTCGATGGAGTGAGCTGGAGGAAACACAAAAGCAGAAACAACACCAGCAATAAGCCATGAAGCAGAGGTTGTGTGGCACCTATTATTAAGTAATGCATATATATTTATAGAAAAAGTAAAACCTTTTTTTCCCTACCAATGGTACTTGGAATTGGGGAGAGAAATCAAGTACCTGGACTTTCAAATATTGACACACAACCACAGAGTTCTATACTATAAAGTTGCCAAGTGGTGTGAGCTATACAGCAACTATGACACCTGTATCCAAGGTGATTCCATCATTAGCTATGCAAGCAGCAGCACCTGGGAGGCATCAATTGTTGCCTACTCTGAAGCTGCCTTCAAAGTTGCATGTAGGGCATCGTCAAGCTTGTAGCCACTCCCCTGTTTCCAGTGGAAATTTAGCTCTATTTTGACTAATTTTGGTGTTATCTTGCATCAAGTGTTAGTAAGTTCAACTCAACTGAATGTCCTATAATGACCAGTGGAACCAGCTTGCATAGTCAGTGGTTTCCAAGTGTCACTCACTTGTCCTCTTGCTTTTGTTTGTCTTTGGTTCAGCATCTAGCTTTGCGGTAAAGCAAGGACTCATACCAAAGCCAGTCCTGAAAGAATGGGCAAGAATAAGATCAACATTTTGACTATTCATTAGAGCGAAAAACATTAAGACCATCTTTTGTTCCTATTCTAATTGGCATTTGATACTGCACTGCGTTGCCTCTTGTCTTTCGGATGTCATTGGCTCTGGCTAATCATGCATATTCACTATGCTGGAGTGTCCCCTCCTGAAAAACTTGGCAGTGACTCTGAGCGATGATGAACCTTCTTCGCTATAAACAACCCTCTTAACCCAAAGCAGTTGGGTATTTCATTTGATGGGTTTTTCACTGATCTGCTCAAATCTGTAGAAGGAAGAGCTACATCCGAGACAAGATGACGGGTAATTCACCCAAGCTTTCCACTTCCACTCCCTACCAAAAAAAAAGCATCAAGAAAAGTCTTCAAAAGCTTGCAACGGATGTGTCCCACTGTTCCAACAACAGTTGTTTATGGCTTTGCAACTCAGTCTGAATAAACCAAAATTGCTTTAATTGAGGTATGTTGTTCGAAGTCCAGCATAATTTTTTTTCTTTTTACCCCTCAAATTGTTAGACCCCTCATTTTTAAGTTCCAGCCAGAACTTACAGTTACAGAGTTACAGGCTCTGTAACTAGATATCTGTTGCTTACTCTTGACAATGCAAGAGGCTTTTTAGATGGGAAAAGGTAGAAATGGATTTCATTAGGTGGAGTCTGTATACTGGTTTCCCCCTCCCTTCTTTTCTGTGTTTTGTGGACCTCCCATCATCACAGGCCCCTCTTCTGTTTCTCCCTCCCCCGTATGGGAGAGGTGAGGCTCCATAAAGTCATTTAACGTGGGAAACCCAGTCAATTAAATGAAGGAAGCCAGCCTTGCAAAATCCATGCCTCAGGTCTTGTTACAGTGTGGCCAAGCCCGAAAAGAGCAACTTATTCATATCATCACTTAATGCAGGGATTGAATGTTAAGAATAAAGATTGAGTATCCCGAAGGTTCCCCAGCACAGTAAATTTATTGTTGCTGGTCAGTCAGCGAAAATGTGCCCATTTCACAAACCAATGGAAACTTAAGGTAACTGCTGGAAAAACCCAGGTATTGAAACTTTTCTAGCGTGGCCACTAGTGAAAGCCAGACTGTGTGTGTGTGTGTGTGTGTGTGTAGAAAGCTGCCATAATGACCTGGAGGTCAGCCAAACGTAGCAGGCAGGGACTTCCAAGAGAGGGAAAAAAATAACAAACAAAACAAAACACTTCAGCAGATGAAATGCTGACCTTTTATACTGGCAGTGGAGCCAATTTTTTTTCTCTGTGTTACAATACTGATCTTTCTTGTGACTTTTGCACTTAAAAAAAATTCATTCATAATGGTCCTGAGTCGTGCTCTGTGATCAAAGAAACTCTGCTGCTCTGACTGGATGGATGGACACACCATCTTACTGTGTTCTCCTTTTGGGAAATACTACAAGAGATTTTCCAAATATTTTCCTCTTACCTGCCATCGTCTCATATTATAGCAGTTCGTTGAAATGTTATCAGAGTGTAACTGGTCTTTGCCAAGTAAGAAAAAAACCCTTTTATACCCGTAAAATCTTACCAATTTGTGGGGTTCCAGCGGAAACCTGTTCTTTTTTTAGTGTTTCCTCTAGTTGTGCATCTGTCATGTCTCACAGTCCACTTCAGCGGTTGTCCGACGGTGTACGGGGGTGTGTGGTTAGGATCTAGGTTTCTCTGGCCGCTTAGCAGACACCCACCCTGACTTCCTGCTTCACTCATGTCACTGCATCTGGTGTTTGGTGTTATCGTGAACTACTGTGGCGCAGAGTTTCCCATGAGCCCTAGGGTGTAGTCCAATGTCCACTACAGAGTGATTGCCTTGCTGAGGTTCAGAGACATTCTCAACCTGTGTTTCATTACCAGATTGTTTTTTGTTTGTTTTTAGTCTGTTCTGGAAATCAGAAACATTTTTGAGAGTGATTATCATCAAAAAGATGTCTTGTTAGCGTCAGTTCATATTTCAGCTTAATTATCTTGTGATAACGAAAGAGTTGTCCAGAGTTACTGAAGGTAATGGATTGAGATTATTGCAATTATCATTCTGTGTGGCGTAAAGTTTGAAAAAATGTTAACAAAGCAAATCTCACTGGTAACATTGTGCTACATTTAATGTATATTGGTACTATTGGCAGGTTATTTAATTCAAAACCAGCCCAGGACATTTCTTGGTGATTCTTATTTCTTGGGTTTTCAGTCTCATCACTAAAGCTGCAGTTAGTTATATTAATTATCAATGGATATTTACAATATTTTGTAAATATAATCATTTGCTAATAAGAAACTAAATCTATAATGACACATGCCCATCACTAGGCTGTGCTCACACATACATGCACAGAAATGACATTCACTTAAGACTAGATGTAAGTCTTAGTTGTGCCCATCACAAGTCCAAAGGTAGTCAGTTTACAATGATACGAAATAAAGAAAAGCAAGCATATCTTTCAGTTTAATTTACTGATATTTATTCATACTTCTATTACTGCTGTGCAATATCTACTGTCTTATAATAATCTTAATAATCTACACTTAACTTGACACTTCATGCACTACTACTTATTACTTGTATTATTACATTGTATTATTATACCGTACATACTTATCATCAACCGGTAAATCCACTTTGTACTTTACACTTATTTTAATTTTATACTTATACCCACTTGGTACTTAATTTATCTGACCTGTATTATATTTTTTGCTTAGTACTTCTATTCCTGTGTGCACTGACGTGATAGGGAGCTGCTGTAACAAAAGAGTTTCCCCTTGGGGATCAATAAAGTATTTTTGATTCCGATAGTTTGAGAAGCTGTGAGCAAATGTTTTGTATGTAGCCATCAATGACAAACGCCTCCAAATGATCCTGCCTTTTACTACTTTCTGAACTAGATTTTCTAAGGAACTTTACATAAACTAAGAGTATGTAATTTGACTCATACTCCAGCTTAGTTCTTTTAGTCCTCTCTCTGTCTGTTCTTGTTACGTTGGGTGACGGTGTTGTATCAACTAAATAAAGCAACAGAATGTGCCCTTAGCCTACGATGATGTAGTTTTTTTTAATCAAAGCTGTAGAATTGTTTCACCAACCAGCATTATGCAGCATGTCACATGCTATGTCACACTTCAGTATACAGTAGATCCTAAAACATTCTCATAAGGAATATGTTCTGGGGTTGGTGCAGAGTCTCCTGCCATCTTTCTGAGATGCCAGGTGTGTCTGCCCCGCCCATCAGATTGATTGATTGTTATTCTTTCAGGTTGGTGGTCAGCTCATTTTTCACTTAATTTAAGTTGATGACACAATTTTGGCTTTTTCAGGTGTGGAATGTAGGAGGACCCAAATATCTGGTATATCATTTTTGCTGATATAAATACAGTCTTTTTTTTTTTTTTAATACTAATAAGGATGGAGTGGACCACTGCTGTGGCATGGTATGGCAATGTCAAAGGTTGATCTTGTCATTGTGATCCTGTCCCATACTAGTATATAAAAATTAGGATATCTGGGCTTCTGCTGCATCAATTTTGACCATTCTTTTGTCTCTTGTGTGTCTTCCAACTTTATGGAACCATAATACTAAATTGCTGAACACTCTTAACTGCAAAGAAGACAAATGGCATTTGAAATGTTTGCTGTAACTACTCCCATATAGTAACCTATGATGCAGATATTGATTATAAGTCCATCATTGCTGATATACCATTAGATTTGAGGCCTGTCAGCATTACCCAATCAAGTAAACTCCACGGCAACCAAATTTTACTTACTTACTTATTTACTTAAACTATTCAGACAGCATAGTGACACTCATGCACCAAATATGCCTGTACTTAATGTGGTAATCTGCAAGTAACAAACTGTATGGTCAACTGCAATGCAGTGGTTGCAGTTATCTAAAAGTGCAGCAAATTTGGTTATATTAAAAGCTAAACAGTCTTTCATGATCCATTTCTCTTTTTCTGTCAAGCTCCATTCCCTTAAGATGACATAATTTAATCAATTTATCCAGTATAAATAAGAAAAGTGACTGCACCGTGTAGCAGTTCCACTGAAGCCAAGCAAGTAGTGGCAAGCCCGGTCTCACTTTGTACGGATGCAGATGTTACTGAACAGTGCACTAAATGGTATAAGGAGATTCTTAATAAGTATTTGGTCTGTCAAGTAATGTTTCGTATGTTGTAGTGTTGTGTGCTTCAGGGTTTAACAGTGCACCATGTCTGTTTCCAAGGTCCCATCTACAGACAGGAATGCCCTGAACTCTCTGTGGGGCAAGCTGGCCTCTGAGATCCTGATGCAGAACTGGGAGGCAGCCATGGAGGACCTCACCCGCCTGAGAGAGACTATCGATAACAACGTAAATGCCCCACTTCTCAGAATTTGATACCTCATTTAGATTCCCTTACATAGACTCTCATATTGACATTTCAGTAGAGCTCTGCTGTGGAATTTTATTCCTTACCCACATGCGCTCATCTGACTACTTAAGAACTTGGATTTGAGTATGAAGTGGTTGCCTGTATTTGATTGATGGCCATTTAGGAGGCAAGTTTTTTTGCTGCTTTTATTTGACTGTGGCAAAATGTTAAATTTCTAATTTAAAAATAATAAAATTCTGTCTCTTCTGGGCTTCTTTTACACTTCCTTTCTTCCCTCTTGCCTGTAATTCTGTCTTTGTTCTGTCCAGTCTGTCACCTCCCCTCTCCAGTCTCTCCAGCAGAGGACATGGCTCATTCACTGGTCTCTCTTTGTCTTCTTCAACCACCCCAAGGGGAGAGACAACATTATTGAGCTGTTTCTGTATCAGCCACAGTAAGTAACATTTATAATTTAATATTTTTTTTATTTCTTTTTTGTTTTAATCCCTGCTTTTACCCCCAGGAAATTGCAAAACTTTTGTGAGAATACCAGGAAGTATACCTAGTTGTACAGATAAGATCCATTCCCTCAAAACAAGGGCAACAGGAAAGTTCTGTAGCTTGATTGAACCTTGGGTCTGTTGGGCCTTCAAGATACATTGAAATGCATAGCTGCAAAACTTGCAAAATTCGCTGTTTTTGAATGAAAAATATAGCACTTGCGATTCGTGTAGATCCAAAGACTTTTTTTATGGGGGGGTACGTTGCACTTCGGACAGGACCCTGTTTAAACTCAGTGTTTGTAATGAAACACTGGTTGCTGTGACTTCAGATGTTGCTGTTTAACTGAGCTTCAGTAACGTAACATTGTCTAAAGTGAGCTTAAAGGATAACTACCCCCTCAAATTCTCTCCCAGCATATTTCAGAAATGCAACAGGAGTGAGGGAGCGATGACTGACTGTAGGAGGCGTGGCCTCGTAGCTACGTAGTGTGTGATGGGAGAGTCAGGGCACACGGGGGGAGACTGACAGACCAGTGTTCAGTAGCATGGATAGCTACATAGAGCTGGTAGTTAGAACTAGCCAGCCATGCGAAAGATATTATCAGACTCTCTGCTGCTGCTCTGCTGGAAAGAAGAGGAGTCACTAGAAGCACATTTATGTCTTTGAATGAGTTACTGTGTGGGTACCTGTGTTGTAGGTGGGCTAGTGTCTCTACAACGAGAGGCTCTCCGTTGTGTGTGTTTCTGTGGGGGAGTGTTAGTACATAGCAATGCTGTTAATCGCGGTTAACATCAGTGTTTGTAAGCCCTAAATCTTTTTAAACTCTGAATACATCAGTTATCAGTGGGCCAATGTGTTGTTTACTCCCACTGCAGAGAAATACATCTCTTTCATGCACAATGTCGTTTTTCCACCGGTGTTATCAGTCTTGCTAATGCTAGCACAACCAGAAGCTATGTGTGAGAGGCACAAACTGGGGCTACAGTCAGTGTTTTGCTTTTTATACTTGGCGCGGCAATAGCTACCACAGCCTGGGGGGTGGGGGTGAACCATGGATGTATAAAAATACCTGGATACGGTGCAGCTGCTCAGCCTTGCTTCCAATTTTGTCCAGTGGCCACCCACGGTATTGCAGCGAAAAATTCCCCAGCAGCCCAAAAAGCATTTTCCCCACAATTATAAAAGAGACGTCTGTAAAACTGTTGACAGAACACCTCAAACTGCAAAGAAGGTCCATTATGACTCTTTCTATTATGTGTTTTTTGATCTATGGAGGTTTTATATTTGTAAAACTTTCCTTGAGCCGAGAAAAGCGATTTATTTATTTATTTATTTTTTCAAAATATGTGATCACAATGTAAAGTCTATGGGCTGAGCTGGAACTTGCGAGCGGGGTCAGCAGGAGAAACACTACTGCGCATATTCAGTGGGCTGCATACCTTGGAAGCAATTCTCATTGAACTGAATAGGCACCGTCTTTGGGTCAGGTATCCAGTTCTAATAATACATCCATGGGGTCAACATATGTAGTAGACCTCAGAGTCTTGCCTATTTCATCACTGTTAAGGAGGGGACAGAGAATTCGGCTTAATCAAAGTTTCTAATCCAATTGGACACATACAAGCTAATTTTGAGCAGAAAAAAAAATTAAAATCATCAACATCATATGCTAACAAGAATCTATGTGATTATGTGTACAAAAAATAACTTAGTGTGTAGTTCCTCTTTAACTACTTTTTAGTTTTGTTTGACCCAGCAACAGCGGGGGACACACTGAAAGGGGTGCGTCGCAAGGCGAAGTTCAGTCTTTTTGACACAATTGATCATGGCATTCTTTTAGATAGACTGAGGCACTGGGTGGGCATATCTGGCACTGCACTAGACTGGTTCTCATCTTATCTGTCCAATAGGAAATTCTGTGTCAGCATTAATAACTTCATGTCCTCCTTTTCCCATATCAAGTACGGTGTGCCTCAAGGTTCAATTCTGGGACCAATACTGTTCTCCTTTATACATGCTTCATTTGGGTGATGTAATCTGCAGACATGATATTTCTTTTCATTGTTATGCGGATGACACACAGTTGTACCTCCTTGTCAAGCCCACTGACCTTAATACGCTGAGTTCTCTGCAGGACTGCCTGTCTGACATAAGAAATTGGATGTCGATAAATTTTCTTCAGCTCAACTCAAATAAAACTGAAATCCTTGTTATTGGGCCCCAACACATCACTAAACAAATACTGCCATCTACTGGTAACCTGTCACAACATATCAAGCCTGTTGCAAGAAATCTTGGTGTCCTGTTTGATAGCAATTTATGTTTTGAGCAACATATCACTAAGCTTGTCCAATCATGTTTTTATCACCTCAGAAACATTGCAAAAATCTGATCTATTCTAAATCTTAGTGATGCAGAAACTGTTGTACATGCTTTTATCTCCTCGTGCCTTGATTATTGTAACAGCCTGTTCACTTGTCTTAAAAACTTTGACACGACTTCAGACTGTACAAAACTCAGCTGCTAGGTTGTTTACCAGGACCAAGAAGTACGACCACATCACACCTGTTTTAGCCTCTTTACATTGGCTCCCTGTTTGTTTTAGGATTGATTTTAAGATCTTATTGATTATTTTTATGGCTCTTCATGGCCTGGCTTCAGACTATATTTTAGACCTTGTAATCCCTTATGAACCTTCACGTAGTTTGAGATCTTCGGGCAGGGGTCTCCTGTCTGTTCCTGAGTCCAGGATGAAAACTAAGGGGGACAGAGCTTTTGCTGTCAGGGCCCCGAGGCTCCTGAACAACTTGACCGAAGAAATTAGGTTGTCTGAGTCAGTGTCTTTTGTTTAAGTCTCTCTCTCTCAAAACACATTTTTATCTGAAAGCATATCCTGATTTTACCTGAACTGGCTGTTTATTTTATTGTTTATTTTATTGATTTTGTGTATTTTATTTCTTTAATATTTTGTCATTCACTGTGGTATTTTATTTCTCTTGTTGTGAAGCACTTTGTACTTTGTTTTGATAAGTGCTCTATAAATAAAGTATTATTATTATTATTATTATTATTATTATTTTTCATCTCACTGGAGTTTGCAGGCCTGGAAATGGGCATATAGTGGTTTGTCATAGTTAATGTTTTTGTAAATTCAACCAAAAGCTGCCACGTTACACTTCAGAGAGACTGTATAGCAAGTCAGATTCTCTTTGTGCATTTTAATAATGGTTGTTGCTGCAGGGCTCAACACTAACTTTTAAAAGTGGTTGCCAAGCTGGCAACCAGGCATCAGCTTTTGGTTGCAGAAACCTTTTTAGTCACCTTTTTAGTAATTAAGATACTATGTAGTCAGCTTAATTATGAAAATGTGACATAATGGTGTAACCCATCTTATGTAGCCAAATGGAAGACTATGGAGTTGTCTTTAATAGATACACCAATACAGTCATTGCTTGGATGTGCTGGCAAGGAAAAGGAAATATTACAGATGGCGAGTCAATGGGTAAATTTCTCATTGAAAACATTGGCGGAAGTGGTTAAACGTTTCCAACTTCAAAGAGAGGTTAAATTGCTTAGATGGCTGGCATATGACCCTGAATTTATGCCAGCATCCCATGATCATAGATCCAGACAATGGGTCTATTCTGGTATCACTTCTATATGCAAGATTTGTTACAAAATGGGAGCTTAATAGTTTTGATCATCTCTGTCAGACATATGTGGGCGACTGTGGTCGAGCGGATCGTCCACAAATTGGAAGGTTGGCGGTTTGATCCCAGCTTCCCCCAGCCCAGCCCACATGTCGAAGTGTCCTTGGTCAAGTCACTGAACCCCAAATTGTGAGTGTGTGTGAATGATTAGTACTCCAACTGATGAGCAGTTGCCATCAGTGTATGAATGTGTGGGGTGAATGTGATATGTATTTGAAGCGCTTTGAGTAGTCAGAAAGACTAAAGAAAGGCACTATATAAGTACAGTCCATTTACCATATGGGTTGGGTGGGCAGGACCTTCACAGGTATTTACAGCTTTGTGATTATTTTTGTAAAAGGTTCTAATCCAAGAGAGCCACCAATTGTTATTCATATATTTATTGGTGCTTATAACTCAGGAAGCAATAGAGGACTTATAAGTAAGTTATATCACGGCACCACATCACTGAATAAGGACACTACAGACAATGTGAAACAACAATGGGGGAAAAAGAGCTGGACATTGAAATAACTGAAGACGTGGCTGAATGCCTAGGAATCAGTCGTCCTACACCAACTCCCAGACCTGGAGACTTCTGTTAGAAAAACTTGGTTCGCTTTTTTTATCACTCCCAAACAGAAATCTAAACAAACTGGCACTCAACTATGCTGCTGGAGGGAATGTGGAGAAATCATATTTGATCATGCTCATGTTTTCTGGTCTTGTCCCTCTATTCAGACTTTCTGGAAGGAAGTAGCAACAATCATTTCAAAACCTGGGTTTTAGTATTAGCATAACATTCACATTGGACATCTCCCTGACTAAAGATTATACCTACCTCCTAAAGATTTTGCTGGTAGCAAGTAAAAAGGCGAAGTGTTGGATGTGCTAACTAGGCGGGGGTGGAGAGAAAAAAATATACTGGGAGAATCGCTGAATCTGCGCTTGATTTCGAAGCTCAAAATCGAAAAGTGGTTTCCACTGATGGCAACCAAAGGCCAAGAATTTGTTGTCAATTTCTCAAAATGGTTGCCAATGGCAACCGTTACTGTCACGCCCTGTGCTGACAAATGTCCCCCCCATTTGCTATGTTATATTGTGTCCATTTATAAATATGCATGTATCTGATGTGTGATATGTGTACAGTGTGTGTGGTTTTGATATTTGAAATAGTATCTTTAATATGGACCCACAGTATAAAATATATTTATATTGTATTGAAAATTGTATTGTAGCTCCAAGGTAGCCTAATTCTTAATTCTTAGATGATTTGAAGAAAGGGTTAGTCATTTTACTACATTAACTTGATTTAGAGAAAAACATTTGCTTTGCTTTAATAAAACATTTTTAGTGTGGTGGACTTCTTCATAAACCCCACTGGTATTTTTAAAGTGGTTTCAGAAGTGTGTGTTTTTCGTGTGGTCTGTTTACTCTCCTATGTTGAGAACGAGGCCATGTGTATCGCAGATCGGAAACTTTATACTCTGTGTTAAAATTTGCACACCACCTATTTTGATGTCTTTGCTCCCTCCCCCTGTTCTGATTGCAGGCTTGTATAATTGTACAGATGATTGGGCTCCACAGACAGTATGACAGGCGACCACAACACAGCACACTCAAATGTCTGGTTCCCTGAATTTTACTCAGTTTTTAATTTTATTGTGGATGATTAAGGAGGCCTGCCCAATAATTACTCATGAAAAGCTCACCCAACCATCTGTGTGGACAAACTGAGGTAGTTTTGTGTGCTTTGCAGTTTCACAGTCTAGAAACCTCATGTTTTCCCCACTGAGGCTTGGCTCTTGTTTCCCATCTCTTGACCAGTACTTCCTTTGGCTGAAGTTGGTGACCAGTGGCTGGCCTTCAGCTCCACATATGACCTCCCTTACCCCTGCAGTCAGCAGATGTTGGTCCAAAACCTTGTTTATGTACTATTGACAGAGTGCACTGACTTCAGGGGAATCAATGCTCAGTAGCTAATTATGATACAGGTGCAAACTGGGCGAATACTACTGCGATAATATATCCCGAGTCAATTGATTGTCTCTATCACTCGTTCAGTTGTTGGACATGATTTTCTTTTCCAGATGAGCTGTGAAACAGGACCTTGTTACCCTGTCCCTTTTCTGTGTTATCCCACAGCCCCCCTTGAACAGAGGAAATTTGAACTCTGGGCTGCATGCCTCAGTAGCATCTTCAGCAAACCAGTGCAGCAACGCTTGTTGCCTCAAAAAAGACAAGGATGAAGTCCCCTAAGTGGGGTAGGGTGAATGCCCCCCAGATATGGTACAGTGATTCATCCAACATTGCTTGCTATTGGAGCCCCCCCTGGAGAGTGAGTAGGTGTAAGTTAATCAGGAACACAGCATGGAGCGTTTGTGGTCTTCCACAGGAGTCAAGCAACTACAAAGGGAGGGAGGGAGGGAGCTCTCCAAAACCAGGCTGACGATGGTTTTGCCAAGCAGCCCACTGCTGTTTTTAGACTCAACATCACATCTGCCACAGGTCCCCTGTCCCTTTAATTGTTTCAGCTAATTAAACTGTTGTCGGCACTCTCTCTCTGAACACCATGTGTTCCTCTGGTCTTAGCTATAGGAGACCTGAAGGGGCCCACTCCACTTCCTCTTTTCAGATTTAATTTGGTCAGTTGGGGGCTGAGTGGAGGGTGAAGTTCAAAGATAGGTATTTAGAAATCAATAAGGAGTTTTGGTGATGCAGTGAATGTCAAGAAAGGTGTGTGCGTGCGTGTGCGCACAGACCTTGCGTGTTTTGGTTGTTTTTTTTTTTTTTTTTTTTTTTTTTTTTTTTACTGGACACTGTCTCCAGAGTTGGTGTGGGATTAGAATCAGCCTGTAACAGTGTCCTGCCTCTTGTGTTCAGCCCTTAGCCAGTTGACCTGTGGTTGAAACATCAGTCCCTGATGGATTGGGTTTCAGCTACTGGGCAGGTCCCTGCTCACTGATCTGTATCTTCTTGCCAGGGTTTCCTTTTCCTCCTCCCTCTCATAGGACACTAATGAAAGAGATGGCTTAAAGCTGGGACCAATATCCAGAAGTGAGGGTCCTATTAGGACATTTATCTGTTTTAACTGCAAAGGCTTGTTCTCTGTCCTAAATGCCAGGAGCCCAATAGGCAGCCAAAATGTTATATTATGTGTCCTTGTAAAGATCATGTCTTCGCTTACAACAGTCTGATAAGTGATTACCTTTATCCTCCCTCATTCCAGATACCTCAATGCTATCCAGACTATGTGCCCGCACATCTTGCGTTACCTAACCACAGCAGTCATTACAAACAAGGATGTCCGTAAGCGTCGGCAGGTTCTGAAGGATTTGGTGAAGGTCATACAACAGGTACCAGACTTTATTTTCACCCCTTGGTGTTTACAAAGTGTACACACAGTTATCAGGCCATTGCTTTTAGGCCATACAGGCTTTGAAGGCCATGTAACCCAATAGCACTGCTAACACTTCCTTTTAAGTACAGGGAGTGTATATAGGATTGGGTCCAAGCTGGAAAAGCCGTGAACCCAGTACCTCTGATGAATGGTAGGGATTTGACTGACTGTTGTGTACTGGTGTCTTCTCATCCAATGACAATAGCTACTTCAGAGATCTTTGCACCGTCTTGGTGGGTTGTTGGTAATCACTAAAACATGTGCTCAGTGCTCTCTGCTTTGTGGCCTCAGGTCAGGTTGGGACTCTGTAAGCATGATTTGGAACTGTTCAGAGTTCAGACAACAAAGTTATTATTGTCAGTGACTTAAACCAAACTAGGATTAGATTTTTTTTTTTCTGAATGCATATATACTGATATTAGTGATTTCTATTTGATTGGAAAAAATCACATATAGATTTCATGATATTTATGTCTAAGTATATGGCTGCTCTATTCTATTCATCTTAACATAGTTGAATTAAAAATGTAAGCTATAAGCTTTGATACATAAACATATAGATGTATTTGGGCATAATAATTGATTGTATTGCATTTCCATTTTTTCAGGAATCCTACACCTACAAAGATCCAATTACAGAGTTTGTGGAGTGCCTTTACGTGAACTTTGACTTCGACAGTGCTCAGAAGAAACTGAGGGAGTGTGAGTCGGTGAGTAACCGCTTCAGTACCTCACCAACACTCGTTACAACCTTTTGTTGCAAAACTATGAGAAGCAGTTGGTCTTGGTTTATTGTGCCTCTGCGTGACAATACAGAGGTCTTCTGAGGACCTCTGCTTTGCGGGTCAGACTCATGAACTTTCACACAGAATATCGTAGTAAACATGATTAGTAATCATGTGATCTCTGTCTGACCTTCTGCCTGGTCATACAGCGTTTCTATTTGCTGGACTTCTGTGTGGATCCAGTGCAGACAGAACAGTGATAGACTGTGCCTCGTATCATGCTGTCAGATATAGAGGTCCTCTTGGACACTGTATGACTCAGGCTTCTGTCAGATTTTACTATGGCCTATAATTGACCCATCAGGCTAGTAGTTAACAGTAAAAGCTTTTATAAGCAAAAGTCTCCGCAGAGGCATGCAGACACTCGTTTTAAGAGAGGAGATCTGTCATAGCACCGCCATTTGGAGCATTTATTTCAATTTTGGTTTGTAATGGAGAAATGTAATTGCAGTCCTTGATGTGAGAATAGAAGCAGGACAAACTTTTATTTTATCATTTTGCATTTCTCTATATACAATTCCTGTGATCTTGTTTGGATATATATATATATATATATTTCACATTCTCCACAGAACTTCAGTCAGAGTGGCCATTGGCTGCTTTGTACTAATTTGCTTAAAAAATAAGCAGCACTTAAAGGCCAAGAATGCATATTGAAGAGCGATGTTTGGTGTGGCTGAATTAATGTTACACTGGATATCTGTTTGACTTTCATAGTTTAGCTATGCCCTCGCCATATCCATATACAGGCATCTCTAATATTTTCTTCACCCGATTTATATCATTGATGTCTCAGTATAATGTAGTACAATTCAACAGCACCACAAACTACAGCCTTTAAAAAATGACCATAAAGTTGAATCAACACCTACTTAAACTAGTTTCAGGAGAAACTGAACATTATAACCTTCATACGGTAGGATTTATGGCAGGACTGTTTTTAAGACTGCATTAGTTCTAGCTAGGTGTACATTATATGAAGGAGCAAACATATTAACACCATACAGTATAACACAAGTCAGTACAACTACAACTGCAAAAATCACAAGCAGTTGAATTATCTCTTATACAGTATTAAAAAAAAAAAGTATTGTAGGTTCTCAATCAAGAAAATGTGGTGTGTCTTAAACCATTAGATGATGTGAAGATAAATCTTCATTTTACATTATAAGGTCAACTTCATTCAAATTTGGGCTGGGGTGCCAGTAAAGCAAACAGTTTTAATTCTTGTTTAATCTTTTAGGAATTCCTCAGTGTTACTTTGTGTGTGTGTGTGTGTGTGTGTGTGTGTTTGTCTGTGAGAGAGATATTTTGCAATGCAAGTGTTGTATTTCATTCAGTTAGAGACAGCGGGTAGACACGATAACAGGAATGCCTGTACAACATAATAATAAATTATGTGTTGCATTGGTGGCATAAGGCCAGCAGACCCTATTATGAGGGGCTGGTCAGATTCTGGGGACACATTCAGTGCACAGTAATTAGATTTAGAGAGAGAGCAGGTGTCCTGACTGGTGTTGTGCTATATGTATATTTTGCGTAACTTGATCTCTTAGTTCATTCTGTGCGTACACACTGTAATTTGGTTTTCCCAGGTGACTTGATAATTTGGACCTGCAGAGGAATAGAAGTGAAACTTGGGGTTATTTGGCCCCTTTTTCATCTTTTGCCTCTCAACGATAAACCTTCAAAATGAAAAACATCTGGCCTGATCAAATGGCTCTTTCCCAGGAGTAAATGTTTATAAATCATGTCAGCGGTTTACTGACAGCTCTGTTTCATTTTAACCTATTTTTAAGCTAATACAAAGAGTCTTCAGCTTCCCAAATCACTATTTAACAAATGAGGAAGTTATAACAAAACTCTTTTGGGCAGATTTGTTTTTACTTAGTTATACCCTCAAAAATCTGTGCATGGTCATAAAAATTCCAAATCATCTTCCAAGAGAAAATGAGATTTTTCCTGTGTAAAGGCCTCCAGGGGCCATCTCCAAATGATGACATGTACTATCAACAATATTAGAGCTGTATCCTATTTCATCTAAGACATGACACACGCCCTCAATCACCAACCTTGTTAAACACTTGCACACACTTTTTAGGAACTCTCTGGGTTGTTCTTGACCTCATCTCATGGTGTTCTGTTTAGAGACTACTGTGGTTGAAACAGATGCTCAATCCCAACTACCTCTCAGGTCAGAGCCCAAGTTATTCCAGGTGCTTATAACACTGGCCTACCTGCCAGTCTTATTAGAGCATGTCCAGTAGGCACAAAAGCCCTCCATTGACCTAGTTCAGTTCACAAGCGGGTCTAGCAAGTTGGGTGGTTCCAAAAATGTTTAACGGCACCTTTAATGCATTACCTGTGATGGTCTGCAAACATTTTCCCAAAATGGTCGTGTTTGAAGTCAGTAATGTAGTTTTTTTCCCTGCAGAAATTCACACGCAAGCCATTAAAAAGCACATTATTTTAGAGGTAAAGGAATGTTTCACAGACCGTGCAGTGATTGAGGTAAACGGATACCCCATTGGGATGGGCTCTTGTCTTGATGAACGTTTGTAATGCATCAATTTTGAGCCATTGAGAAGAGTGGCACCCATCTATTTACTGATTGCTGTAATAGCAAGATATGAGTATTGTTTTCAGCTCTCCTGTCTTCAGTTCACTGTACCCTGTTTGAGCCAAGTGCTTTCAAATGGGGGGTTTAGCTTGGTTTAAAATGTCCTGTTCAGGCTGTACAGGTTTTTTTATTAATTTTTTTATTTATTTATTGTTTTTTTGTTTCTTTCCCACTCAACCCGAATCTGGAATCACTGTCAGATGTTAGATTCTTGCATGTCAAAGAAAGAAAAGTATAGGCCTACCTATAGTCTGGCCCTCAGATTGTGCATAAAAGGGCTCTTCAAGCCCCTTTCAGAATTTGTTTAAGCTTTGTGGTCTGAATCCCAGATGACAGTAATTAGGGCACTTAACTGTTCAAAGTTTATCAGCCTTAGATAAGCGTTGTCATAGCTGAACTGTGCGTTGCCTGATAACGCCATGTAGTTGGGATTTATTCAAGCAGAACTCTGGGCAGATAGCAGCTTTCTAAGCTTAAGCAAATAAAGAGCTGGTAATTCTTAGAGGACTTTTGAAGATGGAGGTCTTTGATTTGAAATAGCACTCAATGAAGAGTTGGAATGCAGCAAGCACTGAGAAATGGGAGCATTTCACACAGTGGTACTTCTGGGGCCATAGCTGGGTCATAAACATTTACAGTAGATGAATCAGCCATATGCAGTAGTGTCAGCCATATGCAGTAGTGTCAAAGAGTCCAAGTAAGGCTATATTTCTTACTGTAACAAGCCACAGGTGATACTGCATATGGATGGCTGAAAAGACTTGATCTCATCTGTGAATTTATTTGGACTGGCAATGCTACAGTTGTTGGATGACTGTAGCTGTGAAATTTGGCGATCCTGCACAGCGGAGTTGACACTGAATCACCAGACCAGATGACTGGTGATAAGTCACAGACAATGTGGTCATCTCTGTGGTTGACTCTGTTCTTACTGTATTGTCTCATGTGGTGGTTGTAGAATTCAAAGATTTGTGGTTGATTTGAAGCACCTTGCAGAGCCTGGGACAGGGAACTTTCATCTTTAAAAACTTTTGCCAAAACAAACCTTTGGTAATGGAAATGTAGCCACTGTGGTCCTCCCTTCCCTGTTTACTCTGACTGCATATCAGAAATGGACTGGAATTTGATTTATATTTTCCTTAATTGAATAAGACATGATTTCCCAGAAGCAGACAGATTGAAACTAGTAATGATACACTCATGACTCTCCATTGCTAGTCACTCTGAAGGTCCCAACTTGATTGTCCTAATAAGTCTCACTTCTTTGCGTATTTAACAGTTTCTCCTTACTCGAACCTGAAACTATTGTAAGAGAAACTTTGAGGTAGACCTATAAACAGACAGAAATAACTCTTTAATATTGTATAATATTTACCCTGCTCTTATGTAACATGCTTTCTGTCTCTTAGGTTCTTGTGAATGACTTCTTCCTGGTTGCTTGCCTGGAGGACTTTATTGAGAATGCCCGCCTCTTCATCTTTGAGACTTTCTGCAGAATCCACCAGTGCATCAGCATCAGGTTAGTCACTCAGTACAATCCAAACTAGGTGAAACTAACATTTGCAAGTTGAACTTCTCATTGGTGATGCTGTATGGGGATGCCACAATTGCTTTTAAATCCTGACCAGGTTGCACAGCAGAATTCCGACAGACATCTCTTAAGACTAACAGGAAGTCCTATTTGCTGTCACTAGACTTTGTAAGCAGTCAGTAAACAGGAAGTAAGAACATGGGCTTAGTGATTAGTGGAATTTTCCTCACAGATAAGTGTTTATTGCCCCTTCCACACACAGCCATGCTGACCCCACACATCTTGAGGATTAAGTATTGTGAGGTTTAACTGCTTCCAGGTCTCCACAGGTTGCTCTACTCACTAAACTTTTAAGACCATCTGTCCAAGGCCAATTCATGGACAGTTTTCTCCCAGGATGAGGTCAGGGTAGAGACGGCTTGAGACGTTCCCAGCTGCTTTAACAAGGAGGAACATTTCAGCTCCTTTTCTTTGGGTGAATGGAGGTCAGTGGGTTTTGTAGGTCTCTATTGACTCCTAGTTTAAAATTCAGTTTAGTTACATTAAAATAAAATTGACCTTGGATGCCTCCCCAAAACCAAGAAGTTTAGTCAATGCTAATTATAGTGAGCATTGGTGGAGAGAGAAAAAAAAGATTATAGTAATTGTCTGCAATTAAGAGAGATTATAGGATTTGGCTGCCTCTTTACATAAATTTTAGAGAGTGACAAAGATCACCCTTCTCAGCCATTAATCCTCATCTTTGTAATGGTGGATTTGTGCTTGTTGCTGTATCTAATCTCTGATATAAATTAAGGCATATGTTCTTTTGTTTACCCTGTTCTTCACTAACTTACAGTTCTTCACCAATTTACAGTGCAAATTTCCCACTCCTTTCAGAAAGCTACATTCATAGTATACTGCCCCTCAGGCAAATTGTGAATGCTGAAGATTTGAAGGAAGGTCTGCATTTCAAATATGGTCCATGAACACATGATGCTCAGTGGAAAGAGGGAATGAATTACTTCTGTTGACACGAAAATGATTGCATTGACTGTTATATAGAGCCGTGGAGGTCTGTAGTCAAGGTTGTTACGTGGAACATGATCAGGCCCTGTCGAAATCTCCAGTTGCAGATTGTCTGGAATTGATTAGGAGTCCTGGTTCTTTTTGGCAGACTTACTGCAATTGGATCCATTTACTTGTTAAAGACCACAAAGGTTAGTGGTAACACTGAAAGAGGAAGTCTATCGGTGATTTTTCTTCTTTTCACCTTTTTTCTGTGCTCTCGGTTTGTTGAGGTTTCTAAAGCAGGAACACATCAGGGGCAGTTTCAGGGATTTCCATGTTTATTTTTGGTGGTGTTATGACGATGGACAGAACATGTCTATTTTTGAAAGACACCCAAATTCTAAGTCATTAGTCCTCTACCCAGAAGCCCTCTGCATCCATGCGTGGGCTCAAATGAATTTGATGGCTGTTTTAATGAGGACATTTTTACAGCTGTTGGCCATGATGGTTTCACAGATATTTAGCTTGCCTTTTGCCCACAGCTTGGGACACAAAAGTAGACCAGAAGTTGGCGTAATTGAGTTATTTTATGCAATAAAGGCTTATGTAAAACGTACTGTAGGCAGTGAAAATGTGATTCAGCCTGCACTCATAATTGCATACACACACATCCTTTTGTCTAGACTTTTCAGTGTCCCGAGTGTGTTTCCAATTTAGCTTTGTTTTCCTTGTTTGAGTTACAGGGTTTATTTCCTTAGTCCTTCCATGAATGTTTCAGTGGCGAGACCCTACTTTGACCTCAAATGCACACTTGTCCTTTGACATTTTGAGTAAATGCTTTAGACACATGATCATTTGAGCAGTTTTTTCCCCCTCATCATGAGATTGTATTTGTACACAACAGCTCACTGCTAGTTGGAAAGTAGTATCTTGTGTATTTGGATGTAACACTGAAGATCTTTCCACCTCACAATTGAGTCATTAAAAAGACCACACGATCATTTCGGTTTCCCCGAAAAATCAATTTTGCCGAAAGCGAGGTTGCTCCAAATGGCTTGGAGTCTCCCAAACGCTATCATATGTTAGTGTTTAACAATGCATTCATTTTAGGCCAGCCATGTTAAAAAGGGGGCTACTTTTGAGAAAGACCCCCCAATACTCCTCTCTCCTCTTAGACCCCAATGCCTGACCCCTCTCTTCAAGTGTGAGGTTGGTATTGAGACCCAAAGGAGTCCCCTAGCCTGAAGTCGAAAGCTCAGGAGCCAGAGTGAGTAAGGGGTCGAAATGAAAGTGATCCCTTCTCCCCCAAGGAACAGGATCATGGTTGTGTAAAGTAGAACCAGTCATGGAGGCTGTCTGCTGGGCTTAAGGGCCAAAGGATGTCAATAGTGTAGGTTGTATGAGTCCAACCCATTCCCTGCTCCCTGTCACATCTCCCTTCTTTTCTGTTTTTTTTCTTCCCCTCTTTTCTTACTTTCACTCTGAGGTTTAAGAAGAAGGGGTGGCTGCTGTACACCACACAGAGAGACAATGAGATAAAGTAGCCCTCCTCTGATATACAAATGTTCTTCCTGGGAGGAAAACATTGCCAGACTTCTTTTTATAAATTAGATTAGAGGACTTTGGCTGGTACAGGCCAGGGCCCTGGGCCTTTTGGGGCACTCTGTGTTCCTGTGTTATGCTGCACAGATCACGTTTAGAGGGGTTAGGGGTTAGCTTAACTCCCCGGTGAGGAAACCAGATCATGTTTGTTTTGACCATCATATCTGACCTGGACTTGACTGACATGTGCCCCCACTTTACTGAATTGCCAAACAGAACACCCAGTAACCCTGGTTCCACCGGAACCAATAACAACAAATTTCATTCAAATTTGCCTTAGATTACTTGATTGTTAGATAAATAGGTAAAGGGTGTTTTTGAATGTCAGTGAGTGTGATGGAGTGGTGCTCTTAACAGGTGTTGACTATTCTTGTAGTTTTACACTGTTCTAGAGCAAGATACGGGGGTGGACATGACACAAACACACTTATATTACTATGGACCTGCTATGGTATATGTATATACTTTATGTGAAGCTTGTAGTAGCCAGTATTTGTTGACTGTGTCAGACAGGTGTTAATTCAACTTTAGCCATTTTTGATGTAGTAGTTTCAGTTGCATTCCATTCCATTATATTGCACTATGATCCAAATCAATTATTGATTAAGCTATCAATATGAACCACAACTATTTGTCAATGTGCCATTTGCTCTACATTAGCAACATTTAGGCCTGCAGACTAAAATCCTTGATGTTAATAGCGTCAGTCTGTGATCGGCGACATGTGTTATCCATCACAACCTAAACTTGCGTCATTAGACAGCTGACACTTTTCCAAACTTGTTAGGTTCCCAATAATGATCCATAGGAGCAATTTCATTGTCAAGCATCATTTTCTCCAGGTTTTGATGAGCTGAAGTCTAATCAGCCGTCCAGCAGAGCTATGTTAGTAGTTTGTTGGTGTGAGTGACAGGTTGATCAGTCTCTCTGTATCCCTTTTCTCTCCTCTGGACTGCTGAGACACACATGAATCAACTATCGACTGGTGCTTTTCTATCTTCTATCCTCCATCACTTCACGGGTGGTGAAAAGTGTTGATATGCACTGTCACTTGCAAACCCTATTTTGCTCATTATGTTGAGGTAATGCTTATTTGTTGTTTATGCTTTAATGCCCCATCCAGACACTGACATCATTCCACTTGCCTTCTTTATGTGGTTTTGCCACCATTTGACCAACATTCATGGGTTAGAAAGCGGTAGTCTTTTATTTATTTTTTTCTTTTTGAACCTTGAGTTAAGACAGACATTATTGCAAATCCCAAATAAGATTACTTTCCACCAAAAGAATGTCTTAAATAAGTCGGACTGTGAGAGCGACAGTTGAAATCAGTAATGGTGGTGGTGGTGGGATCTGTGTTTGCAGAGCCATGGCGTGAGAAGTGGTGTGGTGTGGGCAGATTCTAGCTTACTCACTGAAGGAGTCTCCCTCAATGTGATTAATGGACCAGGAAGTGACAATTAGTAGAGTAAATTGTTTTTATATAGGCCTTATAACCCCTATTATTTTGTATAAACACACACAGGCTATACACAATGACAAATTTGTACCTACAGTATTTCATTAAGTATGTGTGTTTAGTAAGACGGTGTGTTTAGTAAGGTTTTTCATGGGTGGGAGGGGTCAGGGTCTTGCCTTTTGAGATGAGAGGAAGGGTTTCTGTAGTAATTGTGGGCAGTGCACAGAGGGGTTGAGGATATTTATTGGGGCCCTTATATGAAATGTGGTAGGCGTGGAGGGTGGTGGGGGTCAGACCGAAGGAAGGGGGCAGGAAACGTGGGGGGAAGGGGGTCTAGAGAGGGGTTTAGTTATTTTGAAAGCCACAAGGGAAGCCAGCTGCACTGGGGAAAGCTTTGGATCAAAGAATGCCAGCCACCCTTATACCTCCTTCTACTGTGACGCATCCATGTCTAGCTGTATCAAAGAGCAGGCCGAACTCCAACCTGGCTTTCATTTTCAGGGACAATCACTATTTGGACCAGTGTGCCATGACAAGCTTTAGCAGCCAGGTGGGAGAGTGTGTCCTGCACAGATGTACAAAAAAATAAAAGGATAAGTAACAGAGGCTCACAACATGGGGTAGTCCCAGCACTTCTAATTGAGTTATATGTCCAAGTCTGTAAATCAAGCTCCCATTAGTAAAGGACCATTAGAAGTGTTTTTGGGGTGTGCTTCATGTTGTATACCTTCTGCCTGAACACAATATGTTGGCTATTTATTAACACTGTCAATTGAAAATAGTAACTAGTCACTTGGTACCTAATGTGCAACATCCATCATAATGTAGTGCAGTGTTAACTAAGAGTTGGTGCTATTGCATACAGACAGGTGACAAATTAAAGGGAAAAACCAACAAAGTGTCTTAGTAAGGTGTTGGGCCACCACATGCTGCCAGAACAGCTTCAATGCGCCTTGACATTGATTCTGCAAGTCTCTGGAACTCTACTGGAGGGATAGAACACCATTCTTCCAAAAGATATTCCCTCATTTGGTGTTTTGATAATGGTGGTGGAGAGCGCTGTCTAACACGTCGGTCCAAAATCACCCATAGGTGTTCATTTGGGTTGAGATCTGGTGACTGCGAAGGCCATGGCATATGATTCACATCATTTTCATACTCATCAAACCATTCAGTGGCCCCTCGTGCCCAATGGATGGGGGCATTGTCATCCTGGAAGAGACCACTCCCATCAGGATAGAAATGTTTCATCATAGGATAAAGGTGATCACTCAGAAAAACTTTGTATTGATTTGCAGTGACCCTTCCCTCTGAAGGGACAAGTGAAACCAAACCATGCCAGCAAAATGCCCCCCACAGCATAACAGAGCCACCAGAGCCCTTCACTGTAGGGGTCAAGTGTTCAGGCCTGTACCATTCTCCTGGTGTACGGCACACATGCACTCGCCCACTTGTCGAGAATATGGTGAAGGATGACTCATCTGACCATATCACTTTTTCCACATCTCTGTAGATCAGTGTCTATGGTTTTTGCACCACTGAACTCTTGGATGGCCATTCATCTTTGTAATGAGGGGTTTATGCACTGCAACCCTACTATAATATCCCTCTCTATGTAATTGTCGACGGACTGTTCTTGCTGACAGTCTGATCACGTCCTGCATTGACATTCTCAGTCACCTGAGGAAGAGTCGCTCTTCTGTTTTTCCTTACATATCGCACTAATGCACAAGCATCACAGTCATCAAATGTGCACTGTTGACCACAGTTTCTGAACCTATTTAGTGATGTCTTAGATCCATGTCCATAGATCTAAATGCAGATGTCACTTTAGTCACCGTTACTGAAACACAGCCAGTTGTGCCCCAACAATGAACCCTCTTTCCAAGTCACTTAGATCTTTTCCTCTTGCCATCTTAATACAAAATCAGAATCAACTGGGCCTGATCAGCATTTTTATACATGCCACAGAGCATGATTAGATGTTCATTGCTTTATTGTGCCATGCAGTGCACCTGTGTGGAAGCATCTGCATTCGTTATGTTTCTCCACACCTTTATTCAGGTTTTTCTATGAATTTGTCACCCGTCTGTATTTCATGTTTGCGTCAGCACGTTCAGACAGCAACCCAGTTTAATTGAAGTCGCTGTTTGCAAAGGACTAATCTTACCTAGGAAACAACCAACTTTTTAGACATGCAGTTTTTGTCATTTGAACAAGAATATGTTAGCGGCTCAGTGATGCTCTACTTGCACAGCAGTGCTTTAAGCAAAATGCTAATGTCAGCATGCAAAATGCTTACAGTGACAATGCTAAAATGCTAGTGTTTAAAGGGTATTATGTTTGACATTCACCATCTTTAGTTGAGCCTGTTAGCATGCTAATATTTGCTAAGTAGCACTTAAAACAAAGTACAGCTGAGGAGGATTAGTTTTGCAGGTGTTTGGCTTCGGCATCCTTGGGTATTCTCTTCTTTTTCAGGACAATCTGCCCAGCACTGAGACATACCTTCCTACCCTTTCTGTTGCTTTATACCCAGGTTTGAGTCCCATGTCTCTCTGTTTCCTCTACAGCATGCTGGCAGACAAACTGAACATGTCGCCCGAGGAAGCTGAGAGATGGATCGTCAACCTTATCCGCAATGCCAGGCTGGATGCAAAGATAGACTCCAAACTGGTGAGACCTTCTGTCTTCTTCCTCCATCAATCGACTCAGTATTTAACTAATTAATCAAAGTTTTTTAAACAGCCCTTTGCAAATTGGGGATGGTAGTGACATTCATATAGCCCTTTTAGATGCTGCTCCTGTGTGACTTCAGAGGGATAGGGAGGCATTATTTATGTCCTGACTTTTGATTGTAGCTTGCACTTTAAGGACATTGTAACCATAATATCTCACTCTTGTTAGGTCCCGTTCGTGAGGCTCCTGGTTGAACCTGCATGTTTTGGCATACACATCACAACAGTTCTCTGTAATCAGCAAATCATAGCCCAGTCCTCCAGAATGACATAGAATTATCTAGATGTTCCTACAGTAGATGTGAATGGGACCTAAGCAGCCTCTGGTTGGTGTTTGTAGGATGGAGTGTCTGCAAGACCCAATGTGATTGGCTTATTGATTGTTATTCTGAATCTCTTGTCCATTTTTGTCTGTATTTCTAGGGCCATGTGGTCATGGGGAACAACGCTGTATCACCTTACCAGCAGGTGATTGAGAAGACCAAGAGCCTCTCATTCCGCAGCCAGATGTTGGCCATGAACATTGAAAAAAAGCAGGCTCAGAGCAACAAGACTGAGGTGAGTAACGCACATACTGTACATACAAAATGCACACTAACTCACTTTCAGCTCATCGCTGAAGGCTACCATCCCTCCCTTAACCCATCAGATTGCTAGAAGGTCACCATGAACTCAGGGCAGTTCAAAGCATCTCAAATGATCAGCTCAGAAGAACAAAGCTAAAGAATGTTGATGAACAACCATCAACAAAAGCTCTCTTTACACGAAATAAGCCAGTAAGAGCAAGTTTAACAGAGCTAACGCTTTCATCCCTCCATTGCTCTTCAAAGGCCTAATGACAAGGTAGATTCCAAACAACCATAAAACGATTCTTGAGCGGTGTGACTCAGCACAGCAACGTAAATAAGGTGGACCCTCACACTGGCTTTTGGTGAACATTACTCAAAGCCTGGAGTTCCCTGCACTTAGGACCTGTTGCAGATGTCTGGCTCAGGGTCCAGTCATCCCATTTAAGTGTGTTTTTGATGTTGACCTTGTGCATTTTAGTGGTATGTAGACTGTTGTAAACTGCACAGAATGTCATAATCACGCACATACTCTAAACTGGACTCCCCACTCCTTGAAGACATGCACGTTGTCAAAGCAGATTGATGGGTTGGTTCCCTCGCCCGACACCTGACAGCACCAAGGCCACGGACTTACAACAGACAAGTTAAATGTTCACTTTTTAACTGTGCAGCTCTTGACTGGCTATCTTTTGATGTGCTCAATTACCCTCCTCCCTATTGTTTGAATATCTGCAGCAGGAGTGCTGCCATAACCCTGTCCTGTAAAAAAGCAAAGGCCCCCCTCATTAAGGAGTTTTTGTAATTAGACAAAAGAAGCTGCAAACAACTCACAGAGCACCATTACATCCTGCTGTCCTCAAGGCTACAAATCACTTACATTTACTGCTTACCATCTGGGCCGGCTGCATAGGGTCCCTGTCAACCCTCACAGCCACCCAGCGCTTACCAACAGAACACACACATTACACACTCCAACAAGGAAAACGTCAGCACTTAACTGCTTGCACATGTGTTACTTTTTCACATTTCCCGCAATCAACAATAAAATTTAGTTTTCATCGGTCTCGGTGATCTACAAATGGTCTAATTTTACATTTTCTTCATGCTTTTCTTCCAGACACCAAACTGGGCAGGTCAGGAAACAGGATTCTAGCGACACAGTGAAGATGAATCCATCCTACTCATTGTGTTACATCTTTTTTCCACACTTGTCTCTCAAGGAGCACAGTACTGCTTTGCACTTGGTTCAAGTCATCACCAATTCAATAAAGTGACCAACAAAACCATTTTCACCCATGATTGCCTTATTTCTGGACATTACAAACAGCGGTTGAGGTTTGAGTGGTCAGACTTTTTTGTATCAGTAATACTTGATGAAGTTTTAATGTGCGTATTGAGTCACTGAGTGGGACAGTTAAGACTGCTGCGTGTGATGCGGCTCATGTGTGCGCAGTAATGATGAATGGCTGTTTAGTCTCTTGGTTTTATGGTGTTTTAGTGGTTCGCTTCACCGTGGCAGGCAGTCTCACTGAGTGGGATGTCAGCTGAAAGGGGCAAACAAAGGTGATGTACAGTTACCAGTGGTCACACACTCTGCCAGTCATCCTGCCCATCTGAGGACATGAGGGAGTCATAAAGAACCATTAGCCAGACGGACACAATCTTTTTAATGTCCCACCCCACCCCCGCTTTTCTCTGCTTTTGACCTTCTCATAACTCTGTCCTCTGCCTCTCCGTCTCTGCTTCTTTATCACAATTGCTCACAGACAGGCCTTCATTCCTTTACATGCCTCCTAATTTTCTTCTTACATATAATTTAACTCCTAAACAAGGATTTTTATGTAAAAATGCACCTGCTTTGTCAGGCTAAATCAAAAGTATGGAAAGTGCAAAGAGTCTTTCATCACCTGCAAACCACATGAAGTGATGTATCATCAGACTCCACAAACAGACTCTTTATCAGAAGTTTGACATTATTCTGTTCAGAGAAGAAGAAACTGGACCTTAGTAAAGGTGAAATGTATTTTGCTCTATAGTTTTGAGATGGGCTTGAAGAGTTCTCAGCCCTTAAACTGAACCAACCAACTACAAGATAAACCATTACATCATGCTCATAGGAAATGTACAAAACTGTGGCCATAAACATCTTTTAACAGGGAAAGAAGCTGCACTGCTTTGTCAGTCAGTACTGTTTCACATGCTGGTGAATTTATGCATCTAGTCAGGATTCACAGACAGAGCATGAGGCTGCAGTCATTCAGCACTGCTCTGTTTTTGTTTCCATTTGTTTTGTATTTACCTACAATAAGTCAGCCCTGGCTGCCAACTGCAGCGCTTCAAGGTGGCAACTGCAACGTGTCTGACTGGTGGAGCTCACTGAATGTGTTTTCAGGAATAAAACACTAAGTTGATTTTTTTTTTTTTTTTTTTTTTAAAAAGCTGAAAACTTTCAGATCTTATTTTTTTTCTCTCATAACTTAAGTAAATTAACACTCAAAGTTCAGAAAAAAGAATTAAAAGACATCATTTATTAATAGTTTAAAAATCAGGAGTCAGCATGAACAACCAATTTAAGTGGCGTGCTGTACTTTTTTTGATTTATTTATTTATTCCTTTTTTTTTTTCTTTTGAGGATTCAGCACCCATCTATACATACTGGGGTTGAGCGCAGTCAAAAACTCGTCTTCTCTCACTTGGTTTGATCAGAACCCGACAACAGTTGAATTCATATATTGCTAAATCCTGATTGGTGCACCAACGTTTGTGACATTACCATTTTCCAACAAAGCACAGAAAACCCAGAAAGCTCTCCGATGAAGCAACCAAAACTGTTCAAACTTTGGCAGAAATGTTTGTAGGACCCTGTGACTTGTAGGAGAAGCAGATTGAGAAAATAGGTTTTCAGGGCCTTTTTAAAGGAGCATAAAGCTTAATTTCACAAAATCCATTATAGCCGCTGTGTATTCAGGCTAACTACAGTCTCTGCTCTATGTCTCAAGCCTACAGGGGTTGAGAGTTGAATATTCATAAGATGGATGGACTTTGATATGTTTTTAATTATTAAATGTATGCTTTAGGTTCATAGTTCATTCTCGACCTTGGATACAGCAGTTGACAAAACAATCTCACCTCAAGGGCCATTTAATAACTGTTCTGGAGCTTTTGATCATATCGCACGATCAACAGATGGAGAGTTCCAGTTGTCTTGGAATTGTAGATGTTTAAATTTCCTCTTAGCTCCAGAACAGCGACTAACCAGATTTATGGCGACTATAAAATTGTATTTGTACATGTGGACTGTAATGTTTCAGCTTTGTTTGTGAATGTCATGTTAGATTATGTCTGGACACTGAAGTTTGCCTCTTGCCATTTGGAGCCACAAACTTTGGAAAGTTGCTAAGTATAACTTGAACTTTCTCAGTTTGCCTCACTCTCATCCTCCTTTCAAGATTCTGACTTAGATGACCACTGTGGGCTGAGACTTTTTTTCTTCTACCTAGCAAGCCGTGACAACAACCCACGCTGAAGACCATCCAGTCTGTGTCTCTGATGAACAGAGTGTATAGCAGCTCCCCTCATTGCTGTTATGGCACTGAGGGCTCCGAGCCAGACCATCCCAAATGCTGACGTCACCTCCACTTACGTGCACTGGAGGGAGGGAGGAGAGGAGAGGAGGGATGGAGAGAATAAAGTGATTGGTTTACCGGCCCCCTTCTCCATGACACATCATGAAAATAAAAGTGCCGGAGGCCTAAATTATCACATTCACCTTAACCGTGCACTCTGAGATGTTGTTTTAGAGAGGAATCCAAACCAACATCACTGCCTGCGGCTAACAGCCTTCCTGACCACAATGTCTGTCACTGCTCTCTGGATAAATAAATAAACAAAGTCAGGACAAAGGTCACTATAGGTTTTGGCAAAGAAACATATTTTTTTACATATTGTTAGAGGTTTTCCCCCCGCATATTTTTTTCAATCAGTTCCAGTGACACAATGGAAACTTGCGCTTGTGTGTGGGTTTGAGAGAGTGTATGTTTTACTGCCTGAGGGTAGAAATCTCTTTGTTTCTCTGGCATTTAAAGTGTAAAACCAGCGTGTAAATGGCAGTTTGTAATGTTAAGATGGGAGATCTGTGTGATCTCTGTGAGGGCAACCAGACTAAAGGGGAAATACAGGTTGATTTGATTGATTGATCATTTTTACACTGGAAACTGTTATATATTTTCTACACCACACATTATCATTTTATGTCAGGCTATGTCTTATGAAAGGCTGTGTAATATTCTTGACTTCACACTAGTTTGATTGACGTAGAATTACTGACAATGTAGCTATCACATGAAAGTAATTTCCTGAAATAAATAAAAGATTAAGTGCCACACCTAGTGGCTGAAGGGGGTAGAGCATTCACAACTTGTATTCCAATCAGGACGTGGAGCAGTTGCTGATGGTGATAAAATAGTACCAGAAATGTCTTCTATGATTGTCCAGTATTTTTGTTAGTTTCTCATACATCACTACACTCTGATTCTCTTCCTCTGCCACTAACTTTCATAACACTGCTGTCTCATTCCATCTTTGATGTGTAACTGCCGCACAGCCAGCGTTTGAATGTCACTGAGGAGTGGATGGCTGCCTGCCAGCTGCCAGCCCCTCATGGCTCTCCCCACAAGGTAGGTTGGTACTGACTGAAGGAGAGTCTCTGCCTCCATTGACCATCTCTCATGTCGCATCGGTCCCGGGCCTGAAAAGCACTGAATTTACTGAATGATTTATTCATGTTCCACAATTATAGCTCCCCCAATTATTATCATTAATTTCTCCAGAGGAGGGGGAAAACGTAGTCCTGGGTGCGCAATAAAGAGGCGTGACGAGATGGTTGACTTGCGGGCCCACCTCATTAAGCACATTATGCAGATAATTGCTTTTTTTTTTGGCGAACCTCTAATTATTCAATAGGGCTATCGTCAGCGGAAGAAAGCGGAACAAAGACAGTTAGATTGACTGTGTCGCAATTACTCAGTTCATTTTTGATCTCCATTTGAGAGGGGTCACTAAACTAGGCATCCACAAGGGAAAAAGTGCAATTGCGTGATAACATCATAAGGAATTTTAATATTAAAGGAATATTCTGTATGTTGAAATAGCCTACAATAAAGTCAGCATTGCCCAACCACAGACGAGCTGCAAACATCACCTAAAACAATTACATGAACTTTTTTTTTCCTGTAGCATGATTCCAGCTTGTTACGCTCACTAGGACCCAGGGACAACCTCGTAGCGGCCAGTGTGGGTGAGTGAGTGAGTGTGTGTGTGTGGAGTGGAGGGGGGTGGCTACGCTAAATGTCATCTTCAACATCTTAAATAAGAAGAAACACAAAACTAGAAATATCCACACGTGACAGCGGCACGCGCTATATGAGGAAAAAGGCAGCAAGCATCAGGACCAGTTGGGAGTCAGTCACCGCTCAACCTCAGCAGCGCGCAAAACGCAGACTCACTCACCGGCTCTCATTTTCCGCTTTAAAGAAAGCAACACATGTGAGTTTGTTTCTACTGCGCGACGGGACGCGGACGGGACGAGCTTGAGTGAAGAAACGCAGGTAAACGGAATCTAAGCTTTTACAGAGAGCAGGAAAGGAACCCCCCTCTTCTCCACGACCACCTTTTTCCTCCTCCTCGGACCTCTGTTCTCTTCTGGAGACACAAGTTTCTCACACAGAGAGGGATGCTGCATGTTCCCGAGCCGCACTTGCACTCAGAGGGAACCTAAAAGTGGACCGGAGCGGAATTACACTGATGTAAGGTAGCCTATACACCAACACGTTATTTCACGGAGCGGCTTGGCGACTCTTACGCACGGTTGCGCTTATTTTTTTGAAGTGTCGTTAGAGCAGTACGCATTGCTTTTGCATCTGTGATTGTTCCAACACATTAACACACAGAAGAGCTATTCATTTTTTTTTTGTTTTAATCCCCCTCGTATCACCCCCACGCATCATTGTTTAGGAAGGTGTTGATTTCATTACACTGTTATCACAGTAACCTCCTTTGTCATTCTCCCCGCAGCGCACCAAAACGGACACTTTTAGTCACTGGAGGATCAGCGCGCTTCATAAAATGATCCCAATCGGCGACGTGATACCATGTCGCATCTCGTCTGATGTTTGACACATTTGAGGATCGACTAAAGAAACTGGAGGAGGACATTACAAAGTCAGAGAATTCATCCCGAGCCCTGCTGGCACCTTTTTACTGGAGTCCGAACAACCGATCGCCGTCCAGATGCAGTTTCGACTCTTCTCATTTGCCCTGATCGTATTGAACTGTATGGAGTACAGCAACTGTCAGGCGCCGTCGCACCGCTGGAGGAGAAACAAAAGAGGTAACAGGGGGTTGTAGCCCGCTGGTCTTAGAGCATCCAGGGAGTGACTTCAACAGATGGCTAAATAGTTTGCGTGGGTCACGGGAGGCAAAGGCAACTGATCTAAACTCGGTTTATATTCTTCTCACGAGTGTGTATACATTCTCTGTAGGTTCCCATTGAGCACAGTGCGCACAGGGCAGGCGGGAAGTCAGAAAAAAATGACATCAAATATTGATAACTATCTCTGTTCGAGTTTTGAAACGCACAGGTGAGAGTTGCCGATCCAACACATATTGTAATTCAGGAACATTCCGGAAATTCACGCTGAAAGAAAAATGTAATCTAAGCCACAACTCAGTCTCGCAGCATCTGATGTCATTTATTAACTTCTTGAAAGAAGATTTTCAACATTATGTAACGATTTCAGAGCCGGTAGCTAATGCGTAAAATGTGCGCAAAATTGGCCACGCGTGTGGCTGTCCAACATTAATTTTAAAACATGTTGCGTCAGTGAATTGGTTAATCGTATTTAAACCACGCTGTCAGACGGGATATTAACGCTACTTCCCGATGTTGTGGCCCCAGCAAAGGGCTTCCTATATTATTTACATGCGAAACTGCTAAAAAGCTGCTGGTGCGGATCGGTCTATAGAGAGCTGGCGGCTTATAGGAGGGGAGGGGGGTCGTATTGTTGGAGTTATTTAATGAATAGATACGGAATCCTCTTCCCTGACTTATGAATTGCACATCTCCACTCCAGGCCCCTAAGCTGGTTTTAATTGATCTCATAACCACTTTGAACAGTTGGTAGGAAACCCGCATAACAATCGCTCAGCGGAGGCGCAGGAGTTGAGGAGGGGATCAGCCCCTTTGTAAATACTACTCTATACTCTGAATGAATGAGGAGACAGTGGGATTAGGAAAGTGGCCCCCGCCGACCCCTCTTCAGACCTGTGACATAACACATCACCAAGATCCTCAGGGTGACCATGAGAGGAGACTTGGTCAGAGCACGGGGACCATGTAGCGGCAGCGCTAAGCAGTCTGCACAGTGTGGTAGTACAGTAGAAAAAGTAATTTAAAGTCAGGGGAGAGGGGGGTCTTGTAAATTGTGAGGCAATCAAAGATTTAATCATATGCGCTGCATGCCAGGGGGAACCTCCACACTCTGCAAGCCCTCCACTGCCCATCTGCAAATAATCAGGCAATCACTGCGGGGTACTGGCACACACACGTTTTTCAGCTCCCCTGTGTGTTTCTTTCTCTGAGGACTGTGCAATCCTAGATAGTATATAGGAGATAGAATGTAATTTTCTTAGTGTAATCAATCTTTTTTTTTTTTTTTTGATATCGCTTAAATCTGGAGGGTAATTTTGGATGGTCAAGCAGCAAATCCAGTCTTAACATTTGTCTTTTGGTGCCTCTTTATCTGTGTGGTGTGTGTGAGAGAGAGAGAGGGAGAGAGAGAGAGAGAGAGAGAGAGAGAGAGAGAGAGAGAAAGAGGGAAAGAGGGAAAGAGAGAAAGGGAGAGATGGTGGTGGGGAGGGCTAACCAGTGGGGATGAGATCAAGAGGTTAACTTACACATTTGACCTCAAGAACGGCTTTAGGCTGCGCGCTATAAGCTACACATTGTTACTGCCAGCTCTGAGAACGAACGTTACACTTGTCAAACTGATCCCTTGCAAATATGTACAGGTTTTACAGTAATGCTGAAAGTGTATGTGTGTGTGTGTGTGTGTATGCTTGGGGGGAAACAGCACTTTGGGCCAAAAGTGCCATTCTAGCAAGCGGTGGCAGCCGGCCAAGTTTTTGGTATTTGCTTCCCTCCTTTATTTATCACGGTTATATTGGAAGAAGCATGTGTAAGAGATCATTGTCCAATAGGCCCAAAAATGCTTGAATATTTTTCTAGCCCTCAAGGTTCCTGTGACAGCTTTATACACAGCCTGTCTGGCATGCACGGGGAACTATCCAAACCGTTCAGGAGTGTTGAGACCCAGACACGTTCGAAACTCAATTTGGCCACACTCCGCTCCTCAGGCGTAACAAAACACATCATTTAACAAATGTCTTTTTCAGTTTGACTTGCATAAAAAAGTTTTGCCATTAATACACTGTGCGCATGTAGCCACATGACAAAGTGAGGTGTAAGGGACTGAGATGCCGTTATAATTAGGGGATGTCAAGGAGAAAAACAGTCATTGCGTATGACTCGAGCCCGCTGAAATGTATGAGCAGAGTCAAGATTGGGATCTTTGTGTGGTTTCTGGGCTGATCTTGTCTTGCTCACTGGCATGACCCAACCTCCTATTTGGCCGTGGTAATTGTACATATACATTTTTTTTCCATGTAAAACAGATGATAAAACATATTAAATTTACACCTCCTTACCCCCTATCCTGCCCACTAGAAGCAGGGAAATGATGCCAATAAGCCATTCTATGATATCATAGCTAGACACAAGGGTATTACTTTTCATTTTTATTCTCTGGCTAATGATGCCACCTGCTGACTACATAAAATCAGGCTCGAGTACCAATGCTGCCTGAAGGAACAGAGACACACAGTGGGGCTCTAAGATGTTTAAACAGGTAATGAATTGGTAATAGCAGTCAAGAGTGGTGAGAAGTTGCCATGTGATACTGTTAACCCTTCCACATCTACCCAGAAATCTCAAATTTGAATTCCCAGCAGGCTGCAGCATGTTTCAGATCATATTCAACTGTGTAATCTGTTACTTTAACAGCATTCCCAGATGTTTTGAAGGACAAAAGTGATGCGATGAAACCAGTGCAGTCTAGCAGGGTGGAGGGAGTGAGGTCAGAGATGCATGACAGTTTGTACTGCTGATGACAGTCAGCAACAAGGGTGTGTGTGTGTGTGGTGAGTTTTTGATGCCAAAATACACAGAAAATAGTCATGATTTGTGGCTGAATATGTCCTTCTTTCAACAAAGAATCCCATAAAAAGTGTGTGGAAACTTGATACTCTCAGGTATTGAACTTGAGAATTGACTTTGTGGTTTTAGTTTGTTGATAATATAGCAAACAAGAAGACAATTTGGAAATCAAATGCAGTTTTTGGCTGTATATATTTAAAAATGATAGCATCTATGGATGCAGATAAGCAATTCAAACACAGTGACTTCTCTTTCTAAGCCCTAGGAAATCAGGCCTCAGTGTGTTGAAAGCTCATACAAAGTTCCAGGTTTGTGGGTGTAAGTGTTAATGTTGGAACCTGGTACTTCAGTGCAATATAATACGTTGATTAAGTGCCTAGTGAGGACAGGGAACGCTCCAGCCTTGCCACTCTTGCCTTTGGAAAAAGTGAAAAAAGCCCTGCAGATGGCATGTCTGCTAACAAGGCTTTCTCACATGATGCCACTGTAATCCAGGTGATGTGAGCCTTGCATCCTGCCTTTTTTATTCCATAAAACAGAAGGTTGTTCATTTTATTCATGTGAAGCAGCAGATTGATCACTTAAAGGAAATTCTGAAACGTGAGATTTGACAGCGTGGAGAAGCAGTAGCCCTCCCTCCTTCTCATCATCCTCGGAGGCTGTGCTGGTTGAGGGGAGGTGGGGGCTTTTTAGGGGATGAGGAAGGCGTATTTAAGCAGATCAGCTGGAAACGGCTGAATGTGAACAGCATCACCTGAGAGGGATTACAGCGAGCCGAGTCTTGACCTGAGCCGGAGCTCCGGCGTCAAGGAACAGAGCTCTGTCTTTTCTCTCCCAGCCCCCATCAGCCAAGCCTTGATAAGTGTAAATCTGTGTGTGTGTGTGTGTGTGTGTGTGTGTGAGAGAGAGAGAGAGAGAGAGAGTGAGGGAGTACAGGGACATACACGGACATCCTGCAGGTGCATGTTCCTGATGCTCTAATCAAGACATCAAGTCCAGAACAGCATATACACCCCCTTCATCCTCACCCACTCCTCGACCAATCACGTCCACGGTCTGTCTCTGGGATTATCATGACCATTAAGGACAATGATTCACTTATGTGCTGTATTGATAAATCACATTAGTCTGACCCGGCCTCCGAACTCTGTCGAAAGACTAGCTCCTTGTTTGACCTACTAACCCATGCATGTCGATCCTGGCCTGTAACGCAGCTCCTGCTCCAAGTCACAGCGGTATCAGGTGAAGCCGGTGAAAGGCTCCTCAGTGCGCGCATGCCATGCTACACTGCCGAAAAACCCAGCAGAGGAAAAAACATGCAGTGGCATGAACTTTCTACTGGAGAGAGAGGCACGGAGAGAGAATCTTTCAGGCACCACGTGACAAAGACGGGATGATCTGTTTCGCTTTGTCTTTGTTTTCCCGTAGAAAAATAAATAAAATTAAGCCTAATGAATTCAAATCAGCATAATGATCCTTCATCCTGCGTTTATGTATTAGGAACTAAGTGAGGCAATTTGGTGGGATGAGGGAGTCATATTCATCTATCAGCTCTTTGGGTGTTGCTCTGGGTTTCAGTAGGATCCATTTCACATGGTTGAGAAAGCTTGTTTTGTAACACTTCTGCACACTTCCATCAATCACATCGCAGCGAAAAAATATTCATTGTGAGCAGATTTGGTCCCTCCTTTTCCTTTTTTATTCGGGGGGAATACACGCGGGGATCTTCTCTTTCACCCTCAATCATTGTCATCAGAGGATCCCATATGCTGGCAAAGCTAAATGCCAAACAGATGGTTTTATGTCAGGCTACATTTCACCACATTGTAAAAGTTCATTTTTTCGGAAATGTGAAATAAAATGAACTTATTATATAAATTCTTATAATACACTCCGTATTTCCTCATGGTGATTGGAAACTCCCGAGCAGCAGACAAAAACTGCAGTGTCTCTCCAGAGTGCGAGGGCGATTTTGTAACCCTCACCTATGCCCGTTCCCTCAATTGCGCACTCCCCTGAAGCAATTACACCTTAATACGTTTCCTTATAAAGCTACTAAATATGACCAGCCAATTTGGTCCGATTCTCTCAAGTTTATTGGGCCATAAAAACTCTAATGTGGGAATCATTTCTAAGTGCCACACATAAAACAACAATACAAAAGGAGCATTTTTTGAAAAAATTACTCATACAAGGGCTTCACAGGTAGGAGAGCTGCCCAGAGCCGGAGATGGAGCCCCTTAGGCTTACACTGAAATGCACTTCCAGACTACTTACCTCTCACATTACTAATACACACCTCTAAAAGAATTCAGTGAAGAGCTGTTTAGAGGTTATGACGTGGATACAATAGGCATCCATTGTGTTTTTTCCCTAATGAATTTGATTATGGGAATTGTTAAAAATGACCAGTTTCCCCTTTGCTGTTTACAAAATAAAGTAACCAAATCAAACTTAAACTTGCACATTTTGGGAAACACAGTGTAGCAGAATCGTGCTACCGTGAGTTCATTTGGCTCTAAGACACACGCTGAGACCACGTTTCCAGGCAATATTCTTCGTTCTTTTCTTTTTCTCCACACACAATCTTTCCTTCTAGCATCAGCATTAGGGAGAGCATAATTAACCAGTTTCAGCTGTGCCAATGACCTCTCCCTGATGCTGCTCACCTGAGCCACTCCACCACCTCTCCCTCTGCAGCTGACAGCTACCCATACCCACCTCCACACACACTTATTCACTTTTTGTCAAGAGTTAGATGCGAAGATCGACACCACTCTTGTGTCGCCTGTGCAATAACTATGTAGCTGGAGCCAGCAGCTGGTTAGCTTAGCTTAGCATAAAGACTGAATGCAGGGGGAAACAGTTAGCCTGGCTGCTCTGTCCAAAGTTAACAAAATCAACCTACTAGTACCTCTAAAGCTCACAAATTAACTGCTATATCTTGTTCGTTTAATGCTCACAAAAGCAGTAAATGTGTAAATATGACAATTTGTCGTTTTACTATTTCTTGGCTAGGAGCAGTGGCTAGGCAACCAGTGGAGTCTCCAAGAAGTTGCTGGTCCCGGCCAAGAAATAGTCCAGCACGTAACCGCATGTAAAATAGCGGATGGATTAAATGTGTTAATTTAGGTAAAGGTATTTGCATATATTTTGTTTCTCTTCGGGTGGACCCATGCTAATTGTTTCCCCGTGTTTCCACTCTTTATGCTAAGCTAATCGGCTGCTGGCAGTAGCTTCATTTTTACTGTACAGACGTTAGAGTGGTATTGATCTTCTCATCTAACTCTCTGCAAAAAATCAAATAAGTGTAGTTGCCAAAATGACCATGATCATTTTTTGGTAATCATCATCTTTCAAACTATTGCATTTGACAATTTAAAAAATCGGAATTTAGACCATAAGATCCATAAGAGTATTTCCTTTAAACTACTTTTTGGCATGCAACTTGGTAACTGAGCCTGTTTGACAGGCCATACATTTGATTTCCCACCTTCCCTAAATGTGTAGAAGAGACGTACAGATTTATGGATCCAACAGCCCTTGGAAGGATGTTTAATGTTTAATGTTTCTAGAAAAGGCCACACTCTGTATCTGCTCTTGTTTGACATGTCAGTGTGTTCCTCTGGGTGCGTGCCGACTAGTACCTACTTTGCATCGATCTGCAAGGCCTGGAAATCTGAAACTCAAGGAGGCCCCTTGAGAAAATACACCAACGTGTGCAGAAACAAGCACACACACTGACTCTAGTTTGGCACTAAAGGCTGTTTGCATCAATGCCTGTTTGAATGGCTGCCGCTCTAACAACAGCGAGGCATGGGGCTCTGATCGCTACCCCCGTGCCCACCCCTTAACACTCGACAGATGGACAAGACTCCTTTTTTCCCCCCTCTCCCTGCTTTTAAGGGACCTCTAATTATGCTTACACGCCACATCAAAATAAAGCTCAGCATGCAATGCCTTTGGTATGGAGAGGAAGTGAGCTGGTCAGATGCAATAAAGAGTCTCTGTGGAGCTTGCCTGTAATTTGGTGGCCCAAGTATGGACATGGAGAGGTAAAGGTAAAGGTGCAGCTGCCCCCACTCTCACCTACTGACTGTCTGACACACTGTATCCATCTGTGGAGTTACAGCAAGTCTGTTGCATTGAAATTCTTCAGTACTTGAATACTTGATTAAATGAGGACCTGAGCTTTTCTCCCAATTTTCTGCCAATATGATGATGAAGTAGTGTGAAAGATAAACCCAACGCACTTTAAAAGATGTGAAAATACGTGACAGGATATATTTTGCCCCACCCTTGTTGTATCAGAGCCAAGGACTCTAGGCAGCCTCTGTTATGGTTTTGTTATGGTTTTGGCTGAGGTTGGGGTAAATGTTGGTAATTGTGCACCCTTAGACTAAATGAAGACTTGCCTGTGGAATTAGGCTTGGACTAGTTGGGACAAGAGCTTTGAATGCTACAATGGGTAAGGCTTACACTGGATTTTTTGTTTTCTTGGGTATCGAGCTGTGTAGGGGCTGGCTTGTGCTTCTATCTCCTCGCTCTCAGGCCTTGTGGTGTGAGTAGGGGAAGGCCTCATGGCTGCCTGCGGAGTGCAGAAGCACTCGGTGTGTTTTTAATCAGGAACAAGGCTGGGAGTCATTACTGGGCCTCGATGCTGAGCTCATTGTCTCTGTGACTCCCTCTGTGGAGGAAGGGGGTTGGGGTGGCGGCAACGTAGCGTGCATGCGAGATGTAAAGAGGTCTTAGAGGGTCATCCCCTAAAGATTTATGTGGTCAGAATCAGAATAGAAGGAGCAAAGAGGAGGAAAGTGATGGGAAGAGGGGATGCACAGAGCGGTGGAGGAGTGATTTAATGAGACATGCATCTGTCTGTCATCAGAGCAAAGCAATAAGATTGTAGATCAATCATGTAACGGAAGCTACAGTATGTAATATTTTACCTCAAGGCAGCAGAGTGTGTTGCTTGTTCTACTGGAGTTGTTCAAGCTCAAACCCCAATAATTGTCACTCATCTTGATGAGCTGTGTGATTACCTCTGTGATGAGAGAGCTCCTCTCTCTGTCTTTACACAACTTCTAGCTAAGTGGCTAGCATTCTAGTTGTCAAGCAGTATGCACATTAGCCCTGTCTCAGCTCTGTCTTCTCACGAGCATAGACAAACAATGCGTACAGTGGTTTAGCTGAGTTTTTTTTCTAAAAAACAACCTGCTGTGTCTACAAACGGCAGTGATGTGAGTGCTGAGACTGAACAAAAACAGTAAAGTTGAGGGCTGTAAAACCAAAACAATGAGCTGAAAAACGCTAAAAAGTGCCGTAGAGCTGAGGGGGTCTGCAAAGAGGGATAATTCTCTGTGGGTTCAACACTATAAGTGACACCTTCCACATTACACAATCATTTGATCCATTGTTAATCTAAAAATATTTGTTAGAGCAGCTTTAAGGTTAGGATTGTCTGTGTTAGGGTCTGCAAATTCTACCAAAGAAAGTTGGACTTTTTACACAGCCAGACTGAATGGCCGCCTTGCTGACGCCTCTCACAATCAGCCTTTTGTGGGTGGATACAACATGTTGTCAATCCAATTTCTCCCACAGTCCAGCTTACAGTTTGCTTCCATGGTTGTTGCAGTTGGGTTGCATAAGTGAAATACAGATGGGTGACAAATGAAAGGAAAAACCTGAATAAACAAGTAAAGAATCAACAAATGCAGATGCTTCCATACCGAGCAGTGGGGTCACTGAATGGTTGGATGAGCATGAAAATAATGTGAATCAAAGGCTTTGCCCTTCATATGCATCAGATCTCAATCACCGTACCAAGACACTTTACTTTCCTTTAATTTGTCACCCATATGTCGGTTATTGAAGAAGCTTAGTCTTAGTGGAGTTTTTAGCAGTAAACATTTGGGCCGCAATTTAAATGTATTTATAATAAATGCGGTTGTGGTCTTGTTGTTGTTTGTCTTGTTGTTGTCTGTGTTGACTTAAGCCTGTGTATGTTTTTATGCTTCGCTCTGGCTGCACGCCATGCAGGCTCGGGACACAGATCCACACACACACACACACACACACACACACACACACACACACACACACACATAGTGTAAAAAGAGAGAGTGCTAGTCTAATTGTGGGGGAAACTGGTAAACTGTGTTATGATTTTAACGCAGTACATTTTTATGTTGCGTTTTGTCAAAGAGGACATCAATTGTGGTGACTGCTTTTGACTTTTCTTTCTCCACCAGGGTTTCTCCCTAATCTTGTTTTAGGGTCCAGACAATGAAACAAGGCTGTGGTAGAGACAAATGCTAGACAGGAAAGTATAAGACTTTAATAAAAAAAGAAGTCCATTAACATATCTCAGATTCCTCCACTCTTTTTTCCCCTCTAGTTATGCACTTGTATTACATCTTGGCTGACTTCCCCTTAAACTGAATATTATTTTATTTGGACTGGGACCAGGTCTCAGGAGAAGCGGCCTTAGCTGTGTAAACAGCTGTCACCAGCAAGAGTCATAACTAATAGGTATCTGTAGACAGGGGTCACATGTAGTTTACATGTTTACCAGCTAATGGCTTTAGAGATAGTACTGCCTTGGTGCAGTAATGGGCAGTAGTGAAGTGTAATGGACAATGTGGGGCTGGTTATCATCACCAACGAGCATGAGGGCACACATGCATATGAGTAGCTAGAACTGTATATTCTTAAAAAGAGCTTCCATAAGTACAAAGGTGGAGGGTTATTTTTGGAGGATAATGGATTGTATCTAAGGAATCTTTTTCTCAGGAGACAACTCCTGTGGTTGAGTTATTGCATAGCTCTTTGGCACATCCAGCATTTTGGAACATTGTTGTAACAGCAGCCAATACATGACAACCCAATTTGCTGCTCATTTGTAGCAGTAAACACTGTGGCGTGCAGGCACAAGACAGGTACAGCTCCAAGCATCCGTTGCTTCCATGTAATGATACACTAAGCGACCTCATGCCACCCAGAGATTTGGGATGCAAGTTTCTTCATCCAAAAGTTCCTTTTATCACAACATCTAACACCTTCGTTAGATTCTAGCTCACCTGCATACCAAAGCTCACTTTTTTTTGTGGCAACAGATTCAATTTCCCACACCCAGAAGCACATGTAGGTACGTATAGTGAAAGGAAACCTTTGCTTTATGTGCTCCATTTTTGGCCTGTGGAGTCCACTCATCCTTCATACTTTATGAACACATTTATTCCAAGTCTGTCTCAAAGGGCACTGCAGAAAAGAAATGTGTACTCCTGAGGGCTGAGTGTGGCCTTTTAGAGCCAACACAAGCCGGTTCCTGTTAAGAAGCCTGGGCAGTGCCAGCCAAACTGCTCAGTTTTGTGGTGGTGTGAGAACATGAGGCCAGATGTGACCCAGACACCTGCTGGAACAGAAGGTGGCTGCTTTCATCTGGATACAGTATACCCGTCTAAACAAACTGTAGATCACAGGCCTGTGAAACACCTCAGATGAACTTCTCTCTGAAGTCTTTGTGTGTGTGTGTGTGTGAGCGAGCCTGTTCCTTTGGGATAACCCTCAAGTTATTGATCAAGACATGGTCATATTTAAAGACAACTGGAACAACATATTGGCTGTCGGCAGCTTCAGTAGAAAAATATCAGTATTATTCTAATATTCAACCCACAATGATCAAATAATGGCGTGGCCATTTCTCTAGTGGGAAACAGACTTCAGTTAGGTGAGAAAATAAGTGAAGTTGCCATGTTTTCCATGAGGGACCAAATGTAGATATTGGATCCAGCCCAATTTTTTGGGGGGGAGAAAAATGAAGCTTTGATGTTTAGGGTTTTTTGTGGCAGGCACCATGTGAGAAAGTGAGACCAGGTCTTCGCCATCTGTCCCCTGTGGTGCACTCCACTTTTGACCCTGGCGATCACCTCACATCTCCCTGTTGGCCTCGGCAGGCGAGGAGGGGTGTGAGGTTGTATCTTGTTAAAGGGTTAATGAGGTAGAACTTTGTAGCAGACGTTCATGTCGTGCCTGCACGACATCGGTATGAAGGGAGATGGCTGTAGTCAGTTAGTCAGCATGTTTTCTAGGAGCGCGTTCTTGTTTTTCTTCCCTTTTTTATTGTTTTGTCTCCATCTTTAATGCTAAGAGCTTTGTATTTCCCATAGATCACATGTCACTCAAACAGTATGACGTCTTCTTCCCATTCCCATTCTGTAGATTGAATTTGAGTTTGTTTAGGTAGCACTCTTTTGCTCATGCTGACTACCTGGTTCCTCTACTTCTTTCAAACAAACAAGAAATGTAAAAATCAGCATGTGTCAGAGGATTTTTGTCAGAATGTTTCATTCAACAGCTACTGTAAACGCTTTTATTTACTGCCTACAAGCTAAATCATGTGAGTTTTAGCGTTCAGCAGTCAGTGGTGAAAAGTAATTAAGGGCATTAACTCAAGTACTGTACTTAAGTACAATTTTTAGGTATTTGTACAGTATTTCCTTTTTCTGCTACTTTATCCTTCTACCCAACTACATTTCAGAGGAAAAGTTGTACCTTTTACTCCACTACATTCATTTAAAAAGGTTTCTAAAATATGATGCAGTGTTACTAACCATGGAACTGTATATAAAGTAGTTAAACATAGCTTCTCCTTGATGTAACATGCATCAGTAATACTTTTCCAATAGAATACAATAATTAAATTCTTATTAAACTCTATTCTGCTGCATACTATTTGTACTTTTGATTAACTTTAAATATATTTTGCTCATATGACTTCTGTACTTTTATCTTACTGAAGTATAGCATCTGCATACTTACACCCTTGTCAGCAGTACTGTGAAGTAATTAATTAATTAAGTAATTAAGACTTTTACAGAAGTAATTTAGAATTTTGAGATATGTTTAAAGGAATAGTTCGACAAAAAACAAGCTTTGCTTTCTGGCGAAGAGTTATCTGGGAAGATGCCACGCTCATATCTGTGCTAAGCCAAGCTAACCGGCTGTTAGCTTCATATTTAGCGTAGAGAGATGAGAGTATTTCACAAAATGTCGAACTTTTTCTTTAAGTATTTAACTACAAAATATTATAATATTGGATTTAACTTTGATTGCACATTACTTTACTATATATAATACTTATAATAGACATTAATATACATTAATCCTGTTGTGTAGGCATTTTTAATGCAGTATTTTCACTTTTACTGATTTAATGATCCACCCAGCTTTTTCTACTTTTACTTAAGTGAAGGATTTGGTTTAATTTTTCCTACACTGTCAATCAGTGATAGGAAGTCAGTTAACAATCTGTTTTTTTGTAAAACCTGAATAAAAGATGAGTATCTCCCCTCTGGATTTGCAGCTACAGTATGTTGTGCTTTCTGGCAAGTATGAAAGATCCACATCCAATTCTTCTGATTTTCAGATGTGTGAGCTGGAAGTCGGGATGAGTTTAGTCAAGGTGATGACAAATGGGGGAGGGAGAGTGAACACGGGTTAGGGTGGGAGAGACAGAGCAATGCTACATGGGGTGCAAATATGCCAAGCATGCCCGCTGCCTTTACTGATCCTCTTCTGTGATGTCCTGGATCTCCTCCCGCACCGAGGGAAACCCACGGCCAGGTCCCACTCAGCAGCATGTGTGTATGTGTGGGAGGTGTGTGTGTGTGTGTGTGAGTGAGTGAGTGAGTGAATTACTAGACTTCCAGCACGTTGAGATGCAGGTGTGAAAATTAGGTGTGAGGTTTATGTGTGATAAATTACCAACATGTGGGCTAATCGGAGCCACTCCACTTTTTCCTTCACCCACCTTTTTCTCTTTTCCCTTTTCTTCTTTCTATTTGAGAAAAACACATTTCTCCCACAGCTTGAGTGGATTTGAGGGAGTGTAAATATTGAAATATTCAAAGTTCTAAACTTTGCCCTTTCTTTTGGGGCCCATTGCTCTTGCTTCGTACTGCTTGTTCTTCGTTCTGCAGTTTGAATTTTATTGGTTACTGTCAAAGACTCGGGAACTTGGGAAAAAATAGGGTGTTTCAGGCACCTGAGCAGATTAATATGAGATATAACAAAGATTAATTCCAATCTTCACATCCGTTATCTTTCTGCTGTCCTCTGAAGTGAGGAACACATTCCCCACAGACATTTCTCGGAATGAAAAACATTCACTACGAAGTAAAATGTCTCAGCTAAATGTCCTAGGCTTTATTTATTTATTTATTGGCTTTCCTGCTATAATGTTGACTGCGGTCCTTTCATTTTGATGCCTGTTCAGTGCAAAAATCATCAGGAAAAAACACCATGTGCCATGTACCTGGTTTCTTGTTTTGTTTCTTCTGAAAGTCACTAGATCATAAAAACTTTGAGACCCACAGCAGGAAAATAATCCAGATAAGTTAAAACTGCTTGTTATCGAAACCAATTTCTTCTTTTTCTTAATTTTTGAGGACAATCTCCATCAGTTGCACATAGTTCCATTAATTTCTGCTATGTTGGATTTCTGTATTTCTCTGATAATTTGAATTTCTTGAAAATCTTACTGTATTTTGCAAACACCTCATTGTCAGTTAAACTAATCATTTCCAAATGTGGTGTGCATCATCTCTCTCTCTCGGACTCTCACGACTAAACGCTATAAAACTATTTATTATACTCCATATAGTTTTGCAGCTAAAGGCCAATGTGGTTTTGGCACAAATTTATAAAGAGGCCATAATTTATCAAGTCCAATCTTCAGATATCCTACGAATGTCATCATTTCATCATCTTCCTTAGAAAAAAATTTCAAGTTTTATATTGACTAAATCTGCAAAGTGCTTAGTTGATCCATGGTTGCTTGGAACCTGCCAATTTCCATTTGCAGCTGTATTTTAATGCTAAAATATAGATCTTAGATCATGTTGCATTCACTGAAGGTATGAGTTGCTGAGAAATGGTGGCGATGAGTAGAAAATTACTGTGGCGTTTCAAAAGAAACATCAACCTTTTTCTTTGAACGAGTGAATAAATATGGATGAGAGAGGAAGAGTTGGCATGAAACATAAACCACATGCTCGTCTTCTAGTGCCTGCCCAGAGAGCGATAAAGTCCATCCTCGTGAGTCATCAACTAACTCCCGTAGTGCTTCCATTCCTGGGTGTCATAAAGTCCTTTTACACCTGCGCTGGCCAACCATGAAGCGAGCATCACCGTCAGGAGAATCAAAGGCAGATGCTGAGTGATGACCTGTGCCACTCAGCAGGAAGCACCAGGTTGATTAATTTTAATTTTTAATTTTTTAGGCGATGATGAGGAAAACAATTTTTGGTTTTAGTCTTTTATTTTAGCACGTAGAGAGCACGTAGAGGGTTTGTTTTGTAGTGTTGCAATTTACGTTATAGCTTTGCTCTTAATATATAAAATACAACCAAAAATAAAGCGGACCTATAAAGTGTTAAAACTGTGTTTTAGAATGGATTTTTCCTTCACTGGAACAAAAGTTTAACCTGATTAGAGGTTTGCATTGTTTTAGTGCATTGTTTAAGCTATGTTGACTGTGAACAGATATTCCGTTGTTTTCAAGGCCCGACTAAATTGTAAAACATTTTATGGGACCGCAAGCCACAGTGAAGAGGCGATGCTGTTATTTGACCACCACATCAAGGTCATTCTCAGGGTTTTTTCCTCCTATGTGACCGTAGAGCTTTCCATGGCGGTCATATGTCTGCTATGGTCAAGGGTTTAAGTGTCCATCAATGTGGCAGAAAGTGTTAAAAGACTGCAGCACATACCGTGAGATTAGGTCAGCTAGGTCACCTTTTATTTCTAATTTTCCAAACAGGAATTATGAGGTCTCTTTCACATCAGGGGATCCAGATGTGGGATTTGACCCAGGACATGGGATTTAGGTCATAATCCATCATAAAGATGTTAATAAGGAAGTGAACTAACCTAGCATCTTCATATAGCGTTGGAAAGAGTGCAGGGGGGGAGAGCCATGATGAGTTCAGCTGGACAGATGGATGAAAGGTGCAGAGCGTTTCCAGATTGACTCAGAAACATTGTCAATGTCTCTGTCTGACTGGCTGCCAGCTCAGAAAACATAGGACAGAGAAATTATCAATACAGACTTTATACCTTACATTTTCTGGAATTCTGCTGATATATATATAGTTTCGTCGACTAAGCTGTTTAAATGGATTACATTTTTTATAATAAGATGACATAGACAGAATTGGTTGCAACTTTGACCCGAACCAGCAAAATCATCCACTTGAAGCGAGACAATGTTCCTTTTGAGAGACGGAATAACACATTCTTCCTCTTACAAATTAGAAGCTCAGTTCATAAGCAACAAAACGCACCATTGCTCAATTCAATACACTCAAGGGTCTACATGGTCTGGTATGACCAGTAGCTAATGGTGGCTATGTTAGCTAATGTTAGCAAACTTCAGGTTAGTTAATATTGCAATCTAACATTATTGAGTCAGTTCGCTGACTTTATGACATTTGTCTAATTTTGCTACCATTACAATAGCTTAGCATTTTCGCTAGTAGCAGTAGTGTAGCATTAGCATTGACTCAAAGTTTCAGCAAAAGTTATAAGTGTATTTCTCAAAATGTAAAACTATTCCTTTAATAACAAGCACTTTGTATGATGGTGATGTGGTCATCCAATGAGTCAAATGTGGTTTTCTCACCTACATGTGACTGTGGCTCAACCTGTTGAATCACACCAAAGTAAATTACCTTGAGCTTCTGTTTTATTGTGCACTAAAAAGTCAAGCTTTAAATTGGCCCCCATTTTCCAGTTGCCTGTTTGAACCGCGGCTGCCTGTTTTACCCATACACTATATAAACCGCCACCCTTTCAAGTGATGGTTCAATTCTCTGTGCTGCCTGCCTCGCCCGATGGATCTGTGTCACAGGAACACTTTGGCCGGGCTAATATGTCTGACAGCAAATGTGCTCAGTCTCATGCTGCAAAATCATTATAAGCAGCAGGACTGTCCTAAATTATAAACATGTGCTTACAGTATGATCTGTTAAAGTAAACTGGGGGAAAAAACGTAGATCCTAAAACCTGACTATTTCCAGCTGGAAAAGAGTCGGAGGCAAGTCCAACATATTTTCTGCTAAATTGGAGCAGAATTGTGCCTTCAGCGCACAGGCCCGAAGTACCCCCCTCTTACTCCTGTTTTTTCTCCACAACTTTTGAGCTAAGTGCAACTTCCAGTTCCATGACAAATAAAGTCACGGGCCTGAAAAGCGGGCGGTTTGATGTCATTTTCCATGTACCAGCTTTTAACAAGCTTGAACAATGTTGAGACGGTACAACGGCTGGTGAACTGTGAGTGTGGGGTTTGACACTGTTGGCTCGCTTGCTTTTTACAGCAACAGAGTGTAAGCCTGGAGAGTTAGGTGGTTTGAACAGACATCCAGAAAGCGACTGTTACTTCTTATGGTTCGGTCTGCCGCCAGTCGGCTGGTGGCTGCAATGCTGCTCTGTCCTGTATCTGCCCTTTCTCTCTCCCAAGCTTTCGCTTTTTCCTCTAACGTGCAGCAGCAGTAAGCTTATGCCATCATTTAGGGGGAACAAGGGAGGTGGACAATAAACAGTAATTGTCTCAGTGCCACGAGGAAAGCGTATAATTCCGTTGGTGAATGTGAAGCTTTCCACATGAGAGCACAAATCTTCTTGACCTGCTGCTGCTATGTAACTCCAAAACTTGAGGTTTGCCATCACTGCCACTTAACCATATGACATTTATAGTTAGTATAGATGTAGTGAATAAAGTGAATAGCTTTTTTGTTGTGTTACTTGATGAACTTTCTCATATAGGCTGTAATGTAAGGGCCTTTGCCAAACAGTGGACAGTGTGGCTGCTGGTTCAGTTCACAGTCTGTATTATTAGATTTACATACCAGGGGCCCTTGGAGAAATGGAGGAGAACTGAGAGAATAGAAACAGTTGTGTTTTAATACAAGCTCTTGTCCTCCGTTTGCTGCATTTGGAATCCACTGTTGCATTATGATTTTGCATCAAGTCTGCTGCATTTCCAGTTCAACTCAATAGTCAATCAAGACACACATTCTATCCAGTGTGCTATCATTTTCCATTTAGAGTGGTGTTTAAATTATATGTGATAAACTAGGGTCTAATCAAAGCAATCACCTCACAAGCCTCTTTTATATACCTCTATGCCCAATGTCATCAACTGCTAATGTGGATACATTTCAGTTTATGTCTAACATTTAACTATGGGTGATCCACTGCACTCTCTTTGCATTTTTACAGGGGATCAAATCACTACTCCTTATAAAAGTAGTGGTAGCAGGTTAAAGAGGTGAAGTCTAGATGGGGTTTGGTCTTAAAGAAAATATCTTCTGAACTCACTGAAGCTGCTCAGTGGACAAGTCTGTGACTGAAATGAGCAGCTGAGAGGTGAAAAAGAGGCATGTAACCACTTTAAAAAAAAAAAAAAACTTTTTCATGGCAGACCACAAAAAATCCTACATCTGATAGTAACACTACATGAATATGAATGTTTTGGCATTACTTAATCCCATTTTGTCCATAAAACACGAAACATAAGAAATGTTACTAAAACTTTAAGGATTTGTTGTTGTGACTTTTATTAAAAATCAGATAGTTTGTATTGTTTATATTATGCTATACTTCTAATAATATAACGCATTTTCTTTTTGTTATTTTTTAGCATAAAATTGTCAAATTTAAAGACCTGAAAATGGTTACAAAGTATCAGTTTTCAGTAGTGCCGAAACCAAAACGTTTTTTATCGCGGTCTGCCTGCAAGAACACCACATCAGTGAAACCCTACGTAAGAATGTCTTCTTGTACTCAATGTTAAGTTCAGGGCTCTAAAAGAAACACAAAAATTATGTGCAATTTGCCTTGTTAGGGTTTCGGGTTGCAGAAAGTTGGAATGGGTCAATGTGAATGATTTCATGGGTAACGGTAGGTGAGTGGAAGGCAGGAAGTTAGCCGGCCGTGGGTGGAACCCCCCGTATATGTGGGGTTTTTTGGCAGCCCAGAGAGCAGTCTGTCACGCTTGCTTTGGACTCATAAAAACGTACCTGAGACGGAGTTTGGGTTTCTGCTGGATCTCACTGCAGCCCTAATTGCTCTTGAGCTGCTTCAGAGCAAACCTCCCAGCAAGCCTACGGCTGTAGAATGAAAGTTCTACGCTCCCAACATGCCGTCATTCTTCACGTTGTGAGCCTGACTGTTTTGCATAAAGATCAAAACTTCACCTGAACATGCTAGATACTTATCACTGAATATCTGCAAGGCCATTTCACCGTGTGATGTTGATTTTATGGTTTTCTAAATTATGATTTTTGAAATTGTCAAATGCAATAGTTTCAAAGATGATGATGGCCAAAAATTATTGTTCATTTTGGGAAGTACACTTATTTTCTTTTTTTGGCGAGAGTTAGATGAGGAGATCCATACCACTTTCACATCAGTACGGTAAATATGTAGCTGAAGCTAGCAGCCGATTAGCTGGGCTTAGCATAAAGACCAGTGCACTTAATGCATTTTTCTCTATTTGTTACACAAAATCATCCTCAGTCTGTCACAATATATTGTTGATGGGTGGGGATGAGGTTATGTAAAGGGTCCTTCATGTGGTTCATGTACAAGAGCAGCATCTTTATACCAGCCCTCTGCCTCGTAGACATGACATATTGAGGCACTTATTAAGTCTTTGTGTTAAAAAGACTTTGCAGAGGCTTCTTCAGTGATGTTCATATGGACCCTGGCTTTTAAATATAATACTTAGAGGGATCTTCAGTTAGCTGTCAGAAGTGGGAACTGTGGATTTGTTTGGTTTCACGTAATATGTATTCAGTGGTTGAAACCGTAAACGGCATCGGTTTATCGTGTGCAGGGAGTGGCACTTCGAATGGCGTGTCTCGAAAAACATGGCATGGGTTAGGGTTAGAGTTAGGGCATGGTAAACCTGGTATCCATAATCTCACAATGACCACTTTCTGTGCGGCTTCTCTATATGTCCGGGTCACTTCAGTTTCAACATGATTGACAGAAGAAACAGCCGAGAAGGAAAGAGCCGAGGCATTACATGATTTGTGGGGAAAGAAGAAGCTATAGAGGTCAAACATAACACAGCATGTTTTTTAGCTTTCAGATGGACTGGGGTTGAATGTGTCTGCTGTTTGAGAACAGGAGAAAGGCACAATATGCAAAACAAAAACCACATCCATAACTCAGAACACATCCCCCAGCACACTAAACATACAGCTTTATGTTCCTGCCAAATTAGGTTAAGCTGCAGTGATCTATAGAGACTTCAGAACTAACACTTAACCCATTTCCCTTTGATTTTCTCTTCTTTAGTGCCACTTAAAAAAATGGCTGCTACATGCTTTGGCAAACTGTTTTCAATTTTCATGCCAATAAAGCACGCTGAGGTAAAGAGTTTTACTCACAAGCCTCATTTTTTTCCTACAGTTTCAGTTCTGCTGTAAAGGAGCTACTCTTATATTTCTTCTAGTCTCAAAAATCACATTCATGTGAATGAGGGTTTTCTTTAAGAATGGCTGAAACCTGCTGGCAGTCGACAGATTGATGTAAAGTGCGCTAGACGTTATGTCGGTAGTGTAGGACGTGAGTTGGACAGCGCTGCTCCAGACACTGTGAATTGTGGCCTCCTTCCTGACATACCTGTGGCCTGAACCTCCAAACCTTTCCACAGACACACACACACAAGCTAATCTCCCAAGATCAGCACCAAAAGAGTGTCTCTCCGCTGTACACAGCCTTTCCTTCCCCCTTTTCTTCCCCCAATCATACGCTAATTCCAGGATGTGGGATCTGCTGCATTCAAGCGGCGTGTGATTATGTTATCCTCAATCAGCGTGTATTGCGAGATTAGCAACCAGCAAAACAAATGTTTGACAACAAACAGTGAGCCAGAGGATTTTTGAGCCAGAGTCATCAAGGGACTTTTCATTGACTATAATTTCTCTGCTGATTGACTGGCCAGTGATCTAAGATGACCACAGGCCCTGATTTTATTTTCTATTATTGTTAGGATAGTGTTGTTAGCACACTGTTAATAGTTATAGAGTTGAGCCCGCTCAAAGCGGGCTGGAGAAGTAAGCTTTCCAGCCTCACAGTTCTTTACTTTTGCCAAGTTGGCTTTCCCTTTCTGTCAGTGTTGTGTTCAAGTTTGGCGAGGGCAGATGGAGTAAATGTGACCAAGTTAATGTGAATGTCAGTTTGCTGTAAACACATCCAGACTGTATATTCTACAGAAATATATAGTTGAGTATGAGGTTTGGGCTAATGTTGCAATTTAGTTTTACTGAATGGAAGGATTGACAGAATGAAACACAAGATATATTTGAGAAATTGTGTTTGTGTTGTGACCTGCCGGGATAAAGAAACACTTTTAATACAGCTGCAATTACTTTTTTTAAAAAAAAGTGTAATTTACTATGTTTTTAGCGTGTTTTTATGTATGTTAATTTTATGTGTGAAAATATTCAAATATGAATATATATCAAGATATAAATGCCTGCAGATTAGTTTAGCAATTTCTGAAAGGCACATGATTTAAAAACTATATCAGAAAGTCAAAAAAACAGTACAAAAGCTGTACAATTTATATTGTATTTATATTACATATATTGTACTGTAGCCATTTCTAAACAGCACCTGTGTCTAACAAGTAGAGACAACTGACTGAAGATTTTAATTGAGAGGCAACCTGCATTGGCACAACTGAAATAAGAAATAATAATATCTTAGACACGGGATTGACAGTTGAACATAAGACACAATTTTCCATCTGAGAATTGAAAGACCCAAAACTAATCATAATTTGGGGTTTTCATTTCTCCTTCATGTCTTACCGAGTAAGTGCCGACTGGAGATGAACAATCACCAGTCTGTGTGATGAATAGGCTTGGAGCGCACACCCTGGCGCTGCTGTGATCGATGGGGTGTCGCTGTAAGCCTCATCCCTAAAGACCATCAGAGACACATTCTGATTAGCACTTAATCTTACTTCCATCCACCCCGGCTTCAGGAGAATGAGTGTAGTTTGGCAGAGCCAGCATACCTCTCTAAAGATGGTCTCCCAGCACTCCTACAAAAGAAATGAAAAAAGATGAGTCTGACATTCGCTGACTGATTTTCACATGATTACAAACTGATGCTTGCACTGGGCCCACTTAGCGCTCACTTTCGTCTTGGTGAATCTGTTCATAGAAATCTAATATGCGGATCCACGGCCAGTAATGCAGGCATGCTCTGCTCTGTCTCTCAGGGTTTGTCCAGTTTGCTGCACAGTGTTTTATTAAGCGTTGTGGTAGGTCGCTCAGTTTGAGCGGCGCTGTTACCCGGTCGCTGCTTGTGATATTTAAGACTTGGCTTAGATCAATTGAAGTGTCTCTCGTTTGGAGAGATTGGATTCGCCCAAGGACATTTTCCTGTAAACGGGGCGCTAAGGAGTTTACATTGAAAGTCACTTATTGTGGAATGGACTGTCTTTTTACTGGCTCCTTTGTCTTCTGCAGGCAACTCGAGCCGAGGCCAGAGCCATTGCGGTTTTGGGGGCTTTCATCGGCTGTCTCAACACAATCGTTCAGGGGGCCAGCTCTGACCAGAATTAATGCAATATTCACATTCATAACCAATCAACATTCGAACATCGAGAGGGGAGCCAGAGTTTGCATGAATGACAAATTGTTGAATTGAACATATTTACTATGAATTAGAGAATATCCTGCTGATATATCTATTATGGTTGTTTTGGTTTTATTCTTGTACTCGGGTTGTCTTCTGCTGGTCAGCCCTCCCACAGTTGAGTCTGTTGCCTCAAGTTCACCCTGTCCTTGTCGTTGGGTGAAGTCAAGGCCATCCACAGACGAGTGATGATACAACGATCTAAAAGAATTCTGCTTCTCTGTTACTAGTACAGAATAAACAGCCTCTTGTACCACATGCTAGATGCATCTTCCAATGCGGCTCTAGCAAAAACTAACAATAGCAATGCTACATTCTCTTAGACCGTCTACACACGATGAGCCATAGGAGCTATGCTCACTGTATCATAACCTTAACCCTAATTGGGTTTACGTCACCATCATGCACCAGGTAGCAGGAAACCGCCAGGAAATTTGAAAAACAAAATGGACCTAGCAAAGACTGTTTGTGAATTATGTATTTCAATTTAACGCAAAAGTAGGCACTGGCAATAATCCTCCTTCAGAGCAAAAGATGGGCATGAGTCCAATGATCAATAAGGGATGAGTGCATTAAAACGTTCTAATTTTGGCAATTTCTGGTTGCTTTCATGTGAGATCAGTGATGGTCATCCTATTGGTTGTTCATTGAAAGGTTATCGACAAGCATTGTGCAAAGTCTTGTGCTGGTGAGAAGCACATCTGCCACTGTGTACAGGGCAAAGTTTGGACAATCTTTCCTCGACGGCATTCATGGTGTTGCACTCGTTTGTACACATGAAATTGACAGAATGAAAAAAGAGTGCTTGAAAGAGAAGTTCAAACACTGCCTACTTTCTCACTTCTACACACCCAGCCAATAGCTGCATGAAGCTGCCGTGCTTGTTGGATTGTATATTTCAGAAAGTTACAAAAATTGTTGGAGGCAGCCTCAAATCGACATCAGAAAAGCGTGTGTGGGGAGGGGGGTTTCAGATACTGTTTGACCATCCAACAAGTTGAAGCATACTTACACCTTTACATATTTAATTTCATCTTATTAATCACTTTTGCTGTTTACGCTTCTGTGTTTGTCCAGCAGCTAGCTATGGAGCGTACCCCATCTGTAAAGGCTGCTCGGTGTGCTCCAGGGACAACGGCTGTGTAAACTGCCAGCCCAAACTCTTCCTGTTTTTGCGGAGGGAGAGGATGAGGCAGTACGGGGAGTGTCTTCACGACTGTCCAGCCGGATACTACGGCATGCGCAGCCCTGAACTCAACATGTGCTCCAGTAAGTCCTCTCGAGTTTAACCCACCCTGCCTCCCCCGGACTCCACCTCTACCCCTCTATCTCCCACACTGCTGACTTTCCCCTCCTTTTCCCAACACCCCCACCACCCCATCTTCCCCAGACACACACACACTCCCTCAACTTCCCCTTTTCCCACAGCACATGATTTATTGTCAATTATCCAGAGGAGACACACATACCTCGCAATTTGAACGGCTCATCTGTTCACACAGGTGGACGTAAGAAGTGAAGCCTCGTCTTAGCAGCGTCTCCCTCAGGATTTACCGGAGAACTCCAGCTAGGATGAGCACTGTTTCTAATTTTTCTTTAACACTCCACTTGCATTACCAAACATCCTATAGTCACGAGGATGTTTAAAGGCATGAAATCCAGGTGCAAATGCAACCAAGATGCACTGAAGATTCAGCCAAATGCACTCTACAGACACGTATCGTCACATTAAGAGCAACATGTAAAAACCAGCCCTTTCGGCCATGTCATTCGATATCATCTGAACTACAAAGTTGATTATATATCAGCATTAGGGCAATAAACTAACTTCTTTTGTTGACTGTCTGCAGGGGCTTGTGGATTGAGACTTTCACCAGACAGTGTAATTTCTTGGCAGCCAAAGTAGTTTTTGACTTTGAACAGAAAGCCAGTCACAACTGAAGTGTCCAGATCCTCCACCAACAACTGTACATTCATTTAAGTTTGATATGGAAAAACAAAGCATTAAGAGGATCAAACAAAGATTAAGATGAAAGATTAGTAGTGTATTTATGAGGAAGGCAAACATGATCTAATTTTAAACATGGCTCATTAATGATTGTTTCAATGATAAAACAATATTACATATTTTGCTAAAAGCCATCTCATTGTTACACATATTACTCTTGTGGACTGCAGTACATGTTTTTTCACTATACTGTTTCGTGGAAAACATTGTTTTGGTTTAATAACTTTAAAGAGACCACACCTTCTCTCACACTCTGAATTATGTTTCACTATAAAAAAAAAACTCCAAACAATAACAGTGAAAAATTTAAATGTTCTCATGATTCTCGTTAAAGAATAACTGTAAAATCCAATTAATAAAATGTCTCCCTCTCCTCCTCATGTAGCACCCTGATCTCATAACCTTATTTTAACATGGAATATGCTCTGTGAGAGAGAGAGTGAGGGGGAGAGAGAGAGAGCCTTTATAGGTTTACACGGAGCCCGAGGTGTTGGCTGAGGGTTTCATATGAAAACAGAGAGAAACTTGAACTCATTTGGTTTCCTGAGCCAAACTCCTGACAAGACGCACTAAAATGAAGCCCCAGAGGAGGGTGTCCGGACCTTTAGGGCCAATAATGCGAACATGTAGCAACCGCAGGAAGAAATAAAAACATTCTGCTTACCCAATCACTGCCGACCTAGATGCAAGTACATCCGCTGGCTCCATCTGATTATGAAAGTGAAAAGCATGTTAAAGCTGTACCAGCCGACTTTGGATTGGTACCCTGGATGGTTTAGAATACTAAAATTTCAGTATTGTATTTCAAGTATTTCAATTTGACATCGGAGCATGTTCATGTTTACCTTGACAAGCTGTGATTCTTCATCAGTGTTGGGTAGTAAAGCATTAAATAGTAACGCGTTACAATGATACATTTTTTCACTAACAAGTAGCATTGGATTGGAAGATGCATCAAACATAACAGTTGATTCCACTAAAGCTCCGTTACTTTGATATTTTGGGGGTTGACTTCTTCACTGTCTTACCAGGAGTTAGATGAAGCATTTATATCCTTTCTTTGCATTCAGTTGACAGATTGGACAGACTGGGCCTGTATGTGTTAGCTTGGCATTGGTGTTAGCCTCTAACAAGAAAAATGCGACTCCTGCGCACACCAGAGTTGTCTTATTTACATGAATGTAGGCTGGCTGCATGTTCAACCATACTGTCTCGTTTTCTAGTTCTACACAAGTTAAATACAATAAATTAAAAATGTGATGTGGGTGTAGATGCCTTGGAGCTTACAAAGGCCCTACATTTTTTATGTCCAACACTGCTCTTTATATAAAATAAAAAAATCTGAATCTAACATTATCTGCATGGAAAAAAGAAAGAGACACTTTTGGATTTTATTCTTATTTGTTACTTGCAATAGAAGGATTTCCAAACAGTGTCAATATTTTAGCAAATCTCTGTGATGGAATTTTTATTCTCTGTTGCAGCATCTCTGTGTCATTTAGGCTCCTTCTTCTGCAATTTTCAGAAAATTCTTGTCTGGTACAGTTTTAACCAGTAACAGTCATTTCACCCTATTTTCATGACTCAGAGAAAATTGGAAGAGAAAGACATCTTGTTCTCTGGTGAAAAGTCTTTTTTTATTTTTTACTTTAACCCTGCTATCCTAACCACTGTATCCCCATGCTGGGTGAATTTTGACTTTAACTGATCCTGATGTGCGGCAAGTTAATCTGAATCCCTCTCCGTACAAACTGCTCATAGAACAACATCTTGTATTGTCACGTAGCATCAGATCTCAGCGCGAGACCTACTTTGATGTGATTGCTGCTTCAGTCATGGCTCTCTAATCCAGTTTCCTATTTGACCCTCATTCTCCGCTGTGCTCCGCACGTCATTTTCACTGAACAGTTCACGTCCAACCTCCATAAACGGATATTTTATTGGGTTCGAAGCTAATTGTCAGGTCAGTGAATATTATTTGTGAGTTGACACAGGCAACTGGTACGCAAGAGCTCAAAGGCACAGTGGACAAATGATGATGAGGGGTTCTCCACCGACGTGATCAGAGCTGCCGTGTGCTCCTGGTTTCCAAAGAGGCCTGGAACGTGGCATTACGTCTCTGTTATCATGAGCTTTTTAAACACAGGCTCTGAAATCACTTAGGGAGCAGCTGCTTGTTATTACACCAGAGTTTGTCTGTGTGATCTTATCTCATTCAAGAATTTTTTTGTGGACTGCCTGGGTAAAGGAAAACAAGAGCTAGACAAGCAAGAGGTTTATACACTCAAACCTCACTTTCAGTTTTTCTGAAGGGCCTCCTGAGGCATGTGACAGAGAGAGCTATGGGTGGAGACAAGGGATCAGTACACTTTTTACTCTATGAGCTAGCAAAATGATGTAGTTTGACACAAGGAAAGTCACATAGTTTGACCGATAAGGAGTTTAAGGCCAGTGCAATACTGTTAATTATAGACTGAAATAATCAGTTTGTGAAATGTGCTTATATATCTTCTTTTTAATGGTGGGGAAACGTTTAAAAAACATTCTTTAGTATTCCTTTTCAGCATCATGGGTGGGCTGTAGCCTATCCCAGCATGCACTGGGCAAAAAAATCACTGGATAAGTAAAAGACTAAAACATTAGCTGTGTCATATATTCACCATTACCATTTTTTGACAGTTGTTCATCATGTGTTAAAGTAAAATGTCACACTTCAGACTGTAAATTCAGGTATCAGATGCAGTTTTTCAGCCATTATAAGTCAACCTCCTGGTCTTGTAAATGTATGATTCTGTGAGTTGAGAATTGTCCGAATGCACCATTAGTTGTGGTCTCTGTGAGGGTAAACTGTCTCATTTGGGGAGGAGGAGCAGGTTCAGCGTGGCCTTCTGGTTCTCTAAAAGACCCACATTTATGGGCCTCAGCCTTTGAACCGCTGAATTGGGACACAGGTATGGTTATCACAGTCTCACTTAGCAGCAATTTACTGCAGACTTTCTACTTTAGTCTTTGGACTATGAAGTTGAACATTTCAACTCTGGACAAAAAAGGCCACGTTCCAAGCCAGAACATTAGCTAAAAGCAGTATCTCAGAATCTCCCAATAAGTTACAATAAGTATAAAGGCATATGTTAAAAAGTTAACCTTGAAAAAATCATTGCCAAGCTGTACCTATTCAATCCCAGAAAATGATGAAATATTTTACTAACTTGTTATGAAGGAGTATAAAAGAAAATTGAACAATAGAATTATTTTCAGTTATGCAATTTGCAAATATGCAATGAAATCGGCATTCATTGCTGGTTTTAGAGACTTTAGTTTGAGGGTAACCTCCTAATACTCCATTTCCAACACCAGTATACCCTAATTTATTGGCCTTACGTAGCCTACTAATTTCTCAGGACTACTTGAGAAACTGTGCCTCACTTGATGAATTTAAAATGTAAGGCTCACTGTTCTGTGGGGTTTTCCCCACACTGCAGCAAAAATAACACCATAATCAGAGCCAAATACAATGAGAACTATACTTAACATAACCTAACTTAACTGGAATCCCATTTGCAGCTACACTTCACCTGGATTCCAAAGAGGCCTGTGAAAATGGGAGCCACAGTGTTAACTACCATTACTGAGATGTAGCTGGTTCGTTAGCAATGCCTTCTTGTTGCATAATAACTTTTCTGTATGTCCATATATTATGTCCCTGGGTCTCTGCTTTGCAAGAACTCCTTTCAGCAGCTAATGGGCGGGTTAATAGGAGCCATAAACCATATGCAGTAACTCCAGTGTTATCCACAGGGGTTCTTATCAGCCGCCCAGAAGAGGCCCCACACCAGTGTTTGTGGGTGTCAACCCACTGCTCCACAGGGAAGATTTGTAGCAATGGTCACACAGTGTGCTGCTTTATGTACAGCCAAATCTGTGTGAATGTG